>NC_134265.1:327801649-328141649 GCF_031893055.1 Leptodactylus fuscus | reverse complement strand
CATACCCGTACATGCCTAGCCAAGAGGAAAGGAAGGGAAGGACATGTATATACACATTGGAGATGGGCAAATCGCTTCGGCACGAGACGGGTTTGACCTGAATTTCCCAAATTGTTTGTTTTTCAACTAAATCGAACAATTAGGGATTCGGCTCAGATGAACTAAAATGACCACCATGAATTGTGGTAAGTTATTATACCCTGGGGTCTGAAGAGAGGTGGAGAAAAGAAGACATTCATACTCACATTCCCTCACCTCTTTTGGGCCTCCATTGTTCTGGTGACGTCATGCACCAGGGGTCTCCACTGAGGTCCAGTCACATCGATGTCATGCCACCATGTTGACCATACTGGTGACCCCAGGCACATGAAGTCACTGAGGATACCAAGAGAGGACAATGGATGCCGTGGGAGGCCCAAAAGAAGGCAAGGGAAGGTGAGTATATATATATATATATATATATATATATATATGTATTCTTTTTACACCTCCTCTGGGCCTCCAACTGGGTCTGAAGAGACCACAAAGTATAATAATTTCACTTCTTGTTCTATCTGACCCAAAAAAAAAACAGGGACCCCAGCCCGCCAAACCCGAAACGAATCTGGGGATATTCGCCCATCTCTAATGGACATAAAAACTAATATTTGACCCTGTGACCTCTATAGAAAAACCACCAATGATACCGTATGACAGTGCGATGTGCACACCTACATCTGTATACAAGAAACGACTCCATCTACAACCCTGCGTGAAAGTTTTTGCAAAACTACTAAAGTTCACACAACCCCAGATGTTATTGCAGAGAATTTATTCCATGCAATATAGAAAGTTCTATGTCCTTATTAAAAGTAACTTTTCCATAAGTGTATTCATAAGCAGCGCTGTACGTGTGATTATAATAACAGTGTTCGCCATGCTATGCTGTTATTACAGCCGACCCATCTGCCAGGGATCTAAAAGGAGACACAATAACTAATATTATTATCCGTCTCCAATCCGTTCATAGATAGGAAGAAGAGAGCAGCAGACGAGCTATTCCGGGGGTAGACAGCTCACTATGTTGGGCATATGTGGGCGGAGGGTGGAGATTTTGTGTTTCTCAACTTTTGCTGCTACGCTTTACAATGTGGAATCATCAGAACTGAAAATTTCAAAGACATTCAAGTTCACGGCGCTGACTGGACCGCACTAACAATACAGAGATGACATCAAAGTACCAGCAACCTCTTTACAAGGGTCTTATCGTGTACTGTTCACAAAGAAAGATATTGCATTGCATTGCATTCTCACCAATGCAGAGAATAAGGGTAAGTTCACACGGGGTATAAAAAAACGGCTCCCATTGAAATCAATGGGAGCCAGTTAGTTCTTTTTTCCGGGAGCGGTTTGTTCCGGCTCCCGGAAAAAAGAAGCGACATGCTCATTCTTTCAGGCGGATGTCACAAGGTGACACTCCCTCCCGACTAGGCCAATTCATTTGTACGTAATCCGGAGCAAAGTGCCTCGACTCGATGCCGGTTCACTGCACCGGCATCCAGTTGCGGCTACCCGTATTTTGGACTGGAATCTGAGGCGGCCTCCGCATCAAATTGCAGTCCAAAATACCCCGTGTGAACTCAGCCTAAAGCTGCATTCACACTGAGTAACGCTGGCGTTTTTGGTGCTTATTTTTGCACATAGCGTCGCGTTAGCGCCGCGTATACGCCGCGCTATTTTGACGCGGCGTTAACACGGTGCTATGTGCAAAAATAAGCACAAAAAACGCCAGCGTTACTCAGTGTGAATGCAGCCTAAGAGTTATTGATCCAAATTCCTCTATATAAATGGTGTACCTACCACGGGGGCAAGATAGGCAATCCCCTGGCACACTTTGATCTCATTTAAGGGTGCATTCACACGGAGTAACGTGCCACGTGACCTGGCACGTATACTCAGTGTGAGATTTTGAGCGCCGTGTACGCTCCCATTGATTTCAATGGGAACCTGGATTGTATACATTATAATTGTATACATTGTATATATTATTTTGCGGCCATGATTTTGCGGACGCAAAATAACGTGGCGTATACGAGACTAACTCCCATTGAAATCAATGGGAGCGTATATGGCGCTCAAAATCTCACACGGCATATACGTGCCAGGTCACGCGGCACGTTACTCCGTGTGAATGCACCCTAATATTGCAGTCTAAGTATCCTAAATCTTTTTCCACTGCCCTGCTTACTGAGTTTTATGATACGCTCTGTCAGGCATGACCCATATCATTAACCCATTACAGCACCGGTAGGTCTGTGTACATGGTTAAAGGGGTTGTCCAGTTTCTCTTTAACAGAATGCATCAATACAAAGCACTTCCTAATATATATCCTGTTTAAATTCAGCGCCGTTTATCTACATTTCATTTGCAAACTCAATACCCCTCCCTGTCAGCAGTTCAGCCAGCAAACAAAGCATCACTGCAGTACATGGCCTTGGATTTGGGAGTGATTTATTACCTGGATTTCATTGCAGGAGAGAGTGAAGAGCAGACAGTTGTGGTTGTTAAAGTTGTTGTTTTTTTTTTAATAAAATGCATTTATTTATATTAATATATAGATATTAAAAGAAAATGCTGATTTCTACAACCCCTGCCGTTTACCCTGCTTATTTTTTGGGGGGAAGGGGAGACCAAATTTTTACTTTAGCCATAGGGCTCCATTATAGAGCCCTGGTCTGTGTAGTGGAATATGGGGGTAAGATCACAGGTAGACATGTGGCTCACATTTTGACATGGATTCCATCTCAAAATCAGCTCCAAATTCTATCCAGAATCTGTCTGCCTTTGTCTTTAATGGGAGGAAGAGACCATTGCAGGACGATGAAAAAAAAATCATTGGATTCTGCGTCTGTTTCTATTACAGAACCCGCGACACGAACCTCGTCTGATCAGTCCCATTTATCTAAGGCTAGTTAGGGGGTGTCCAAAGCCAGAAAGCAGAGAGGAATCTGACGCGGACCACCATTTTTTGCTTTTATTATTTAAAAAAAAAAATCAGATTTTTCCACAATGTGGCAGAATTTAGACTCTTAATGGAAAGAACAAGCGAAGGATATAAACATTACAGGACGGTTCACGTTTTATTGGCCATCCAATATATTCCCAAAGGTGAAGTCGACTATTAAATCATGAATTGGATTATGCAAATGTTTAGACATAAAAAACTCTGAAAGAATATTATTAAAATTAATGTGGTGGTTGTATATAGGCTATATACCTGTCAGTATGTATTATTATTAATGAGATCCGTTCCTATTATTGCAATTTTAATGAAACTTAGTGAAGAACAAAGAGAAATCATTAGATAAAAATGTTATCATTAAATTAGATTCTAATTACATAAATCGCAGAGATCTACCCAAGTGCTATGGGAAAATGACGGAAAAATCTATTATATTTCATGTTGATGAGTATTCTTATTAGTTATTATTATTGCAGATGTATATTGTAGCACTCTTTCTTTATCTACACGGTATGTAATATATTAGAACAGTACTTTGAGATCTACAGTGGCAGAGATTTATTATAGGATGAGTAAAAGTTGAGAATGGGTAGCCAGTTTGGGGGCTATGGACAATTGTGCTTGGTCACCCAGTCTTTGTTTTCCCGCTTATATGTCAGAGTATAATTCTAGTTCCTCCAGTTTGGACTTATCTATAAAACATAATGCAAAATACTGTCAGGGCTCCTAGGAACTTATCTATAAAACATAGTGTATTACACTGTCAGGGCTCCTAGGAACCTATCTATAAAACATAGTGTATTACACTGTCAGGGCTCCTAGGAACCTATCTATAAAACATAGTGTAGAACACTGTCAGGGCTCCTAGGAACCTATCTATAAAACATAGTGTAGAATACTGTCAGGGCTCCTAGGAACCTATCTATAAAACATAGTGTAGAATACTGTCAGGGCTCCTAGGAACCTATCTATAAAACACAGTGTATAACACTGTCAGGGCTCCTAGGAACCTATCTATAAATGATAGTGTAGAACACTGTCAGGGCTCCTAGGAACCTATCTATAAATGATAGTGTAGAACACTGTCAGGGCTCCTAGGAACCTATCTATAAAGCATAGTGTAGAATACTGTCAGGGCTCCTTGGAACCTATCTATAAAACATAGTGTAGAACACTGTCAGGACTCCTAGGAACCTATCTATAAAACACAGTGTATAACACTGTCAGGGCTCCTAGGAACCTATCTATAAAACATATTGTAGAATACTGTCAGGGCTCCTAGGAATCTATCTATAAAACATAGTGTAGAATACTGTCAGGACTCCTAGGAACCTATCTATAAAACATAGTGTAGAATACTGTCAGGGCTCCTAGGAATCTATCTATAAAACATAGTGTAGAATACTGTTAGGGCTCCTAGGAACCTATCTATAAAACATAGTGTAGAACACTGTCAGGGCTCCTAGCAACCTATCTGTAACACATAATGTAGAACACTGTCAGGGCTCCTAGGAACCTATCTATAAAACATAGTGTAGAACATTGTCAGGGCTCCTAGGAACCTATCTATAAAACATAGTGTAGAACACTGTCAGGGCTCCTAGGTACCTATCTATAAAACATAGTGTAGAACACTGTCAGGGCTCCTAGGAACCTATCTATAAAGCATAGTGTAGAACACTGTCAGGGCTCCTAGGAACCTAACTATAAAACATAGTGTAGAATACTGTCAGGGTTCCTAGGAACCTAGCTATAAAACACAGTGTATAACACTGTCAGGGCTCCTAGGAACCTATCTATAAAACATAGTGTAGAACACTGTCAGGGCTCCTAGGAACCTATCTATATAACATAGTTTAGAACAATGTCAGGGCTCCTAGGAACCTATCTATAAAACATAGTGTAGGACACTGTCAGGGCTCCTAGGAACCTATCTATAAAACATAGTGTAGGACACTGTCAGGGCTCCTAGGAACCTAACTATAAAACATAGTGTAGAACACTGTTAGGGCTCCTAGGAACCTATCTATAAAACATAGTGTAGAACACTGTCAGGGCTCCTAGGAACCTATCTATAAAACATAGTGTAGAACACTGTCAGGGCTCCTAGGAACCTATCTATAAAACATAGTGTAGATCATTTCAGCTTCAGGTTTACACTAGGATAAAACAAATATAAGTTATTTAGGATATGGATTTTTTTCTTTTTCGCGAACAATAGCAGACCTAAAGACTGATCCCTACAAGGAACAAATAACTTTAAGGATTTGATTTTATGGCTTCCTAGATGTGCCGGATACAGCCATTGATGTGTCATACAAAGAACAACATGAATCATTACTTCTGGGACAAGTGTCCCAATCAATGTGAAGGGCTCAGGTCTCCCGACTGGTTCATGTAGTTTGGTGACAAGGCTTCCTGCCGAATAGCGTGGCGTTCAATCAAACCATCTGAACATCACAATTTTGTTTAGCTGTCTAATGCCACTAGCTAGAACGTAATGGTCTCACATAATATATGATCAACGCAGAAAAAAATAAAAAACAAAAAACATCATTAAATGCCCACAAGGTAGAACACAAAGGCGAGCGAAAGACTCTCAGTTCTCAGCTGATACATTTTTTTCGGCCTTGCGGATACATCTGCATTGAGATAAAGTCATTGTGTGCAATTTATATCTTTTATTAACAGGTAAAAAACACAATTATTGGAGACAGAATTGTTCCAGTTTTCAGGCAATCTCTAAATAAAATGGATTTTTCGTGTTACTGAAGCTTCCAGTGACAAGAGTAATAGATTTTAGCTGGCGATGAATGCCTACGCCTGGCACGCATTGGCAGGCAGGCTCTTTGCATTAATATTTTATACAAATATAAGCCAGGTGTCTAGTAAACCTTTATAGGGTTTGGGCCGTTGAGCAGGAATCTAATACCATAAGTTATTCTGGTAGAAAAAAAGGTTGACTTTAGACAAAATAAACTATGAGTGCTATCCCCAGGCACCAGTGGCATTACGTCAGCGCCCCAGGTTCCATCAGAGTCTACCAACACCCCTGACCAGTATATCGAAGGAGTACGATGGAGACAAAAAGTGGGGAATTTGACCCATTCAGATCCATACTATGGTCCAATTTTAGAATAGTAGTAACATTGAGGATTGTTCTGTAACATTCTATATCATGGAAAGCATTGTTCGTAGAGAAGAATTGGGCACCTCCAAATAGTGGCATTTCGTCTGGACTCTGGGTCCACCCCAGATGTGAACAGTCAACCGCCATTGGTTAACATTTCCATCCATTTGGACACAGTTTGCTCAGGACAAGCCAAATTTGATGAGATTGTTTCTGAAATTTTGGACAATCCAAGCCATTTCATTGACATGGCCATATAGCATAGTAGCCTATGGTAACATATCAAAAACTGTGTACTTGTAGGGTGCAGAGGGTGTAGGTACTTATATACCTGGACCCTAACCACGTTATTCTGTGCTATGACATCACTTGTTCCAAAAATAATAATGGAATATCCAAAGTATAATCCACCACTGGTGGGCGCTATAACACTGATGACACTTGGATTATTATAAACTCAGGGTTAGGTTAGTGATTGTCTCCACCAAGGTGTCGCAGTTACCAGAAATAACCATGTATTACAAAATCGCTGTACGATATTTTACGGTAAAACCAGCCAACTACCTGCCTGTGTGAATACACCCTTATAACACCAAAGGAAAAGGCTGAAACGTCAACCAGAAAACTGGAAAGTAATTAAGACAAATGTAATACACATGTGCGGGCTAAAGACCCCCGGGGGGAATGCTGTTAATATGTGAAAGCTGTAAAACATAAAATGGGGGAAATATTTCACTGATGAAATCCTCATGTGCCGCTATTCTGTCTACTGAGGATGGATGGAGACCGAGCTCGGAGGAGAATCTTTGTGATTGATCCCTACCGATCTGTATATGAACGGCCATGGCACAAAGTCATAATATGTCTTAGGAAATATCGGGGATAATTCTTCTGCAAATCATCTCTGAGAAAAAACACTTATCCAGTCATATGATGTGGATACTGAAATACAGCCAAGCTCAATCTGTAAACTGCCCCTGGAACCACGATCTATGCACTATGGATGGAAGGGGGGATATTACATTCTGGATGATCATAGAAAAGCCTGTATTATATAATTGTCATGATAGAGAAGATGACAGTGATACATGAGATACATGAGAGATAGATAGATAGATAGATAGATAGATAGATAGATAGATAGATAGATAGATAGATAATGAGATAGATAGATAGATAGATAGATAGATAGATAGATAGATAGATAGATAGATAGATAGATAGAAGAATAATAGATACTGTAGATAGATAGATGGATAGATAGATAGATAGATAGATAGATAGATAGATAGATAGATAGATAGATAGGAGATAGAAAGATAGATAGATAGATAGATTAAAAATATAGATAGATAGATAGATAGATAGATAGATAGATAGATAGATAGAGTGAGTAGACAGATAAATAGAAGATGATAGATAGATAGATAGATAGATAGATAGATAGATAGATAGACAGATAGATAGATACAGTAGACAGATAAATAGAAAGATAGATAGATAGATAGAGTAGATAGATAGATATTTTCTGTAAATATACAATTAGATGGACAGATACTGCAGATAGATAGATAGATAGATAGATAGATAGATAGATGATAGATAGATAGATAGATAGATAGATAGATAGGAGATAGATAGATAGATAGATAGATAGATAGATAGATACTGTAGATAGATAGATAGATAGATAGATAGATAGATGATAGATAGATAGATAGATGACAGATAGATAGATAGATAGATAGATAGATAGATAGATAGGAGATAGATAGATAGATAGATAGATAGATAGATAGATAGATAGATAGATAGATACTGTAGATAGATAGATAGATAGATAGATAGATAGATAGATAGATAGATAGATAGATAGATAGATAGATAGATAGATAGATAGGAGATAGATACTGTAGATAGATAGATAGATAGATAGATAGATAGATAGATAGATAGATAGATAGATAGATAGATAGATAGATAGATAGATACTGTAGATAGATAGATAGATAGATAGATAGATGATTGATAGATAGATAGATAGATAGATAGATAGATAGATAGATGACAGATAGATAGATAGATAGATAGATAGATAGATAGATAGGAGATAGATAGATAGATAGATACTGTAGATAGATAGATAGATAGATAGATAGATAGATAGATAGATAGATAGATAGATAGATAGATACTGTAAATAAATACCATTGACAGATACTAAAATTAGAAGAGATAGAAAAATAGATGAAAGTAGAGAGATTGATAGATAGATATTAGAATTGATTTTCCCTGATAGATAATACCAAGTTATCAAATGCTGTAGATTATTGGACAGTTCTAATATTATAGTAGAATATTTAGTATCTTGCTTTTATAGATATTCCCTAACTAACCCTCCCTGTTTAGTTGCGGCTTGAGAACACCACCTACCATTATTGTGTGCAGTGCTTGTGCCCCTCACTACTGCCGGGAGTACGGGCGCCCTAAGGACACAGCTACATAGGATGACTTCCCTGCTAGGTCAAAGGAATAGGAAATATAATTTCAAGGCCTTATACTTCTTCCTGCTGGATAATATAATTTTTTATTATTATTATTATTATTATTATTATTATTATTATTATTATTATTACTTCTGGGCTCAAAGAACTGCTGACGCTTTTCCAAAAAATATGTTGTGTGTAAAACAAGACTGATGGCAGTGCACAGAGTTGTCATATTAAATCTTTACACAGGAGTCTATGGAGAGTGACAGACAGAGCCTTTTGCAGAGGCATAGGAAGTTTCTTTCTCATCCCAAGGGCTTTATTCATATCAAAGCAGGTTAATACTTCTCTAGCATGTCCTACATGATCCTGCTAGGAAATAGAGATAGATGAGCAGATTCTCCTTTACTTTCTGTATGCAGTAGGTGACAACCTTTCAGTTAGTCTCAGTTATAGGGGATAGAAATATTATTACGCCTCCTATACATATTGTACTATTGATTAATGTATAATTTGTTATTGGGTAGACTATTGGAAGTCTTGGTTTATTTTTCATTTTACATGTAAACTGGTGGAAAAAATGGACTTCCTTTTAAGTAGTAGCCAAGCCAAGTGTCCCATCTAATGGCCGCGACCCTCGGCGCTTTCTTCAAGGCTATTTTCTGAATGCTCCACGCTGATTTACATAACTTGTGCTCGCTGGCGTCATTTCTTCTGGTTAGCTTAACAAAAATATTACATTTTGTGAAACGGAAAGTCAAAGATGCAGGTGCAAAAAAAGGAGTTATTTTTATACTGGGGGATAATTAGTGTAATTAAGTCGCGGCTATTAAACTGCCAGAATAAGAGAGCCAAGCAGTGTTTTCAAAGACTTTGCAATGTACAATATAATATGGAGCAATTAACTTAATTTCTTCTTGTGCTCCGTATTTTCCTCAAGTTTTTTCGGTGTCTTATTAATTCATCTTAAAAAAAAATGCTAAATATCTCTATTCATAGAGTCGGGATTAAGCGTCGCTACTTTTATTGGCTTTCTTGCTATAATGTAGCATTACATAATCACCTCTTTGCAGAAGTCCGGCAATGTTTTACAATGCAAATTTTAATTTCATATTTTGCAAGTTCTAATAATATTCCAGATCTCAGTTCATTACGCAGTCTTTTTTCCAATGGAGGCGCAAGGCATGCTGGGACATTCTTTTCAAGTCTCCCTAATTGAAAGCAGTCTGTAATGTAAAGTGAGCGTCTGCGCTGTCCAGCAGCAGGCAGGCCTGAGCTCGTTCCAGTAATGTTAATTAACACTTAATTACTAGTTTCTGATAGAGAACAGGTGCAATGGAAACATTCCCACCAATGGTCATGTGACATGTTACGGTATATAGACGACGTATGAGTGAGATAGTCCAGAAAACGCCATAGTCATGCATGACTGGTGCTGAAGGTATCTGTAGAATATCCCTCTCCTACAATATCTAATGATGGGCACCATGTGGGGTTTGTTTGGGTCTTACTGTGTTTCAGCAGCAGAGATCATTTGATTTCAATTGCCGGTTTTGTAAACCATATTTCCAGAAATGTAGACAAAAGCTGTATTGTATTTCACACTCTATAGGGAGAGATTCAGCTAGATATGCCATTAGATAATAGCACTGACGGGAGGGGTCTGTACTGGGGTCTTAAAGACTTTATTCAAGGCCTATCCTTAAAGGGATTTTACGGCCCTAAATTATTTTTTTTATACTCATGACCCATCCACAGGATTGGTCATTAGTATGTGATTTAATTGGGGTCCCACACAGATCATCTGTTTCAGCAGTCTCCGTCCATGGGAAGCTGCTAGTCTATGGGTAGTGTGGAGTCAAGTAATAAGAGTGAGACAGTAGCCCTGTACACTGTATAGCATAGCTTTGTCCACTGTATAGCATTGGTTCTGAGGAGCTGTAGTGCCACACCTGTTACTTGAATAGGAGTGCTGCTGCATGCACTCTCCCTAGACTAGCAGTTTCCTGTACATGGACACTGCTGGGTGACTGGGTGACCAGGTGACCTATCCTGTGCATAGATCATTAGCATGAAAAAATAATTTGGGACCTGACAACCCCTTTAAGCCTAGCATACACTTTATATACTGCTCTAACAAAGTTTAACTTGGTACTAAATGGGTTAAAGTATATCTCCAGTTAGAAATAACTTTTCTATTTCCTTCTCTACTTATTAAGGGGGTATCCAGAATAAACCTGGACAACCCTTTTAATCTTCTCTCCTGCTCCTTATCTTCAGTCTGACTGCTTGTGTACTTTGTCTGGTGTTCAACCTCATATGGAAGGGAGATAAGGAGGGAGATTCTCCAGCCAGCAGGTAAATTGAGGCTTTTGTCTCATTCTGTGTACTATCAGTCTCTTATTTACAACTTAGCAGTGTTAATTAGGAAATGAATAAATGTAGCAGCTGCAATTATTTGTGTGTCTTTTTCATAGAATAAACTGTCTAAAAAGTGGAGAAGAAAACATATTTCTTTAATAAGATATATTACAAAGTTTCTTATATTCACCTGTACTATTCATATAGGAAATGATTCTCATAACTGAAGGTACACTTTATCATCACTGTGGCACAAAAGTTAATGTCACTCTTTTGATGACTGTCGTTGTCCTCTGTGATAACATATCATGTATCAGCAAGTCAAGTTAAGCTTTGCTATGTATCTCACAGCTACTCCTCTCATATACTCATGCATCCTTGGCACATCAAATATAACATGCTCTCAGTAAGAAAAAAAGAAGCTGCTGCCAGATATTTCCAGATATCTGTCTTGCAAACATAAAGGAAGCCTCTATACACATTAGATGGTTGGCCAGTCCTAATAAAATTGGTAGGCTTAGACAACATTCATCTAATGTATATGGCCACCTTTAAGCTCCTTTAAAGGGGTTTTGTGGGAAGGAGAGACTTTCGGCATGGTATATACTGCAGCAGTAGGGTCAGTATACTAATATAGTTGCATGTGCCCTGGTGGGCCACCACTGAGGTCTTCACAGTGCTCCTGGGGTATCAGCAGTCTTCTATTTCAGCTTGCCTCGATGCTCTGGCTCTTCATCATGTAAATGACCTTGACACTTGCTGCTTTTACTGACAGTAGAACAAGGTCGGTCAAATGAGGAAGAGTCAAAGACTTCTGGCATCTATATTGGAAAACTCAGTGGTGTAACTTGAGGGCACAGTTGGGTCTCGGAGCCTTAGGAGCCCCATAGGGTGTCTCTTTGCAATAGGAGGAGACCAGTAGTATAATTGGGGAACTGGGTAGACATTATGCACTGCTTCATGCTACACCTCTGCTGGCCCTCCTTAAAGGGAGGTCTCCAATATTAATTTTTATGGACGATCTTCAGGATAGGCCATAAATACCTGACAGGTAGGGGGTTACACTTGGTCCCTGGACTAATCAGCTATATGGAGCCGCTTCCGCCGCCCTTCCTGCAGCTCAGCTCTCATTGAAATCAGTGAGAGCTGAGCTGTAGTGAAGGAGCCCGATCACTATTCTGATCAGGTATTTATGGCCTATCTTGAGGCCATAACAAACTCCAGCCTGGACAACCCCTTTAATTTTTCCTTCCCAAATAGCCCCTTTAACTGTTTACATACACACAGTGCCATATACACATTGTGGCTGTGCCTGGTTCTGCCATGCCGCTGTAAACCATGAAGGAGATCCATTGCTCATTGAACTGCCATACCCCATTCCTTCTTCTAATCTGAAATGGAGGGACTTAATAGGCTACCCTAAAAACAGAACATCAATATTAAAGTCCCCAAAAACCCCTTTAAGTTTTTTCTCCTTATCACCTGTCACAGCTATATATTGTCAAATGCCAAATCTGGGAAGGGATCCATTATACTATTCATCCTGATCCCTGAATAGAATCCAAATCCACAGTGAAGAATGGCACAAAGCAGTAGGTCATAGGAAGGAGAAGGGACTGTAACTCTATATGACACTGAATACGGCTATGACTGGCAATTATAAGCGTAGGAGATCGAAATATCTAAAAATGGATGAATAGACTATTACCGCTGTCTTATAATAGTGTAAAATAATACCGCAATGTGTTATGTATTTACTGCGGCTATGCTCTAAATGCCTCTGACAATGCGCCTCATGCCCGCGTACATCGCTTTTAGTATTCCTCAATGGCAAATGCTTTCTGCACGAATAAGACACAAGAAGCTGCCTGCCTCCATTCAAGATCTCCGCCATTGTTGACTTGAGAAGAGGAGGGAGGGAGTGATTAAATACAAGAGACCCCTTCAGCTACAACATATACAAAGACATTTTTTCGTAAAATATGACGGCAATTGAGCGACTCTTAACAATAATTTTAGAGTATACTGCGCAGAAGGAACGATTAGAAAGAACGGCAAATTCTTCTGCAAAATTGTAAATGCATCCTGGAAAATGTCATGTGTCGGAGAGCCTGTGGCGACTAGAGTCGTGTATGTAGAGGGCAACTGGCCAAGATGCTGGCAGGATTCAAATTTCTTAAAAATTACCATCACTTTGAGAAGATCACTCCGATCTAGACTATATTTTTTAGCTATATACATTCAAATGGATGAGACTGAGCAGCAGCATGGCCTTGTGGTGACCATTGGACATGATGTCCTGAGACTGAAGAATGCAGCCATATTTTCTTATCCCGGATAAGCCCTTTAAATACTGATCCCCAGTGATCAGTGCTTTGAAGGAGACAGTGGCACATAGGTGATATCACGTTCATCAATCACATGGCCTGTTTGCCGCTCAGTCCCATTTAAGCGAATGGGACTGAGCTGCAATACCAATTACAGCCAGTATAGAAGGCATGGCGCTGTGCTTGGTAACTAGTGAAGAAGACACAGTTAAATGGTGGGTTTTTGGGATTGGAAGTGGCCTTCATTCTGGTTTAAGGATAGATCTTCAATATCATAATCCTGGAAAAAACCCTTAATTTAATGTACATGGCGAGTCACACTTTAAAGAAGATTAACGGTTCCCTTTGGCAGGTGAAAGCACTCAGATTCGGGAGGGGAAAGAACTTCCATATAGACTGAATTATCTATCCTATATTATCCCTTACTTCATACAAGTAGTCAGATCACATCACAATATAAATATGACCAAGGTAAGTGGCTTATGGGTCCTTCTACTAGTCTAGTTGAGTACCTAAATGGCTTGCCCATTGTACATGGCGGAATGGCCTATACTGTACTTCTAAGTGTCTTGATATGGACCAACAGAGGCTCCATGTGCCCCTATTTAGACTTTAAATTGTCCAACTCATTTGTCTCCTCTCCCACCAGTCTTCATTCATTACTTTTTCTGAGTTTGTCCCATAGGCCGTAGTGGATGTTGGTGATGTGCAGACCTTGGGGGTCTCTATGTCATGTCCCTTAGGCCTCAAGCACACACCCATTTATTTTGGTATAGTGTTAGTAATTACAGACAATATACGGACTGGGCGACTTTTAACACACTGGTGGGGCCAGTGTAATGGTTTTATAAGTGGGTCCCCCATCACCACTACGTAGACATAACCACCCAAATCAAAGAATCAAACAAGCTTCATTGGCACGTCCGAATAAATATATGGCATTGCCAAAGCTAGTAAAGTGGGGGGGGGGAGAGTTGGGTTTGGGGGTGAGAGTGGTGGGTATGGTGGGGTGGGGTGGGTGATTTGGGGTATAATAGTCCGTGGGGTCTCATCTTCCTCTCAGTTGGTGACAGCTGTATGGGAGGGGGGGTGATTTGGGGTATAACAGTCCATGGGGTCTCATCTTCCTCTTAGTTGGTGACAGCTGGACACGTATTGGGCAGCGATCTCCACAGTGGCCTCTTCTTCTCCCAGTAGGATGTAGAGTTTCCTCTTCTCGTATGCTGATGTGAAGTCTGGGATGTGGGCAGAGAGTCTTTGGTAGCAGACGGCCATCACAGCTGAGTATTTCTAGTATTTCTATTTCTAGGGCCCCCTGGTCACAGTGCTGGCACATTCTGTTCTCCGTTGGCTTGTACGTCTGCCTGTGTCGCCCCGTCTCCATCTCCAGTCTGTGGGTGCTCAGTTTGTACCGGCTCAGGGTCTGTCTATGTTTGGGGTGGGGTATTCTCCAAATTATAATGCCCATACTATGGCGTCCACACAGTATAATACCTCCTTAGTGTCCCCCTCCACTTTCCCCCACAGAACATAGTGCCACCTTCTAATTGCCCCTAATTTTTGCCCCCCCCCTTAGTATATTTTGCCCTTTCCAGTTGTCCCCAGATATATGTTGTGCTCCTCCAGTTGCCCCCACAGTTTCTTGACCACCTCCAGTTGCCCCTAGCACAATGGATCAAAAAAATAAGAAACAAAAAGAACCTTTCCCTGTTCCCCTATTCTCTTCTATCTCTGGTCTGTCCCAAAGTCTTCAGGGAGCAACAGGGGGCCATGTAAGTGACATCATTACATCGCACCTATTCCTTCCGAGAAACTGGGGGGGCCAAATGCTCCTTCACCATTCTACTGAATTCATTCCATACTGACTCCATCTGCCTGTTCTATTTTCATGGGTCCTAAAGTTGTGTACACAGGGCCTTAGTGGACTGGTTAATGGATTCCCATTAACCACACCACGTCTTCCGTTTTTATTCGCTTTTAGCTACACCATTACTTGCTCTCCAGCCGTCAGTTCTCCGATCGGTTTCCCAGCATCCTCTGCGGTGGCATGAGTCTTCTCTTTTATTGATATGGCAATGCGGTAATGGTTCAGATTCATCATATTCTGTTTGAACTTCAGGCCGAGGAGTTTCATTATTATGGATCACAGCCAGGGAAATGGGCGCAACAAAATATATTCACAGATCATTACAAGAAAATTGTGTTTGAAGTTCCAAAAAGGAAAAAGTTGAAGCAGTTAACACCCATAAGTCTCCTATTGGACCATTCGACCTTCCTTACCCACGACAGCTATAATAATCATTCGGTGGCTGGGGGAGGCTTCTTGACTTTGGGAATGAAAGATGCATTTCGTCTAGGAAGCACGGAGGCGAGGTTGCGGGGAGAGGAGGCACATGAAAGAAGGTATATATCAGACGGAGAGTTAACAATCTCTGCCGTTGCGAGAAAGAATAAAAAAAAATTGTTAAATCTGATATAAAAGATAGAAAGAAGAACCGTCAGGATGTTTTTGAGACACTGGAAGACCCTTCTTAGGCTTTGTCCATTTGGATACTGTGGAGTGGTGCATACAAAAGAGAGGGGGCCCTCAGCAGAGATTAAAATGGGCCCCATTAGGTTCGGTTCACACTAGGAATATGTAAAAGAATTTAAAGCAGTCTTCCTCTCCAAATTCTGGCTTTCCAAAGCAGCATTATCAGCCGATTACCCGCAGACACAACGGGACGGTATCAGCTACGGAATCCAATTGAAGATCAAACAGGACGCTTATTTTTTCCATGTCCTGAAAAAAGAGGCATCTGTCATTGTCTCCCATTGAAAACATTAGGAGGCAGATACCGGACAGAATTTGGAGCTGATTTTGAGAAGGACTCTGCCTCAAAATCAAATGCAAATTCAGTCGTGTGAACTTAGCATTGTAGTGTCAAGTTTTACCACCAAGGGCAAAAAGGACTGGTAACGCCTTTTCCATGTCCTTTGGGCCAATGTTCTTCCCTTCCCAGCTAACAGTTACAGATGGGTTTTGGGTTTGGGTTGCTCAGGTAGATTTGGTTGGGTCGAACAGGTTTGGTACAAACCACACTTTAAAATGGCTTGAAATAAAGGGCTCCTAGGAACCTATCTATAAAACATAGTGTAGAACACTGTCAGGACTCCTAGGAACCTATCTATAAAACATAGTGTATAACACTGTCAGGACTCCTAGGAACCTATCTATAAAACATAGTGTATAACACTGTCAGGACTCCTAGGAAGCTATCTATAAAACATAGTGTAGAATACTGTCAGGGCTCCTGGGAACCTATCTATAAAACATAGTGTAGAATACTGTCAGGGCACCTAGGTACCTATCTATAAAACATAGTGTATAACACTGTCAGGACTCCTAGGAACCTATCTATAAAACATAGTGTAGAACACTGTCAGGGCTCCTGGGAACCTATCTATAAAACATAGTGTAGAATACTGTCAGGGCACCTAGGTACCTATCTATAAAACATAGTGTATAACACTGTCAGGGCTCCTAGGAACCTATCTATAAAACATAGTGTAGAACACTGTCAGGGCTCCTAGGAACTTATCTATAAAACATAGTGTAGAACATTGTCAGGGCTCCTAGGAGCCTGTCTATAAAACATAGTGTATGACACTGTCAGGGCTCCTAGGAACCTATCTATAAAACATAGTGTAGAATACTCTTATTGATAGGCAAAAGGCATGTAGAGGCCCCATTACTAATTCTGCATAGGGGCCCAGGAGCTTCAAGTTAGGCCATTACTAATAAGCTAATGTGACTGATCCAACCTCATTTCTATAAGCCTTCATGGCCATTTATTTCTTCCAAGTAGCTTAATGCTTCACCCATTCCTGTCGATGATACTCAATGTAAGGGTCGCAGGTCAACCAGGTAAGTCTGGCAGGTTCTCTCCAATAAACCGTTAGTTAATAAGGATATACTTACTTCACCTCTTATCTGTTGCATTGTACTGTGATATTTCTGTTAATCACATTGATGGCTCTGTCAAGATGACACAAGGAAGTCTTACAACAAAAAGCTTCTTATAATGGATAGAAATTCACATTTACTGTAGTGTCATTACTTGTGGGATTGTACGCAGCAGACAGTAGTAGTAGTGCCTTACAGAGCAAATCTATTATATGACAGTATACATGGTGTCCTGGCTAATTGGTTATATAAAAGTAGATGTCGGGACCAAAAATCTGTCAGTTTTCTAAGTATAACCATTATTAGACTGCCGGCGGACCATTCCTGGTTCTATTGTACTGAGCATGAAAAGGATAGGCAGAATATAGCCCTCCACCCGGGGTGTAATGATCGGGGTGTAAGGTTATAATTCACACATGGGCCCTAGCGGAGCACAATAATCACTCTTAAACATTAAAAATAGGTGTGTATTCTGTACTGTGACATCACTGTGTGTATTATCCCTGTACTGTGACATCACTGTGTGTATTATCCCTGTACTGTGACATCACTGTGTGTATTATCCCTGTACTGTGACATCACTGTGTGTATTATCCCTGTACTCCGACATCACTGTGTGTATTATCCCTGTACTGTGACATCACTGTGTGTATTATCCCTGTACTGCGACATCACTGTGTGTATTATCCCTGTACTGCGACATTACTGTGTATTATCCCTGTACTGCGACATCACTGTGTGTATTATCCCTGTACTGTGACATCACTGTGTGTATCATCTCTGTACTGTGACATCACTGTGTGTATTATCTCTGTACTGCGACATTACTGTGTATTATCCCTGTACTGCGACATCACTGTGTGTATTATCCCTGTACTGTGACATCACTGTGTGTATTATCTCTGTACTGTGACATCACTGTGTGTATTATCTCTGTACTGTGACATCACTGTGTGTATTATCCCTGTACTGTGACATCACTGTGTGTATTATCCCTGTACTGTGACATCACTGTGTGTATTATCCCTGTACTGTGACATCACTGTGTGTATTATCCCTGTACTGTGACATCACTGTGTGTATCATCTCTGTACTGTGACATCACTGTGTGTATTATCTCTGTACTGCGACATTACTGTGTATTATCCCTGTACTGTGACATCACTGTGTGTATTATCCCTGTACTGCGACATCACTGTGTGTATTATCCCTGTACTGTGACATCACTGTGTGTATTATCCCTGTACTGTGACATCACTGTGTGTATTATCTCTGTACTGCGACATTACTGTGTATTATCCCTGTACTGCGACATTACTGTGTATATTATCCCTGTACTGCGACATCACTGTGTGTATTATCCCTGTACTGTGACATCACTGTGTGTATTATCCCTGTACTGTGACATCACTGTGTGTATCATCTCTGTACTGTGACATCACTGTGTGTATTATCTCTGTACTGCGACATTACTGTGTATTATCCCTGTACTGCGACATCACTGTGTGTATTATCCCTGTACTGTGACATCACTGTGTGTATTATCTCTGTACTGTGACATCACTGTGTGTATTATCTCTGTACTGCGACATTACTGTGTATTATTCCTGTACTGCGACATTACTGTGTATATTATCCCTGTACTGCGACATCACTGTGTGTATTATCCCTGTACTGTGACATCACTGTGTGTATTATCCCTGTACTGTGACATCACTGTGTGTATCATCTCTGTATTGTGACATCACAATGTGCATCTTCAATAGAGAAATGGCGCTTGTATGGGAACACTAGATAGGATTTTGCGTTGCAGTCCATTACTGCAGTTAGGAACCACATCCATATTGCCTCTGTGTGAATGAGGCCTATGAGCGTTGGCCATCTTTTCTGACACCTCGAGTTCCTTCACATGTTAGTCATTTGGCTGCAGTCATGTGATCAAGATGTATTGCTTGTAGCTGCGAAATTCCTAATCCGCTCTAAACATAATCAGGACGCTTGGCCATGAGGCGGTGTGATAGCATGCAGATGTATCTGTGCGGCGGACATTATAACACGTCTCTCGCAGCGGCTACCTGGGAGGTCTTCTCTACTGTTCCTGCACATGTCACTCAGTGGAAATAACACACACCGGGAAATGCTAGAGCTAAAGCCAGCCTGGGTTTATGTATTAAAGTATTTTACTGCCGAGAATATCAGATGTCAGATCAACATGAGCTGGAACTGAATGAAAACGTAAATGACTTCAACACCATTGCGGTCACCCGGAGGATTATATTCCTCATTTCCACTTCTGAAGTGAATAATTTAGGATATAATATATCAGATATCAATGATATATGACATAATGCACCCAAAACACAATCTTCATCTAATATTAAGCGTAAAACCATGTGAGCGTTCATCATTCCTACTCTTGTACAGGTCAATATTGCTTTCTTAAAGGCACAGTACCACATTTTGTAGGTTTATAGGTTTCTATACATCTAGCAAACTATGAATAAAATGCGTCTGGGATAGGGTAACCAGCTGGGAGAATGCAATCCTTGTATAATCCCTTTATCTCCTCCAAAAAACCTTCATGTTTATTGCATTAATGAATGATCGTCCGTTCCCAATAGAAAAACTGAACAAATAACAATTTGCACGAATGGGTGGGAGGGGGTACTTAAGATGACAGTCCTGCAAGTGAGGGGGCTAGGTCATTGAGGTCAAACAGAGACTTTATGAGAACACACAAAGGCTGCGTAGCAATTGTGTTGCTTAGTTTTCCATACTAGCTATCTTCTTTGAGAAGACCACTTTTTGATGCAATTGTGGGTGGTGGTCTCAGATCTTTCACCGTATCTACATTAGAACCTGTCAGAAAACATAAAAAGGGACATTTCACCACCTTCAACAAGTCTGGTTCAATTAATAGCTGCTGTTTCACTGATTCTGGCACAGTTGGAATTTTTTTCTAGCCCACACCATTCCTGAGCAATGAATAGTGTTAGTTTTGGTGCCTGATAAACTATATAGGCTGTGTACTGTCTGGAAGCAGTGTCAGGTAGGAAAAGACAAGGGATGTGATTCTGAGCTCTTGACAGTGGTTGTCTTTCAATCACACCCCCTGCCTGACACCACCCTTCTGACATTACAGAGCTTAAAGGGATCATATCATTAAAACAAAATTTTTTGTGACTAACACGTAGGAATAGCCTTAAGAAGCCTCCATCTTCTGCAGGAATGGCCTCTTTACACGTCTTCTTCCGGCGCTGGAGGAAAAAACGGCTAGGCCTCTGGTAGAGCCGACTGCGCATGCCCGCGGCCACAAGAAAAATGGCCGCTTACACAGTAAGTAAGCGGCCATTTTCTTGTGACCTGTGGGCATGTGCAGTTGGCTGTGCCAGAGGCCTAGCAGTTTGACCCCCAGCACCGGAGGAAGACACGTGAAGAGGCATTACTGCAGAAGATGGAGGTGGCGCTGGAGAGTTCTCTTGCAGAATTGGGGACGCCCCAGTGCTGTTTGAGCGCTGACGCCCGCGCCCTGTGCTGCACGAAAACTCATTTGCATACCGCCGAAGACTGGGATTTCTACTGAACAGCGGCGTGGAGAAGACATCTAAAGGTAGGAGAAGAATAGCCTTTCTTAAGGCTATTCCTACTTTTTAGTCAAAGTTGCGTTTTAATGATAGGATCCCTTTAAATAACACATCAGACACCAAAACTACCTGCACTTGTTGCTCAGGAATGGTTAGAGAGAAAATTCGAACTGCACCAGAATCAGTGGAGCGGGGACTATTAACAGATGCTAAGAACTTGATTTTCTGGAGGTAATGAAAGGTCCTCTTTAGAGTTCTCCTACGGCGCCGTTGGATATCCACTGAGTTTTATACTGACATGCTAGGTCTTATAATTTCCCATTTTTACTTAGCGCCATCATCTGTTTCCCACCCAGTATAGCCGTGATTTGTCTACATGATGGAGCAGGGACATTTGCACGCACACATATGTACACACTCACAGATCACTTCTTAATAGAATCGTATAACTCACCATTGTCAGTAAAGCAAATACACTCGGAGACAGACAGGACTTAAGCCAAGCAGATGGCGGAGCAAAAATGTGTGTGTTTTGTATTGATATGCTAATTTCACAGCCAATGGATTAAAAGGTCAGGCCTACACAATCTGGCTGCTGATTTTTCTATTGTATGTATGGCTGGCTACGTGTACGTAACATATATATCTACTGTATATCTATATATATATTTAGAACGAAAATACGTGTAAGATTGTAAAAAATAGTCCATTCCTGCCAAACCCTATTAATTGAGGGCAAGTGGTCAACATCTATATAATAGAGCTGTCGTCTCTGATATAAGGCCCGGCGTATGAATTGTTTTGGAGCAGAGGAAAAGCAGACACGCTCGATAAAAATGTGACTCCCGGACAGAACTGCGGGGTAGAAGGAAACGCATTCACATGTGAAGGTAAGAAATATCTGCTGGTGGTGTCTATAAAGGTAATGCATTCGGCGCTGCCTGGATTTATTTCAATATAAAACTAACCTTGACATGGAGATAAAAGCAGGCCTGGATTTGTGGAAAGATCGTATAAAACCGAGCCTAAGGCAGCAACAGAAGTGTTGGGTTAGCGAGTTGAACCTTGCTCCATTGCCTTGCTACTGTATAAAGAATCCTCACCAGTATCGGTTTAAAGGGATCCTATCATTAAAACTCAATTTTTTCTGCCTACCACATAGGAATAGCCTTAAGAAAGGCTATTCTTCTCCTACCTTTAGATGTCTTCTCTATGCCGCCGTTTGGTGTATCATCCCGTTTTCTTCAGTATGCAAATGAGTTCTCTCACAGCACTGAGGGCGGGCCCCAGTACTCAAACAGCACTGGGGGCGTCCCCAATGCTGTGAAAGAACTCACCAGTGACGCCTCTATCTTCTTCAGGAAAGGGTCTTCACGCGTCTTCTTCCGGCAGTGGCTTCAAACTTCTAGGCCTCGGGCCTAGGGCAAAGCCGACTGCGCATTCCCGCCGATCACAAGAAAATGGCCACTTATACAGTATTGTAAGCGGCCATCTTCTTGTGGCCAACAGGCATGCACAGTTGGCTGCCTGAGGCCTAGAAGTTTGAAGCCACCGCCAAAAGAAGACGCGAAGAAGACCCGTTCCTGAAGATGGAGGCGGCGCTGGAGAGTTCTCTCGCAGCATTGGGGACGGCCCCAGTGCTGTTTGAGCACTGAGGACCGCCCCCAGTGTTGCGAGAGATCTCATTTGCATACCAACGAAAACCGGATTATATAGCGAATGGCGGCCCGGAGAAGACATCTAAAGGTAGGAGAAGAATAGCCTTTCTTAAGGCCATTCCTATGTGTTAGTGAGAAAAAATTTAGTTTTAATGATAGGATCCCTTTAAACAAAGTAGATCTCAGGTCTTTGGGGGGCACTATTGGATGGGTGATTATGGGCAACATCAAGGGTAAAGCCAAGGTACCGCAAGTAAAAATAGTCATGTGAAATGGTATTAAAATGTAACCAGAAAGTGCACCTTCTGCAAGAATTTATCAAGACCGCCATTTAGCACACCGGTTTTTAATAAATCCCTATGGCCCCGAAGCATCCTCTGGTGGTCTTGCTCTTTCACGAAAGTGAGGAGGGAGGCATGAAAAAGAAAAAGTTGCAATTTATCGAGTAAAAACCTGACTTTTCATGCTTTATATGCCAAATATCTGGCAATCCATAGCATGCATGACATAGACCTCTTAACCCTTTCTCGACATCCACCATAATAATACAGCAGATGTCAGGTCTTTAAATATGGCGGACATTTAGGAGCTGAGCTGCCGGGTCCTTACTCTAGTGAGCAACGCACTGATCATGGGCATTAACTCTTCTTCAAATATGACCGAGCACCATTTTACCCAATTTGGGGTGGATCACTGGCCCCATTGCGAAATCCAGGGACGGTGATCTATTGCGTGGACAGCTGTGAGCCCATTGAAGGCTCACAAGATTGTCTTCCAATGGATGTTATTACAGGCTGATCATGGAGGCTTGTAATAGAACTGAGGTATTTTACAACACATTTCAATGCATCAGCATTGCAATGTATTGGATAAATTACAAAAAATCAATAAATGAATAAAAATCTAAAAAGTCAGATAGTATATAAGTTGGCTGATTTCTTGCTTTTGTGATACAGATGTGTTAGCAGAAACTTACTGATGGTTTCCAGGTATATCAGGTTTCATTTACAGCGCACTTACAAAAAAAAAATAATTGAAAACAACAAAAAAAAAAAGATAATAAAAATCTAAAAAAAAAAAAATAGAATTTTATATAGGGGATGTGTAATATGTTTCGTGTAACGTATGTATGTGAACACTGGAGCTGATCTCAACACAAACACAACAAAGACACAAGTAGCCAATAAATGAATACATCATTTAGTAGGGGTCGCCTTTGTTGACTATGGCACCGCTCTGGCAATCGTAGCGGCGGCCATTCATGGCTGGAAATGAAGCGTTAAAAGAGCTTCACAACATTTCCCACCAAGGAAGAAGTAAGTCAAGCATGCAGGAACGGGACTGCTCAGCTGCAAGTTGCCTTTCCAAGTGGAAACCTGCAAGATTTGCTCAGTGACTTCATATATCCTGTTCTATAAACACCAGTTGGTACATCCGCCATACGATGAGAAGTCTCCCTGACCACCGGGAAACGGCTACGGCTACAGTCTTCAGAAACACTGAATAGGAAGCCAGACTGAAGCCAGGAATGTGCGGCCATATCTGCGGGATAGAGCAGTCCATGAACCTCACCTCATTAAATGTGCACGCCAACTTATCATTCACCGCAGCTGCAAAATACACAATGCAATGAACCGCGTAATCTAGATTCTTAACCACTTCACTGCCAAGCTGCTAAACAATACACTATTATAATACCGTATGTGTGCCTGCAGGAGATCGTATATTCTTTAAATCCAGTATAGAGCTGCATAGACAGTAACATTGCAGGGGCTGCTCTCATAGCAGGAATAGTGCAAGAGTACAATGATCGGAGACCCAGGGGAGGATACAAACCTAAAAAACAATGTTATTTACCTCTCCCTGGTTCCAGCGCACTCCCATTGATTTAGGCCATCTTCAATGTTGGACCAGACGCCATCGGACCCAGATCAGTGTCACAATGCATAATGACGATGGTCTGGGTCACATGACGCCTGTGACATCACCAAACAGGCCCAAAGCTTTCCGGAGCCCAGCAAAGGTAAGTAACACTGTTTTTTATGTTCCCTCACCTCCCCTGGCCCAACGATCATTATACTCAGGGGTCTGAAAAGATGTTATAACGATAGTAGTGGTTGTGGGGTTCGCAGGCCCATGGCCAAACTTTCCGATCCTCGCTCCTGCTCACAGCTGCCTCCGCAGAAGGGGAAGTGCCGATGGCCACGAGCAGGAGTAAGGATCGGTAAGTAAATGGAGACTGTTACCTGCTGGTGTTACTCCTGCAGGTAGTGGCCTATTTAAAAAAAAAAACATCAGGAGCCCGCCAGGCCCTCTAATGTCCTGGGAACTGTGGCAGCTGCTACCACTGCTACCCTGATAGTTACACCCTGCCTGGGTACCCCACGGGTCATAAGTTTATAAACCGCGAGCCATACAAACTGCAGTGGTGACGAAAGGTACTGCAGAGTTGTCCTATTGAAGTCTACTGTTACTACAGTTTGTATGGCGAGTGTGTATGGTATTTAAATATTCCCAAAATCTGTGCTGTTTTGTTACAGGGGTCTGATTGTTGTACCCTGCAGAACTAATAATACTGAATACTGGATAACCCCTTTAAGTGAAGTTGAAATACCCCTTCAATAGGTGCAGTTGCTTCCGTATCTGTACTATGATGATGATTTTAATGGTATTAGATGGTCAACTGTTTCTGCCAAATTCTCATGCTCATCTGACATTCAGAGGCATAACATGACGCTCCTAGACCCAAATGCAAAATCTGTAACAGAGCTCCCACCATGTGCTGTCTATAATACTGGTGTCTTCATATGTTATAGAGAGGCGTTTGGGCCCCCTGAGGCTCCAGGGCCCGGTAGCAATGCAGCCCCTATAGCTATATTGTAGATGTGTGTTGCACAGATGTATAGTACTGCTCTCATAGACATCTCCCTGGACATATACTATACCTAGCGCACTTCCAATTCCATACAATTCAGCATGGCTATGTAATACAGAATGAAGGCCGCTCAGGTTCACTAGGGTCTAATCCATTTCATATCTGTATTCAAGGACAACATGTAGTGGAACGTAACTGGAGAGGTTAAGTGAGTCCCGATGAGGGGTCATACAATCCTTACAACGCTGGCCATCTCTGGGTGGTGGTATGGCCAGGCGCTGTATTATACTACCGGTATATAGTGCAGCGCCAGGGCTTCAGTACAAAACATCAATTTTGCTTCTAATGCTTTTTCCACTGCAGTATATAAAATATATTATTCATTCCCGACACATGACGTTACTATCGTTCACTCGCGTATTTTCAATGAATGGTAAAATCTCACGTGCGCGACGGAGAACCGAACGCTCGTGTGAACAGGCAAAAACCTGACGTAACCAAAAAAACATCAGAATGAAATAATTTACAGCATGACATAGCAGGACAACCTGAAGATTTACATTTGCACACAATTTGTAAGTAAAAATGTTCTATAAACAGCACCTGTCCGGGGAGAGGATTTTTTTTGACAATTATACCAAATTTTTTGCAAATTGGGAAGGATTCCAGACTGTGGCTGGCGCAGGTGTAGAATGTGCGGACAATGAGGTTTATGAAGTTTGAGGATAATTGAAGATAATGATTAGGGTGATTTAAGGATAGAAATAAGAGGAAGGAGGTGTACCCCTGACCCAAATGTCCTGTACAACCCTACAGAGAAGAGCGGGAGTGTGACGTGTGATAGCCTGTCTAATGTCGCTTTCACCAGTCGTCTTCATAATCGTCTCTAAAAATCCAAAACTGACTTGGAAATGGGTCCCTGAGTTGCCGAGGCTGTAATAATGTCACCACGTCTTCTCACTGATACGGTTCAATGTTGTTTATTTAAAGGTATTTACAGCATTTAAAGGTATATACTGGTCACAAAAAGTTACCCCCAACCACAGAGAACGCATTAACTTGCTGATTGGTGGGGGTGCCCGTAGTTGGTTCCCAACCAATAACAAGAACTGGGGTGCTTTGCAGGCAGCTGGACATAGTCATGCTCTTACGGTATATGTGCAGCTATTTTTGGTCCCAAAAGCAGGTACAATGCAGTATCAGGAAAACCGGCACACTCCAAGGGTAGTGCGGTAGGCAAAGGGAAAGTCCAAAAACAGCTGCTAACATGCTACACTTTGCATTTTTTGGTTATTTTTTTGCTCATACCCATTATTTTTCCCATTCGTGTTGTGTTACTAGATGTCCTCTCCATTCTTGGGGCATATACACTGTACAAGAAGTGTCCATGATAAGGTTGAGCCGATCTTGAAATTTCAGGATCGTTTTTAAAATCTGATTTTTGAGCATTTTCCAGGCGATCCATTTTGCTCGATCGCCGATCAGAATCTGATCTTTCCCGATCGCTATCGTTCAACCCTATTACAGTAGCACTCTACTGAAACTGCTCTCACAAAAATCTCCAATGATCTCCTAATGGCTAAATCCAATGGTGACATCTCTCTTCTTATTCTTCTGGACCTCTCTGCAGCTTTTGACACTGTTGACCATCAACTTCTCCTCACTCTCCGCTCAGATAAAAAATGGCGTGGGCGCATGCGCAGTAGCCGTAGTAGAAGCAGCATGCTACTGCGCATGCACCCACGCCATTTTTTAACAATGTCAGTTAGCTAGTTAGACAGGACCCGAGGACATCGTTGGAAGAGGTGGCGTGGCTGAAGAAGATGGCGGACCCTGAATGCCCGCCCACCGTGCACGATGGGTAAGTTGATCATATTCTGTTTTTGGTTCTATTTTAAAATGGGGGGTAGTTTAAAATAACTATAGCGGTGCCTGAATAGCCTTTTAGAGGGCTATTCACGCATATGTGGGGCTCTATCAGCATAATGTTGCTGATAGAGCCCCTTTAAAGACACTTATTGTCTCTCTGATTCATTCTCGCCTTGACTACTGTAACTCCTTACTAATCGGTCTTCCCCTCACTAAACTCTTCCCTCTACAATCTATTCTGAATGCAGCAGCCAGGCTCATCTATCAGGCTAGACGCTACAGCGATGCCTCTGGTCTGTGCCAGTCACTACATTGGCTGCCTATTCATTATAGAATAAAATATAAAGTTATCCCCCTCATCCACAAGGCTCTCCATAATGCCGCACCTCCCTACATTTCCTCCCTCATCTCTGTCTACCGCCCAACCCGTGCTCTCCGTTCACTCAATGACCTAACACTTACATCCTCTATTATCAGAACCTCCCATGCTCGTATACAAGACTTCTCCCGAGCTGCACCACTTCTCTGGAATACTCTACCCCGGACAATCAGATTAACTCCCAATTTCTACAGGTTCATGCGCAAACTAAAGACACATCTTTTCAGACAGGCCTATCACAATGTCTAACGTAAACCCTTCAGTACTATAATTAGAATCCCCAAAATGTAACCCTCCTCTGTCCCCGCTCCAACATTTCCCCACATGATATGATGCCATTTCAGGCGAACTTTATAGGTCCAAGCACCATCCACATGTTAAAGGACACCACTAGTGAAGGCTCATACAGTTTTAAGTTTGTGTAATGACAGTCACTTCTATTACAACATTGTCTGACCACTGTATAAGCAATGCCGCCCCTGCTGCCTCTTGTGTCACCCCCTCTACCTCATAGACTGTAAGCTCTTGCGAGCAGGGCCCTCAGTCCCATTGTGTGAAATTACTTTCTTTGAAATGCATCTTTCTGTCTGTATTTGAACCCTACAAATTGTACAGCACTGCGGAATATGTTGGCGCTATATAAATAAAAAAAATTTTTTTATTATTATTATTATACTTTCTGTCCCTGTTGGCAGCACAGTATTGTCTCTAGTATTAACCTATCCCATCTCCCAATTCAAAGCCACTTACTGTCTTCGATCTCTATCTGCATTGACAACTATCCTGTGTGTCCTGTACATTCAGTCTGGCATTATATGTGCCAGTCGCTCTCTGCACATTGTACTGGTATTTCTATTACTACTATCTATCATGTGTGGATTATGTATATAACTTTGCAGCATTGTCTTACAGACCCCATATATGCGATGCTATAGACAGTCATGATAGTAATGCTAGTACAAAGTGTTCTGCTTGTCTAGAACACACAGGATAGTTGTGGCTGCAGAAAGACCTAACATTCTGTAGCTGACTTTGATTATGGGGCAGGAAAGGGTTAATATTGAGGGGCAGTACTGTGACTTGTTAAGAGGAAAGTAATGCTTGTGAGTATAGTTTATGGTTTATTAAGGGCTAATATACATGGAAGATGTCATACGGTATCCAACAAAAAATAGTTCCTCCCTCCATACTAGGGCACCATGTAACAAGGGTTGTACAGCGCCACAATATTCTAGGCCATGCGTCATCCGTAAAATCACCTCCGTTCACTCGCCAAAGGAGGATTTAACAAACAGTAGATGAAATAACAAGTGCCGCCACTTTTGGCGAGTTCAGGGTTATGTACCTCGCAGAACTGATTTATCTCACAGTTCAAACGAAAGTCAAAACAGCGATCATTTCTCCACCTAAGTGAATAGCGGAACATGAAAGTATTCTGTTCCCTACTGATAGAGCCTGTACATGCCGGCAGCACTCGGGGTAAGTGCTTCATAAACCTCTACAGGCAGCTGTCAGCCCTTAACAAATCTAAACTGGAGTCCTTCATTTACTGCAAACACCATATTTACTATGTCTGAAACAACAGAGAGTAGTCTATGCCACACGAGTCAGCGATGCTGGCATATACCTTTAAGGCTGAGGCCCCACGTTGCGGAAATGCAGGTCTATTTGTTGTAAATTTTGCTGCAGTTTTTTGAGCCAAGGCCAACAATGGCTACAAAAGGAATGGGCTCGCCATGCAAACTCCATCGTGGCAATCTTCCTGCCATCAGCAGAAAGATTTCCTGCTCCCATTCAATTCAATGGAATGTGCAGGCAGAATCTGCCCAAACATAGAGCAGGATGCTTACTTTTTCTGCTAGCTGTTTTTCAGTTGTTTTTTTTTGTGAGCAGAAAAAGAAGTGTTTGTTTCCCACTGGAATAAATTCTGAGGATTCTGTTGCAAAAATTCTACTGTGTGAACTTACCCTAAATCCTAATTTCCCTAACACTACTAAAAGGGTGCCATTGCTGGTAATAACTACTGATCACCAAAGGACCCAACAGTAGGGACTGGGTTGAGGCTTCACTGCATAGTGCTATTTATGGTATAGTGGCTGTTCTTGATATTACAGCTCAGCCCCTTTCAATAGATTTGAGCTGCAGCATGGCCATGTGACCAAGGGATGTGATGTCACTGATCTGAAAAGAGGAGATGGAGCTCACCGAAGCAATTCAAAGCAGGTGATCGGTGAAGGGGTCAGACGCTTCCATTATAGCCACTCCTGACTTTGGCTCAAAATCTGCTACAAAACATGCTGTGTTTCTGCAACATTGGGCGTGGGGAACGCTTCAAGCTTTACTCCTTTATACCAGCATAGGTTCTTCTCAGCTATGCCACAAGATCAGTACAAGTTCTTCTAGGTCCCTGTTCAAGAGTCACTCTACTAGTTTGCAAACTCCTCTCTGTTAAATCAAAGCTGGTTCAACCCCGCATGTCTGTCCCTCAGACTCGGCGGTCTAAGCTTAGACTACTGTGCAACATCAACAGGTGAGTACTACAGTATATAGAGGGTTTGATGGGGTTCTCATAATATATTTTAAATTGAGGCCTGGAGCTTTGAGTAGGGTCATAGCTGAAGGGACAACCAAAGCATGTGCCTTGGACGTTGAACCTCAAGAGGAGTACCAACAAGTCACAACAAGGACAGTGAACTGAACTTTTTCTCCTTTGTTACATAACCTAGATCTAGCTTTGAGTTATGCCTCTGGCCAAGCAATTGGTAAAGCATTGAGTTGTGACCACTTTTTGGCCATGCCTTTCATCCAGTCTAAAAGAACTCTATTCCTACTCATCTCCAAGCGATGGATGGAAGCCCTTCTACAAGTCTACAGACCCATAATAAAGCTGGCTTTTTTTTTAAGAAAACATTCAAGATTTAAAAGTTTCCAAAATCGTAATTTTTCTACTTGGCATAAGCCTTAATGGACCCCAGAAACAGTCCCTAAAAATGAACCAGCCTTACTGTGTACCTGCCGTCGTATATTGTATTATTTTGTGAAATCACCCGTTCCATAGAACATTCCATATTATACATACAGCCTTCAAAGAGATCCAAAGTAAATATCTGACCGTGAAACCCATATAAAAATGTCACCCCAATTATACGCCTGTCCCTCTGCCGACGCCTGTCAGGCCAGATGTAATACTGGGAGTGAGAACATTCATTTACCTAACACCTTGTCCACACTTATTATGTTTCTTTAAGATGTTAATTTTGAGCTTACCATAAGGTTTTCAAAGAATCTCAAAGAATCACTCAATAAGCAAAAAGAAATATCACACAATATGGAAGGTTTTTTTTTTTCTTTGTAGGATTTGATCAGGAAAGCGCTGGCTCATACATTAACCAGATGCTGGCGTTGTGAAGTAGAAGGATCACATCGGAGGTACCGAACAGCTCTTCAAATATTCATGCAAAGAATAGGTTTTGTGAAGTTTTTCTGGCTGAAGAAAATTAGATGACACTTAAAAAAAAAAGAGCTAAACCTGGGCTTTTGTGAGGGCTGAGTATAATGTACGAGTGGTATGTTCTGTGCCTTGCTTTTCTATTACAACCTTGTCCTTCTGTCATTGCATTCAGCAGAAAATGAAAATTGCTGCTCTTATCTCCGAACGCTGGAATAGCCAACTGTGCCCAAAAACAAGTCAGACCAGCCAAACCTCTCCTTTAAAGAGAACTTGTCGCTAGCTTTGAAAAGCTCAATGACAAACATCATCCAATAGGCAATGTCACCCTGAGCATTTGGGTGTTTTGTTTATCCAAATCTGTTCAGCTATTCCTAAGATATAAGCCCTGAGAGTACTGATACAAATTAGAGTCTACTAGACAAGTGGGTGGTAAGATTGTATGACATACAACACAAAAAGACCTCCATAAAGACCACAATATTACCACCCATTTGGCTATTAGACCCTATTATCAACAATAACATGGCTTATATCTTTTGAATAGCTGAACAGATTTAGATAAACAAAACACCAAATACTTTTTTAAAGTGCACATAAAAGCCCACTGATAGGCGCTGTCATTCTGAGCATTTTGGTGTTATGTTTATCGAAATCTGTTCAGCTATTCAAAAGATATAAGCCCTGTTATTTTTGATACTAGCCAAGTGGATGGTAATACTGTGGTCTTTATGGGGGTCTTTTTGTGTTGTATGTCATACAATGTTACCACCCACTTGTCCAGTATACCCTAATTTGTATCAGTACTATCAGAGCTTATATCTTAGGAATAGCTGAACAGATTTGGATAAACAAAACACCAAAATGTTCAGGGTGACAGCGCCTATCATTGGGCTTTTATGTGCACTGTTTTAAATAAAAAAAAACTGTCCCTCCATTACTACTACCATCACAGATGCCCTCATAACCTGAGCAGAGTGCCCACAATAATCAGGCCAAGAATCACTGGTTCATACTACATGCAGATAGCCCCCCCTCACCCAGGATGGATGTAAGGCCTGGCCCCAGGATTATTCTAGAAACACAAGTACTGCCTATGTCCCATGAGCCCATGCCCCGGGCCAAGCTTGAAAAACTTGGCCTAGTGTCTTGGAGTGATATAAGAAATTAGATTATGAGCTCCATTAGAAACAGGGGCTATTAACAAATTACGTACGGTGCTATAGAATATATTGGCCTCATATTGTATAAGCAACACCAAAAAAATAACACATATTATGTATAAAAAAAAATCTACGATTGTAATGGCGCCCCCTAAGGCTAAATCTCCATGAATTGACTATAAACAGCCATAAATTTTATGTCAGACCACATTAATCTGACCGAACGTTACTGGTCGGCTGTTACTATAAAACCATTTTTCTTACCCAGGGTTCTCATCTGAAAATGCGCCACAATACAATTGAAGTGTACGATAAGGATGTATTATACGGTGCTTATTCCTAACCAACGCTTTGTATAAGATCGAAGGAGCACTTTAAGAGAATTATGTTCCTAGCAGTCAAATCACATTGCCGCGGCCTTATTTTTTAAGCCTGCTGAGGCTTCTACATAAAGACGTCTTTGATCCTGGATTCCCAGCAGTAAAGGGAGTAGATGAACAGCTATAAAATGTTACTACAAGTCTAAGGGGTCAGGTCAAGGCTCGTGACATATGTCAAAATATGAAATCATAGCCACAAGCGGGCCAGGTATTGATGAACGACCATGCGGGCAGCTGCTATCTGTTACAGGACGGCTTATCTTCTAAGACTGATGTCTCGGCCATTACTTCCAGCAAGGGATTTCTTATTGAAGGGTCACTGAGACTTAATTGGCCGTTACCTTATATATAAAGGATTAATTACATGGAGAGACGTTTTAAGTGAGCAGTGACGGACCTGAAGATATTTCACATTGCTTAAGGAGCACCTGTCAGACGGCAGAATTTTGCATTTTAAGCCATTAGATGCGCTAAAAAACTTCACTCACGACTGTGTTCTTGCCAAAAGTTACAAGTTTTTGCATGAAAGCCCTTAAAAACGCAGCTCAAAAAGGAAGGGTTTAGGGTAAATAGTAATCTAGAGGGGTGTTTTGGGGTGTCTATGAGTGACATAGAAGTGGGGCTTCAATGGGTTCTATAGTCAGTAATTAGGGTTGAGCCGATCTTGAGAAAATCCATGTCCGATCATTTTCCAGCCGATCCTGATCGTGAAATTAGATTGATCGCTGATTCCCGATCCCGATTGCTCACCCTATTAATGATATATACATGAATAGGGTTGAGCCGATCTTGAGATGACCTCTGACCTCAATCCCACCGGAAAAGATCGGGATTGGAATTACGATCGCGATTGTGAAGTTTACTCGATCACCTATCGGAATCGATCTTTTCTGATCCTGATCATTCAACCCTATCAGTAATATATATATATATATATATATATATATATATATATATATATATATTTAAAGGGACAGAATCACGTAAAATACTAGAGACGGACAAACCTCTGAAGGTCCGTTTAGTTTCAGGTTTGGCTCAAAACATATTTGAATAGAACAGCAGTATTTGTATACTAATATGGTGTCATGACATCGATGCACCCCATGTGACCCAATCACAGGCCTCAGTCAGGACCCTGGGGCGCCAGGCGTCACCTAGAAGTCCAAAAAGAGTGCCGAACACTGCGAGAAGGGCCAGAAGAGGTGAGTATAACTGTTTGTTCATATTTTTTTCTGCAGAGACCCCAAAGTATAATAATTTTACTTCTAGTTCACAGGTGACAAACCCTCAATGTTTTAAGTTCGGTCAAACCAAAAATTTTGGAAAATTTGAGTCAAATCTGGTTCTATCCCAAACAGTTACTTATCTCTAATACTCACCTCACCAATTAACCATTCTGACACTTCCTGGATTCCCCGCTGGTCTCTACTTCCTTGTACCTTTTGATACAAGAAGTATGACCGCTCAGTCAGATCATCACTCAGTGGAGACCAGCAAGCCTGACCCTTGTTCGGTACCCCTGTTTGAGATTTAAAGTCAAATTCCTAGAGGGATCCATACCTTGGAGGAGATTTATAGATCTTGCCAATGCTAATGAGAAAGGAAAAAAATGGAAAATGGAAAAAAAAAATGACTGGGTATGATCTAATTACAATTTGTAACATGGGCAAACCTTGTAAGATCGGTTTTGCAAATATTTTCAAAGTTCGCTGGAGACATGTTCTTCATCACTTAAGGCCCACGTTGTGGAAACACAACTTTTTTTGTTGCAACTTTTTTGTTGTAGGTTTTGCTGCGTTGTTATTTTTTTTTAGCTAAAGCCAAGAACGGCTTGTGGGGAACTGCTCAGGTAGATGCTTGGTAGCAGTGCAGGGAACAGGGACAATGAGAATGGTTTACACTCAAATTCAGCGTTTATTTCACTTACAGTGCATAAACTGCCTTTGCGAAGGCACAAACAAACTTAAAAAAAAGCCTTCTCGGCTGAGAACTAACTATAACAGAAGAAACTGTTCCCTGACTATACGGGAGCCTGGCTGTCGGACTCTCACTTTAGTAACATCAAACAGGTGGCACAGTACCTGGTTTGTAGGTCCAGTTCACACAGGAACTCTCAGCTTTGTTAGTGTGGTGCCACAGCTCTTAGTCCTGACACACAGACTATATCAGGCCTTAACTAGACAGCTGACCTCCCTGCTTTGGGATTTTACCATACACCCTTTAGGTGCCTGGCTGGAACATACTTGTTCTCCCAGACCACACCCTTCACTTTCCCACAGGCTACAGAAGGAATGGGAAATATATTGGAAGCTCTTCACTTCTATCTTCAGCTTAGTCTATTCCTGACTTTGGCTTAAAATACCACAACAAAATCTGCAACAAAAAAAGCGGCGTTTCCGCAACGTGGGAACTCCTAAGAGAGCAAGGAAATCAAAGTGTCAGATCCTCCCAACAATGTAGACTCTCTGGTTTGTTTGTATCTATAACCATCGATCATAGCTTTGCATGAGAACTGTATTCTCCAAATGGTATCTTATCTTCGGTCTCTTTTACGTCTTTTTTATTTTAGACGCACTGAAGCAAGGCTTTATATAGAACATTTTGCTCTAAATTAAGAAGATGAATGGTGCATTTACAGCCCGTGAAGGAGGACATCACCGGTTTAGCGTCTTGCTTTTGACTCACTTCAAAGACGGTCACATAGACATAAGACACTGGTCAGGAATCTCCTGTGGATTCAAAAGTAGTCATAGACAACGGGATACAGGACAACTGTATCTTCTTAAGAATTCTATAAACTTCAGCTAAACTTCCCACCAAGATGATCAGAAGACTCCAAATCAGGAGACAATTACAGTTCATCCTCAGTCCGCGTCACATGGACAAGTACGAGAGAAGTTCACAAAGACGTGAAAAAAAAAATCTTCACCTGATTATATAATTGCAGTTCTCGAAGACATAAGACAAAGTGAAAACCAAGTTTGTTCGCCTTATAAACTCGCAGCTCACGCGATGACTGATGATTACACTTTTCGACATGTCAAAGGGAAAATAATATTTCCTAGGAGACATGTTTGCCACTTGATTTTATTTTTCTTGACATTTGCCTCTGAGTGTCTTTAAGAAATAATCGCGTGATTACTCTGGTGACAGCAAAGGACGAGCGGGAATTATTTACTATGTCGCGGCTACAGCGTACTCTCTTCTATTCAATGCAGAGGACGGTGAGATATAGGACATCTCCTGAAGTTAAGGTCAAGTATAGCGAAGAGATTGGAAGAAACGGAAAATGGAAGGTCTTTACCTTTATAAGCTTCTTTAATGTTTCAATGCTTCTAAAATGAAACAATGTTGCAAACAGTTTAAACAAAAAAATTGTTAGGTGTTTCCTTGGTAACAGACTACAAACAAACTTTGTGTAGTCAGGTCCTTCAGTCATATTCTATATCTGTAAACTACGTCTTGCCTGCCAAGTATAAAAAAATGAAAAAAACATGAAAAATGCAACTTACCTATCCAGTCCATGAAGTTCAGAAGGTCACAATAGGAACTCTTTTTAATAGATGTTCCAATGTTCCTCAACTCCCCATCCACGTGTCCACTTTTAAAGGGATTCTACCATTAAAATCGAATTTTTTCTCGTTCACACATCAGAATAGCCTTAAGAAAGGCTATTCTTCTCCTGCCTTTAGATGTCTTCACTGCGCCGCCGTTCGGTAGAAATCCCAGTTTTTGTCAGTATGCAAATGAGTTGTCTCGCAGCACTGGGGGCAGGCCCCAGCGCTCACACAGCACTGGGGGTGTCTCCAATGCTGCGAGAGAACTCTCCAGTGCCGCCTCCCTCTTCTTCAGGAACGTTCTCTTCACGTGTCTTCTTCCGACCTGGGCTTACTGTATAAGCAGACATTTTTCTTGTGGCCGCGAGCATGCGCAGTCGGCTCTGCCCAAGGCCTAGAAGTTTGACCGCCCGCGCTGTGAAGAGGACATTCCTGAAGAAGATGGAGGCGGCGCTGCAGAGTTCTCTCGCAGCGTTGGAGACGCCCCCAGTGCTGGGAGAGAACTTATTTGCATACCGACGAAAACCGTGATTTCAACCGAACAGCGGCGTGGAGAAGACATCTAAAGGTTGGAGAAGAATAGCCTTTCTTAAGGCTATTCTGACGTGTCAACAAGAAAAAATTCTATTTTAATGGTAGAATCCCTTTAATGTAGCAAGGCAAATCAATCTTATATCTGCTAGTTCTTACAGTTCCTTTCTCAACCCAATTCAGTACTGTAAATGCTGAAGATCGCGTGATAACAAATCCGCAATAAATCCATTATATCTGGACCTGGCCTCACATTTTTGGCCCACGCTCACTGCATTTCCCACATTAGTCCTGATAATCCCTGCCCCACCAGAATGTGTAACAAATCTATGATAAAATATACACCATATCATAAGCTAGGTCGTCCTCTAGGGTCTGCAATACATCTTTTATGTCTGGACCCCTTCATGCAAGAAAACAGGTGTAAGTTGTGATAAATTTGATGGGCGGCCATGAAGGGGCCTTTGAGGAAAGCATCATGCAGTCACAATTTTTGCAAAAATTCAGACTTGCGGAAAAAATTGTGTTTTTCATAGCTTGAATGCTTGTTTTCTTATGATCATCCCCATTTTCATCCCCATCAGTCATCTCGCTTCGAAGGAAAAAAAAAAATCACTCCACTAAAAGGTTTCCTAGGCAGCTGCCTAGTTGGGCTTCACCTTCTACACCCCATATAAGGCCTTAGATCTTTTACGCAGTGGGGATGGGATTCGCGTCCCATCCACTTTGCCTGCACTGCACAACGCTGCAATTTTTCCCGCAGCATCTCCGCTGCAGGAAAATCGTGGCATTTCAGGTCCGTGGAGCCCCGGCCTTAGGCTAAGGACCCACTTTGCGGAAATTCAGCTTTTTTCGTTGCAGATTTTGTTGCGGTTTTTTGAGCCAAAGTCAGGAGTGGATTGAGCAGAAGGTAGAAGTATAAGAAGTTTTTATAGAGTTCCCATTCCTTTTGTAACCATTCTTGGCTTTGGCTCAAAAAACTGCAACAAAATCTGCAACAAAAAAAGCTGCGTTTCGGCAACATGGGGCCTCAGCCTTTTACTGTTTCTGGAACATGAGGTTTTTTTGTTGCAGATTTTGCTACCAAGAATTTCCCATACCCATTCTTGGCTTTGATACAAAAAAAACACAGCAAAATCTGCAACAAAAAAGCTGTGTTTCCGCAACGTAGGGCCTCTTTATTTTGGTGGATCTGTATATCACAATTCTATGAAATTACTTGTATGATATAGGAGGTTGTTTATCTTGGTTATGCTATTTTAGCACTTATGTTATTGTATTACTTTACGTGACTGATCCATTCATCAAATCTTCCGTCGAGTGACGAAAAACGTCCACCTTGTCTTCTGGCACAAGGCTGGCTCTAAGTTGTACGCTAATGTTCTCCTCTCTAAATGCACAGGAACAGAAGAAAATCTCAAAGAAGTCAAAAGTTTACATAAAACCCGAGCTTGACAAGATGGTGAGTGCACCTTTCACTCGTGTGTTTCATGGATCACTGCACATGGGCAGCCCTGAAGCCGCACTCTGAAATCCTATCCTTTGGGGGTTTCTGGTGCACCTTCAAGATGAAGCACACAAGGAACACAAGGTCCACCGGGCAAGTGGTGGAGAAAAATTATATTAAACCGAAACCTCATCTAGTTGATAATTCCTTGCCGTATTCTTACATGTGGTCGTCTTATTTCATATCGGTTCTTTTATTCGGAGGTTTCTTCCTTGCAGGAAACAACACCTGCTCATGTTTGTAGCAACTGTCAAAGCGGTTTGCATAACACATGCAGCGGGAGATGGAGCCATTGAAAGCCAAAGAAAACCTTGACATGCAAGAGGGAGATTAAAGGTTGACGTGATGTGGCTAGTGTTTTAAGCTCGCCTCCTTTCATCCTTACACACAGATAATTCATCGAAGACAGCAAATTCCCATTATCACCCCAACTGCACATTCTGGTTACTTTCTAACATGGTTTGGGTTCTTTAATTTCGCAAACAGCGGTAGTTGCGATCTTGTAGAAATTGCTTTCGATGGAAATGAAGCCGAGAGCTTTTAGATGAAGTTTGTGGTTAGTGACAGTGCTATGCAAAAAGTTTTATGCAGGTGTGGAAAAAAATTCTGCACAGTAAGAAGGCTTTCAGAAATAAAAGGGTTAATAGTTTGTTTGGGTCAATTAAAGGGGTTTTCCGGGCAGAAAATCTTTTTTTCTTTTTTAGAAAGGTCTGTTAGTGCTAGTAATGGGTTAATAAGTACACCCATATATCGTTAGCAGGGTTTGGAGTGATTTCTGGGTGTCTCTGGGAACTGCTGGTATGCTCTGCCTTTGTTTACAAAGTGTGACTTCCTGCTGTGCAGCTTCCTTTGTAGCTTCTACACTAGTTCCCTCTCACTCAGGCCCCCTCCTTTCTTACTCCATTATACTCCCTATTCTTGTCTCACTAGCTAAACTATCCCAAGCATTACTAGCCCCTCCCACCCTCCCTGTCTCCCTAGCCTAGCGACCCCACCCATTACTAGCTCCTCCCACCCTCCCTGTCTCCCTAGCCTAGCGACCCCACCCATTACTAGCTCCTCCCACCCTCCCTGTCTCCGTAGCTAACCTATTCTGCCCACTACTAGCAGAGAGGAAGAGGGGAGGAGCTGTCCCGGACACAGGAGTGCTTACTAAGTATTGATGGGAATGGAGGAAGAGTAATGGTGATGTTCCATTTCTGAAGCTGTGAAATGGAACGGTCCAGGGATATGGGTAATTATAGATTTTTTTAATGCAAGTAAATTAGAAGTTAGGCAGGAGGAGGGGTCAATTCTTAGTTGATCTTGGATAACCCCTGTCTCTGGGATGACATTAGACAGAAGGATTGGAGCAAACCTACATCCACGGAAGATCTGTGCTTAAATCTCCAAGATGGCGGGAACAACCTCCCTGCCGAGCTCCTTCAAAAACAATCTGCAAGTACAAAGAAGAACTGATGGAAGGCAAAGGGCAAAGGTCACACCGAATATTGAGCAGTGATGCAAAACAATGATTTTCGGGAGTTGTTCTTTGCGCCTTTACCTGGTAAAGATGGCACATTTGGGTATTTGGACCTATTTTGTACACGACTAGCCTCTCTGATGGATTTATAGGCCTTGACATCAGCTTCTCCATCCAGTTCCCAATTGGTTAATTGTAGTAATAGGCGCTGTCTCATACATAGGGAAAAATCCTGATTACAGCATCTTCCCGCGTCTCTATGCGAGGCAGAGATTCATTCCAGATGGCTGGAACCTTTAATCTTCAGAAACAACTGTGCAGATTTAAGTTACATTAAAGACCAGTGAAGATTAAACAAGACTTCTATAAATATCTCGTATAGTTCTTGGCCGGGCGAGGGAACAATAACTGCAACATCCACCCCGTACCTGAGTGTTTACATAGTGCCGGAGTCATGAACCTGAGGGCCATAAATCTGTAACACTCCTGGTTTTATTGAGAATATCCTTCTCACTGATATATAGACCCTCTGAAATCACAATAGGTACAATCTGACCAAATGGTGGCCCCGTAAGTGCTAATAAAATGGTCCTTATAGTTACTGTCCCCACCATGACCAACAACATTGTCCCCATCAGTCACAGAGATAGGAATGGAGTGTAACTATCAGGGTAGCAGATCATACAACAGCTATGGGCCCCAACTATTAAGGGCGTCCATTTCTTCTTTGACATAAGGTGCGGTTAGTGATGACTATGGGTGATGGAAAGGGATGTTACTTTTCTGTTATTCCTGACATTACTACATAATCCTATACATCATAGGTTAATTATATAAGAATGGTGACATCACTGTATTTTTCTTTCTTGCAGTATGATGTCATAATGAACATCATGACCCTTGTGTTATATCTGTCCTACGATATATAATATGTATTGTGTATCTCTGTAATGTGACATCAAGGTGTAATTACAGTATACAGTTTAGTCCAGGGGTGTAACTTGATGGGGTGCAGTCACACCGGGGCCCAGGAGCCTTAGGGGGGCCCATAAGCACTGGCATCAGGATTGAGATTGCAGCTTCCATTTGGCCCATAAACCAAGGAGACCCCCAGATTACCCCTAACCACACTGAGGTGGATTAAACTCCTTAGCCCCCGTAACCATCACTATCAAAAGGTAGGAGGCCCCGGACAAAAGATTGCACCATGCCCACAAGTCTTTACTTGTTACACCACTGGTTCAGTCCTTATCTATAGTGTATGAACAAGCCGTAAAATCTCTTATTTTATCCAGGCTTTATATACTATACGGTATACACAACATATACATTATACAGCTGCATTTTAGGGAGCAGCCATGTTCCGCTCTGCCATGATGTGCAGTTATCGCTCTGAGCCCCATTGTCCTGCAGCATGTAGGAGCTCGATCTACATTATACCCAATACAATTGTGTACAAATAGCAGGAATAATATAAGTGCGGAGAAGAGCCGGAGGAGAAGATTACATATATAATAGTAACAATGAGCCAGGAAAGTGTTCCGCTGCGTGTTTACATCTGTCTGTAATCCAAGCAGGAAAGCAATGCGGCCCTCCGCTAGAATATGTATGATATGGTTAAGGGCACATGTACTCGAGCGTGTGCATGTACCGGCTCTGTGGTAGAACGACATGGACATGCACATGTGATTTGGGTTAGCCGACTGTACTTCCACAGCCCCATTTACTTCTGTTTGTTAGCCTAGAAAGGAACAGGACCAGTCCTGAGTTTTGTCCCGGGCTCATGGCCCCATACATGGGGTTTTCCAGGACTATGACACTAATGATCCAACTGGGCTCCAACTGGTGGGGAAGGTCCAACTCTCAGAACCCCAAAAACTCCTTTAAAAACACAGCTGTCTTGGCCTTTAAGTGGTTTTACAGGAGTTGACACTGCTGTAAAAATATGCGTGCAATGACACGTATCAAACAATAGGGGGGTTCGCACCCCTGGAATATTCCGTATACCGTATCAACAACAATGCTATTAAGATGATTCATTTATGTCACAGGTAATGGCAGAAGAATGGAGCAGATGGTTTTGTTGTCTTCCCCATTAAGTGAAGCGTGTAATGATTTACAGGCAAATCGGAAAAAAATCGTGGAAAAAGCGGTCGAGGCAGGTGTTCTGTGATACGGAATAATACCGCCGAGCACAATAAAATTATGGCTGAGCTGTCTGTAAAGAAAGCAATAAGAATATGTAGACGGTTGTGTTTTAGCAGACAATGGAGACGTACTGAGCACATCATATATAGTGAGGTCTTCCTATACTCATCCATCCTGATACTTACGTTCTGGGACGGGTACGAGGCAAAGCGAAGGTTGTGTTAGATTTTACAGAATGGTTACCGTACCTAGATTTCCATATCTCAGCTTGACTGAATCTGTGTTACAGGTTTCTAGGTCAACTGTTGCCATGAAATTATTTGGGGTATACAAGGTACATTGTGGAACACAGAAACATCATCATCAATGAAGGTAGACTACTTGTCCAACATGGCGGTCAAGTCTTCGAAGATACGTCTTACACAAAAACAATGCAACATGTTCCCATAGGGAGATGGACGGTGTATCATCTCCATGGAAGGTATAATGTCATTACATAACAGTATAAATACCTTGACAGCTTAAAGGGGTTGTCCAAACCCTTAAAACCCTTAAAAATATTGGCAAACGGCAAAAATGTCTAAAATAGTAACGGAGCAATATTCATCTGGTCCACCATAGCGCCAGAAGATTCTCTGCTGGGCCCTGGATCTCGCACAATAATGGTCCAGCAGAGGGGACCAAAATTTGAAGGGTGCTGTGGTGTATGTCCTAGGGGTGGTTGGAGGGTAGAATCCCAAAATCGTTTTATGCGATAGGCAAAGGATCCTCAGTCCGATACTGTACTCACCTTACCGATCCCCCACGGTACTCATGCCGCTGTTTCTTGGGTTCTCCACAAATTTCTATCCTGTACACCAGTGAGGAAATTTCAACTAACCACTGAGGTCACCACTGCGGCCAGTGATCGACTGCCATGACTACATGTGTGTGTGGAAACATCATTATTGGAGGACAGGATACTAATGGGATATATCTGTTATTTAAGCGCTAACCTTCGTGAGAGTATATACATCACTCAACCAATAGTAATAGTGCATAAATTCGCACTGCCCTTTGCCCATGCATTAGGTCTCGGTTGTCATCAAAATCACCAAGACTTACAATATGTAGACGACCATCTTGCACAATGTCAAACAATACTAAGCCCTAGACTTAAGTTGACATCTTCAACTTCAAAGAGGATCTATCACAGCTCCAAAAAGCCCAATGGCATGTATCAAACAGGCACCGTCGCCCTGAGCATTTTGATGTTTCATTTATTCCAAACCGTTAAGCTAATCCAAAGATATAAGCCCTTTTAGTGTTGATACAACTGAAGGTCTAGTAGCCAAGTGGGCAGTGACATTGCATGATATAGAGACTCCGCCCCAGAGGAACCACAGTGTTACCACCCACTTAGCTACTAGTCCCTGCTTTGCATCAACACTAAAAGGGCTTATATCTTTGGAATGGCTGAACGGATTTGGATAAACAATATACCATAATGCTCAGGGTGACAGTGCCTATCAGATGTATGTCATTGGACTTTGGACGCCTTGTGACAAAAGGTAGCAGATACATTCAATAGCTGTTGAGCTGACAGCACTCCCCCATACACATGCACACCCTGCTCAGCCTATCATATATGTGAGGGGAGTTCTCCATCATGCCGATCCTTCTTTCCCCCACCATCATCTGTCGGGGATAGTCGGCGTACCTCCATAAACTTTAAACAGCCGTCTGGTTGTACCAATATGGTCACAATGTGATTCTAGCGCAATAACCGTGTCCATGCTGGGATTTTCAGTTCGGCGGCAGTAATTGGATACCTACTGCTCGGATACACACTGTTTCTAAAGCTGTGGATAGACTTAATATCAAAAGCGTATTTCGTTGCGAGCTAATATGGACAAATCTTCATTAAAATTTTCCGCTGTAGCAAGAAGTTAAGTTAAAGCATATGATTTACCGAAATGTCATTTATTTCCATGTCTGCTGGAGCTTTCTAGGTTGTAAGCGATACTTCTGTGACACATGTAGAGAATTCCATGTGAATTATATTCAGCCTGAACACGTGCCAAGAAAAAGCGTAAGCCAACCCCATAGTTACCGGAGTCCATGAATGGAAAGCCACTGCGTATCTGACTAATGTGACCCGAGCCTCCTCCAGGACACATAGATTTTCATTAAAATTTCTATGAAGTCTCGTTTTATCGTCTTGTCACACACAATATATTTCTGCTGTCAGTGGTATACGATTTTTATCAAATTTTGATGTACAATTTGCAAATTTCGTTCTAAAAAAATAAATAAAAAATTGTACTCTAATAGCAGCGTCAGACACAGCCGTCTATGGTGATAAAAAACCCAAATGTCTTCCAATATTCCCAATGTAATGCTGCTCTTCTACTCCGACAAGTCTTAAAGGGGACATGACCGATTTTCTGTCATGTCTGATTTAGTAAATAATGAGCTCCCCCGAGTGGTAACAGAAACACTTTTATCATTTAAAGGGAATGCGTCACCACTACTTTTATATATATTAAAAAAGTACAAAATCCTGCAATTTTCAGTCTGGCTACTATGCCTAATAATAGACTGAGACTTGCCAATTCTGTAGACGTTTTCTTTGCAGCAGTCACCTCATTTATATCACAGACATGATTATAATAGAAGATAACACCTCTATAGATAACACCACTGACTCATCACTAGAATCCCATGCACTTTGCAGGGACTGTGAAATGTTGCAGTTTTTCACGCAGTGTTTATGCCGCTTGGGGCTATCGAAGGTATACAGTTTTGAGCAAGGAAGCCAGGAAAGATGTAAAAAAACAAACAAACCCCATACTCACCTGTCCCTGGTGCTATGATGTCTTTCACTGCGGTCCAGTCCTGATACTTCTCCTGGTGGAAGTCCTCACTTCACATGTCAGTTAAGGACCCGGGACATTACTGATGACGTATTTGAGTGACGTCCTGGTTTCTTTCCTTAGCCAGCAGTCACGTGATATGGAGGATTTCTGCCAGAAGAAGCCCCAGGGCTGTGGTGGGTGAAACTAAAGCACCAGGGACAGGTGAGTATGATTTATTTTTGTTTTTGCACCATCCCTGGGCTCCTCGCTCAAAACTGTATATCCTGGACATCCCCTTTAACTGAAAGGACCAGGTGAGGTCACGGCCTACAACGTCCTATGTGTGATGGTTTCTCTATGGAATATATATGCACGGTGTATTACAACCATTGTCTAGACCTAATAAATGGCCATTTATCACTCGGATGCGTTCCCGTTACCTGAAGTATTCACGTCTCACATGGCGGATCCTGTAATCGCTCCTCAGATTTATTTGGTGAACTGTGGATTATACATGACAGACATTAAATGCAGACAGCAACCATAGCTGACATTCTCGTCGCTTCTTCCTCGCAGCTTATGATCCATGCGTAATTAAACTTCCCATTACAAATATTATTTACCTTTTCCAAACTGTTAACCGCATTGAAGCGGCGTCCCTGCCCTTTATGGAAAGTGATGAGGTTCATTTATTCAGAACAAAGACTGCCTGCCATGACAGCCTAGAACAACAGGCAGGGCCTGCTCGGCTTGACATCAATTTACACCCTGTATTTGATCATTTTATATGTAATGTAGGCCGAGGCCGTGCAGAGTACTAGAAGTGCCATGCTCCTTGTATATACATTGTCTTCTATGGTAACCTTGGCCCTAGACGTGGGCTGGACGTCATTAGTTGCTTTTGCGTTGGTCATTTCCCAAAAACCTTACCTCAACTTGGTACAAAAATGGTAGAAACCAATAACCTATATATTGACTCTATCCAAGTGGGCCAGGAGCTACTCCACGCAACACTTATGGTCCTATGCAGCTAAATCTTTGGACATGTCAGACTTTTTGATGGGTGATGGCTCAAAACCGATTGTGATCAGCAGTGTAAGTGGTGTATGGATTCAGATCAATATACTGTACACTCAACTTTCCTTAGAGCTGAATGGGAACCTGGTGGGAGTCAGGAGTATATGACCTGGTGGGAATCAGGACTATAGGACCTGGTTGTGGTCAAAACAATAAGACCTGGTGGGAGTCAGGACTTCAAGACCTGGTGGGAGTCAGGACTTCAAGACCTGGTGGGAGTCAGGACTTCAAGACCTGGTGGGAGTCAGGACTTCAAGACCTGGTGGGAGTCAGGACTTCAAGACCTGGTGGGAGTCAGGACTTCAAGACCTGGTGGGAGTCAGGACTTCAAGACCTGGTGGGAGTCAGGACTTCAAGACCTGGTGGGAGTCAGGACTTCAAGACCTGGTGGGAGTCAGGACTTCAAGACCTGGTGGGAGTCAGGACTTCAAGACCTGGTGGGAGTCTGGACTTCAAGACCTGGTTGGAGTCAAGACTATAAGACCTGGTGGAGGTCAGGACTTCAGGACATGGTGGGAGTCATGACCACAGGACCTGGTGGCAGTCAGGACTTCAGGACCTGGTGGGAGTCAAGACTTCAGAGCCTGGCGAGAGTCAGGACTATAGAATCTGGTGAGGGTCAGGACTACAGGACCTGGGGAGAGTCAGGACTATAGGACCTAGTGGGAATCAGGACTACAGGACCTGGTGGGACTCATGACTATAGAACCTAGTGAGAGTCAGGACTATAGGACCTGGTGGCAGTCAGAACTTCAGGATCTGGTGAGAGTCAGGACTTCAGGAAGTGGTGGAAGTCAAGCTCCGGATTTCTACCAATGGAAACGTCTGATGTGTCAAATTTACATGTCCAAAGTTTCAAAGAAATGAGAATTACAACAAAAGCAACAAAATTAAAGCAACTTTGTAAGCTGTCTTATCAAAGTCTACGTCTCCTACATGTAGAAATATCTTGCAGGCCTGTGTTGTCTTCCTTCTGCCTCCTCATCTGCAGAACATCCCTCTTCCTAGGGCCCCTAACTACATTACCATAAATGATGCAAGTACTTTAGGCATAGAACATTTGCATCCTCCCTATATATACTTCAGGGAATAGAGACCACCTCACCGGCAGTCATCTGGATCTACGCTACCCCTCCTGTATGTTCCTCGCAGCCTTACATTCCTCCTGTTCCTCTCCCCGCTCTATCCTCCCCATAATGTTTACATCATTATCTTTGCTTGTATTGCAGATTCTTTTTTTTTTTTTTTTTTTTTTACAGCTTCTCGCTTTACTGTTGTCTCCCTTCTTTATATTGTTTTCCATGATGTCTTTTCCAGTTTACATCATCTGCAGATCTGCTGCCCTGATTTATTTCCTTGGGGGCCTAAAATCAACAATCCATCCATTCCTTATTCAAGTGTAAATGTATACTTTCATAAAGGAAGGCAGCGACTCAGAACTGGGTCATTCTTAACACGAGCGCAGACGCCACCAGCGCAGAATCAAGGCTGTTTACTTAGACAGACGACTTTACTTTGATTAATGTTCTTTTTTTTCCCTTTTCGCTTGATATTCAAAGTTACTAAATATTCTGTAAACGTTCTCTAGGCCCAAGATCTTGTTTCTATGACTTCACGGGCCGCGGTTTATTGCTAAGATGCCAGCTACTTAAGGTAGTCACGGGGATAACTGGCCGGTACAAATAGCAAAACCGACAGCAAAGAGTAATAAATATTAGGGGGCGTGGATTCATGTACCCCACTGTGTCAGAAGGGTGAAAGGGGTTGCATTTTTGGTGCAAGACCCCTTTCAAAGAACACATCCCCCGTTCCGCACTTTCTGCAAAAGTAGGTAGAGTGGGGCGAGGACGCCTTGGCCCGACATATTTGTTATAATTCACACCAGTTTTCTACGTAAGTTCCTAACGGCGTAGTGCTCCATTGTGGCACGTGGGATGTGCATCTGATTTAAGAAGGGGACAGAGCCATGGATGGGGTTGAGTTATCGAGGCCACTGTACTTGGTGCCCGAGGAATCCCATAGGCTTATGAGAGGACACTAGTATCATGCATGGTACAGTAGGTAGGGGACCCAGTAAAAAATGTCATTAGAAGTTAGGCGACTGTGTTATGCAGTACAGAGTTATGTATGTATGGGTTCAGTGTAGTACCATATTTACCCTGTAGTGGTCACTGCAGAGTAACTGTATGACCAAATGAAACTCCACCCATTCCAGGATCGGGATATAAGGACTTCACCTGATTCAACAAGTTGCTTCAAAATCAGTTTCAAATTCCGACTGGAATCTGCCAAAGGGAAACAGAGGAGGATGCATCATTTTTCTCTGCATTCCACTCAGTGTTGCTGCAAATTCCATGGTTGATTTTGGTGCAGAATCTGCAGCACGAGGCTCACACTTATTATCCCCAAATGTATTTAAAGGGGTTGTCCAGGATAAGCATTGTTTTGCAAAGGGGCCAGAGAAGGAGAAAAAAAACCAAACTTGGTCCTGGTGAGCGATCACATGTGGTGGGGACTTCCCCTGGAAGTAGACCCTGGAAGAAGTGGTGGGAGACAACGGAGACAGGGTGAGTATGTTTGGGGTTTTTTCCCCTTCTATAGCCCCCTTGCAAAAAAACACATCCTGGAAAACCCCTTTAAGGCTAATTGGCAACCAAATAAATTTTCTGCTTCAGCTTTACGCTGTAGATTCCACAGAGACGGAATTTGGAGAAAGTTTCTGATCAATATAATGGGGAACATTTGTGGTCAGAGTACAAAGTACAGATTTCGGCTACTTTTGGCCTCCTATTGAAATGAATGAGGCAGTACACATGGTGCCCGGCCACTGGTCCATTCAGATGGGGGGACAAAAGTCCCTTTCTCCTGATCTATGGAGTCTGAGAGTTGGAACCCCAATGATCTGCAAGTTATCCCCTATCCTTTAAGGTAGAAAGCAGCCTGAAAAATGGAGAAAGAAGCATTTTTCTTTAATAATATATTACAGAGTTTCTTCTATTCACTTATGAAAAGTTATTTTCTAATTGGAGGTACACTAACAATGAACACTATACAAAATACTCATAAGCTCCCCCTAGTGGTGACTACTGGAAGCAAAAAGTTTATCATTTGACTGTCTTTGCAGGAAAAAATATCACTCTATATCAGAGAACTAGAGCTCTGCTTTATAGATATGTTATGAAATGAATTAGTAATGTATGTTGGCTCCGGAAATAACAGGGTGCGGAGATTCACTTTACATTCTCCCCCAAGCACTTGTTCTTCATGGTCTAAGCTGCCTTAGGTTTCCAGATAAATCTAGAGGTTTATTGCTGTACGACGTTCTTGCATTTTACAGCCGGCTGGCGTATTCCCATTGAAATGTTTTTACAGGCGCCACCACCATATCATTTCATGCGGCTGCACCTGATCCTTACACTATTCCCCACCGCCTGTGAAGATACCTGCAAAAGCCCATTAAATGCTCATGAAGGAATAGAAACCAAATTGAATTTAAATGGTCTGTGCCCCGGCCGAGGCAGAAGCGGCAGATGGCAAAATTCACTCTTCTACTTAATGCCTTGCAAAAACTCTCCATAATCTCCTGTGTGGCCGAATTTAGATGTTTACCAAATATCTCCACTGCCTAAGGGAGGAACAAGGGGGAATGGGTTCCTAATGGTGCACAGTGATACAGGGAAGCAGAGAAAATCTCAAGGATGTCATATACGCTGCTTACATATAGAAGTGGCAGAGCTGGCAGGTAAAAGTCAGATCTGTTCTGTAGAAAGTCTATAGGTACCAGGCTTATTATTTGGATGTTTTCTATATGTAATATTTATTGCACACAATATTTAGCAAGTTTTTTATATTTCATATGGGATTGATTCTGTCTGCAGATATATTACGGTAAGGGGTTGTCGCATTATAGACACTTATCCCCTATACATGGGGTTACGATTATGTCTCCTGACCACTAGGACCCCTAGGGATCAGAAAAGCCCCCCTGCATCCTCCTTGTGAATGAAGCGCCAGTGCACTTGCATTACCAGTGCTCCATTCTCTTCTATATGGCTGCCAAAGATTGCAGACTCAGCAATGAACACCTTAGCAGTGAATGAAGCGTTGGTCACACTGGAGCTTCATTCACAAGAAGGACTTTCTGTCTCCCGTTATTCTGATGGATGGGGGTCCCAGAGGTCAGGAGATGGGACACGTATCCCCATGGATAAGGAATAAGTGTCTGTAATGGGACAACTTCTTTAAGGCAATGCTTATACAGGTAAAGCAGCTCAGCTCTAGAACAAGGAAAAGGTCTCTCTAGTGCCACCTACAGATATGGCAAAGTCTAATATTACAGTTAACACTTGCAGCACCCTACCTTTACTTTTTCAGTGTTTTTCTATTACTTTCATTGTGTAATATTACACTGCAATGTATTATCAGAGTTAAGTTAAAGACACCACTTATACCGGCTTAGCTACCCTATAAGTCATGGACTGACTACTTAAAGGGAGACGTTAGGTCCAAACTGCGTCCCAAACCAATAATAGGGGCCTTTAATAGAAGCAGAAACATACCTATATGACCACAAACTAATAAAGCAATACAGAGATAATCATTATTGTATGGATATGCAAGTTAGCCTCAAGTGCACTAAGGGCGGGGCTTGGTTTACCAGAGTTGCCTGCAGACAACTGGGAGACAGGCAGAGGTGGAAAACATCAATCAATGGCTAAAGGTATATTAGGCAACATTTGTATACAAGCATAAAGAGCACTTTGGGCTGTCTATTGGCAAATATTGCAAATTAGGCCCCGCCCTCAGTGCACTTGCAGGCTGATTTCCATGTCCATAAAAAGATGATTATCTCTGCATTGTTTCATCGGTTTGCGGTCACACAGGTATGTTTCTTCTCCAGCACTATTATTAGTTTAGGAGGTATTTTAGACCTGTCAGACTCTCTTTAAGAAGTAACTGTGGTCACTTAAAAACTTGGACATGTCATTGCCTATGTCCAAAGTTGTGATTAATGGGGGTCTAGTTGCTGAGGACCCCACACGTTGCTAAAATGAATGAGCATAAGTCCGTAACATATAATGTGTCCCTTTGACCATAGTTTGATCGGCTCTCCTTGTGTAGACAGGGTTACGGATGTACAATTCGGTGATGGGTCTACGTTGTGGAAACGCAACATTTTTAGCTGCTGCAGAGAAAAACTTACAGCATCAGCAAAATCAATGAGAATTCACTCATCTAATCCACACATTGTGGAAAAAAAGCTGTGAAAAACCTAGTTTTCAAAAACATCCATTTTTGAAAAATGGGAGAACCAATCACAGGCCAAAGCGAAGCCCTCTGGAACCTACTCAGGTGCACTTTTTTTGGTATATTTTTAGTCCCAGTTCGCAGATTACAAATTAGGTCTGCGTTCGGTATTCCATTCAGGGAATCCGCTTGGGGACCCCCGTGAATGGAATATCGAACGCATTGACAAGCGGTGAACAATGAAAGCACATGGACCCCATAGACTATAATGGGGTCTGTGTGTTTTCCACGCGGTGTCCGCACAAGTCATGCGTAGAGGAAAGTAGTTCATGAAGTACTTTTCTCTCTGTATCTTCTGTGCAGACACCGCGCGGAAAACACACGGACCCCATTATAGTCTATGGTGTCCATGTGCTTTCATTGCTCACCGCTTGTCAATGCGTTCGGTATTCCGTTCACGGGGGTCCCTGAATGGAATACCGAACACAGATGTGAATCAGGCCTTAGCAGTGTATGCCCTGTACAGACTCAGAACCAGTAGGGGGTGTCTGGTACATTTGAGGAATGGGAAAAGAATAGCTATTGAATAAAGTAGGTCTAAAACGATGTCAAAACGCGCTTACTCTTTCATATGATCTCCCCAAGAAGCACCAATAACATTGACTGAATAACAGGAAGCAAATATTGCCCTCAAGGAACCTTCCATACCTTCCGAGTAAAATGCTTTTTCCAACCAAGTATCAAATGAAAAATCTATAAAAATTCCTTCATTCTCAAGTTCTTCAGCTGCTGGTTTTCAGCCACATAAAAAAAACCCACATCTGCATTTGTTTTCCATCAGACGTTAAGTAACTGCTATGTTATACACCTGGATAAAAGCCGCCGAGATGCTGAGCGCTCATTGCCATGAGTAATGTTTGCAGACTGTCCGTCCTTTCAGCATCTTCCTTGTAATCTCGCTAAGATGCTGACACATTTTAAATCCTTCATATAAAAAACCCCAAGAACACGCGGCAGAAGGAGGAAGAAAGCTTTTAGGGCCCTGCAGCTAGCGGTGTGACCGCTAGCCTGTGCACTTAAATGCCTACGTAGGCACCAAGTGGCGTGCCATCCCGAAGCAATTTTGCAGAAACAACAATAATTGGAGAAACAGCCTTGGCAATGAGGCGTGCATTGGCAGCTTGCAACTCATTTGCGTATTTTTTTTTCGTTCAAGGCGAACATTAATGTCTACAAACAATGTTCCAAAACCTCCATTAATTACCAGATTAAAAATAGACGCGTCCCGGAGAAGACATAGTCAAGAGTCAATTCATTTAGATGCGAAAAATGGAAATGTGACATTACGCTGAAATGGAGAATTCATCTTTGTGAAATGCGAATCCAAGGAGAGGCTGAGAGGCAACGCTCCCAAAACGCTACCGGGGCAATTAAGATAATATTTCCATTTGCAGATTGTCATATTTTCCTGATGTCTCCCGTAGTGGAGATCATAGGGAATTGTCAGACAACGGTGAGTGCCTAAAACCTCAGTAGACTGGGGAAGGAATTTGGAATTTCGGAAAGGGCAAATAGGGCGCGCGTGTCATTGGGATTTCAGCATCGTAGGCTTCGTAGGTCTGAACGTTATCCAGCATTGTGTAGATATCTGTCTGGTGGGGGGTTGATAATTAGGACCTCCACCAACTGAAAGAAGGGGCTCTTGTTCCCCCTGTCTGAATGGAGTTGCTACGTAGGCACATGGAGAGGTCTCATAGGGATGCTGTGACTTCAGTCATTCTCTAGGGGACTACCAGAGATACCCTCAGACCGTGAATGGAGTGGAACATGAGATGATAGGTGGAGACAAACTTATATTTAGTGGGGGCAAAAATGTCTGCCTACACCAATAGAATATGGTAGAAAGTCTGACCTAGAAAACCTAACCAATGTGCACTCATTGACCAAAAATACATAAGGCACCCAGATAGAAATGTTGGATTGCTACAAAGCTTGCTATGCAATTATGTAAATGATTACGTGTGGTCTGATTAGAAGCTGGTTCTTGCCACAAGAGGGCAGTAAAGTGTTTCCCCATTGCCCTATAAAAAAGCTCTTAGAGGCTACTTTTGGGTAGTGTAATTCTTAGTTAGAAATAGATGACTGCTAGAAATGCGTCTATGATTCAACAACATTTTGCCTGGCTGACAGACTTTGGCTGATCACTGGACAGAGAGCAGAATGGTCATTTCAACGAATTTTACGCCATCTAGGCCATTCCGTCCTAGTTGATAGGAAGTGTTGGGAGGAGTTATCTGAGGGCACACACACACATTGACAGACAAGACAGTCCAATAGTAGAGAGGATTGTTTGATCCACTAACAAGCATGAGCAGCTACTATTCAGACATAAATGGGACCTTCAATATACATCCTTGACTTTGCCTGGACCATTTCCATAAGGAAATTTGGTGTTACGGCTCTCATTGACAACCAGCCATGGTCACCATCATTTGCATGGGTTGATCGAGAAACCTGGACTGCTACGGACTGGAACAGTATCATCCTTGGTGATAAGTCCATGTTCTGAGGATTCTTGGGTTCAAGTATGGAGGCCTCGTGGTGAGCGCTTCAATCCTGACTGCCCCAACCCCTAGTGTGATGATCCGAATTTAGTCATGGGCAATAGGCATGGTCAACAAAACAAACAGCCCAATTCCAGCAGAGAAAGATGCCAGTAAGCAGACATGAAAGCCCATCTTGTTCTGTGTTTGACGTTCCCCCCTCAAACCCTTTCTTCAATCTTTTTTTTTTTTTATAAGAACACTATTGTCACCAGATTTACATTGTTTGTGTGGGCGAAACGCATCTTGTACGGGGTGTAAAAATAACCCACAAAGACAGTAACAGCTGTGTTTCTACAATACCAAATGGAGAATAAAAATAAACAAAAACAGGTGAACATTTTATGGAGGGATTATAAAAAGAAAAAATTAAAATTCAATGGCGTACTAAAGACATACAATCTATTCTGGATTATTTTTATCCTGAAGCTCCGTCATTGCTCGTGCTAGGTTGTTATGGTTAGAGGCAATCCATCATATAGAGCCTGATCTAAAGGGTCATTGACATACTTGGGGTATCCGCTATAGCATTCCCCTTTCAAGTGGGTGCTAAGGTTGAGCCGATCTTAAGATTTCAGGATCGATTTTAAAATCCGATTACCGATCATCCATCCATCCCGATCGTGAAATTTACTTGATCGCCGATCGGAATCCGATCTTTTCCGATCCCGAACGGTCAACCTTAGTGGGTGCCGCTAGATCAGCACCAATCTCGGGATCGATGGGGGTTCCAAGATCCCTAGAGTTATAAAATGATGGAATATGCCAGCGATATATCGTAACATTCTAACATGGAATTCCCACATTCATATTCCGCTATTCAGCTGAATATGTTGAGAAATGTAATTCTAGAAAATGTAATTTTACTCTTTTTTAATATTTTTTTTCTGGGTTTAAATTATTCAAAATGAACTCTCTTGGGTTTTCTATGCATAAGAGGCTTGGCAAAATGGAGTTATAGAGCAGGAAGTAAATGTACTCAGCGCTGGAAAGCAGCTCGGAATGAAAGCCACATCATTTAATGTGTACTATATTACACACTTGTGGTACTTACCATTCTGTGTACAGGAGCAATTTTCTAGATGGTTCTAACAGAACACATGCTAATGGTTAGAGACAAGCACCACCGAACGGCAACACTAAAACAAAAAAATATTACCATAAACCTATAACGTAAAACCTAAAAAAAAAATTAGGAAGTAGGAAGAACAGACCTGGAGTGAATGCAACTCTAGTCAGTAGCTCCACTACCAGACACAGCCACAACCGTAGATGTGGCGCTGTGCCAGAGTAAACAATAAAGTGCTAATGACTCCCTACACAATACATCTCACACCATAATAACATTACTGTTGTAAGCGGGACTGGAGTAAAGTCTGTGGGGGTCCCTGGACAAAAATTTGCATGGGGGGACCAACGATATCATTTTCAAGACAGAGGAAGAGGAAAAGTAGGTTGTACGTGGAAATACGATTATGCAGCTTGTGGGGAAGGTAGCTCGGTAGAAGCATTGATGAGGACCCAAAAAATTTTGCAGCAAACTGGTTAATTTTTTATTTTTTTTTTAAAAAAAGCAAAATAACTAAATCTTTACATCAGGCACACAAAAAAATGAGCAGAATAAAATACAGCCTTAACGCCAGGTAAATCAGTAAGAAACTAAATCCTGCTCGTCCGAGCTACTAACTAAACAGTAATAACAAACTAACTATATGTGTGGCTTACTAACAGCCACAGGAACAAACAAATAAGCAAGATACAGTCTCACCAGAGTTAGGCCGGGTTCACACGGAGTATTCTGGCTTGTCACTTGGTACATAGACGCCGCGGGAGGATTTGCGGGCCGTATACGCTCCCATTGTTTTCAATGGGAGCCGATGCCATACACGCGGCGTCTATTTTGCAGCCGTGATTTTGCGGCGGCCGCAAAATAGCGCCGCGTGTACGGTACTGGCTCCCATTGAAAACAATGGGAGCATATACGGCCCGCAAATCCTCCCGCGGCATCTACGTACCAAATGACGAGCCAGAATACTCCGTGTGAACCCGGCCTTAGAATATCAGGACAGACCCAGACGCTTCCTCTCACTCCCTGGATCTGCCCTGAAGGGCAGGCTCTGCAGCGTTATATGGCCCAGTAATGAGCCTAGTTGGGGGCCCAAAAAACAGAAACCCAATCTGCTTAAAAAGCAGGTACCCGTGGAAACTCGTGGACCCTTAGACTATAATGGGGTGCATCGGGTTTCCACCTGGTTTCAACTAGAAAAATGCGGAAAGAAAAGTCCTATTTTCACGTAGATTTGGAGACATAATCCCTGAAACGGAGACTGAGTGCTAGTGTGACCCTAGCCTAATTTAGAGTTGTTACTAAGTAACCAATATTGATTTTATACCACTTTTTGCTACTCTCGTATTATTACCCTCTTCTGCTAAGGCTATAAAAGGGTGCCATACAGCGCCAAGATGCCACAAAGTCATTTTTTCAGAATTATCAGTTTACGAGCCCATTTTTCTGAACAAGTCTATTTCTTTTGTAATTTTCCTTTTCTTCCTTTGTGGGAAGCAATTTTGATCCAAATACTTCAGAGATAAAACATGCTTTTGGCAATAGGGTTCCTGGCAGGTCTATAAATAATGGGAATTTTTGCTCTTAAAGCCGATACAGAGGGAGGGAAAAAGATTCCATCGCTGGGGGACTACCGGTTGCAGAGACTGGGCAGCTGTTTCTGGAAAATCCTAATAGAGCTATACGTGTTGTTTTCACTTTTTGTGAACACCCTTTATTCAGAGTAAAAAAGGGAAAAAAAACGCAGCGAAGCAAATAAAAATCATTTAACCACGTCCATAATGTTTAGCTTCTAAATCTTTTAAGTCAGAAATTGACCCTCTAAAATTTTACGGCCTGCGGTATTATTTTTACTACATATTTTACTATAGGAACGCTGATAAAAATTGAAAGGGTCTTTTTAGGATTAATGGAGTTCTTGGAGAATCCAATTTGGCACAGGTAGCTTCTGACCTGATTTGTGGAATTATATAGGTTCCATTGAGGGAGTGTTAAAGCTATTGACAAAAATATAGAACGTTTTCTGTACGGTTTATAGGTGATGTAAGGCTGGAGCTTAAGTTTTATATTAGAATTGAGATGTTTAATGTGAATGAAATTGCCTTTAATATAAGACAGCTGCAAATCTTAAATGTACCTCCCCTATTAGAGAAAATATTACTTTCGGAATACATTTTTGTGTCCCTGGCTGGTCCTCCTGTTACATTCTGTGTAAATCTCCTGAAGGTCCGGCCCACTCTCTTTGGCCTTCATATTCACACCGTGTTTTGGTGCATATACTGATACTAAAAAGTCATCCAGGCCTCCTAATGTTTGGGAGGAAGGCCCTTACTTTTCCAGGTTGATATGAGGGGACACAGAGTATGTTACTGCCTATCCCCGACCTTGCGCCTGGTTGGGTTGTTTGACAAAAGGACCCCTTACGGTGACTCTTATACTCTTTGTTGTGGAAGCATCTGGTTGCCATGATAACAAGAAGACCTTGGCTTTGTCTCCTATGGCTTTCCCTAGACATCAAGGCCCATTCTTTGCTTGGTTTTTGTTCATGTGTTATATTGAGTATGTTCCTGACCTATACCTTGAATACAACCTTGTTCCTGGATTATGTTCATGACTCCTTTGGATGTATTGTCTGGTTCCTGATGTTCTATTCCTGGTATTAAATCTTGACTCGGCTCCTGACCTATACCTTTCATACAACCTTGTTCCTGGACTTTCATGACACCTTTGGGTGTATTGCTTGGTTCCAGAGGTTCTACTCCTGGTATTGAATCTAGGATTTTGCGCCTGACCCTTACCTTAAATACAACCTTGTTTGTGGACTTTCATGAGACCTTTGAATATATTTCCTGGTTCCTGAGGTTCTACTCCTGGTATTGAATCTTGGCTCGGTTCCTGACCTATACTTTGAATACAACCTTGTTCATGGACTTTCATGACACCTTTGGATGTATTGCCTGGTTCCTGAGATTCTACTCCTGGTACAGGATCTTAGCCTGACTCCAGACCTATACCTTGAATACAACCTTGTTCATGGACTTTCATGACACCTTTGGGCGTATTGCCTGGTTCCTGAGGTTCTACTCCTGGTATTGAATCTTGGCTTTTGCTCCTGACCCTTACCTTAAATACAACCTTGTTCATGGACTTTCATGACACTTTTGGGTGTATTGCCTGGTTCCTGAGGTTCTACTCCTGGTATTGAATCTTGGCTCGATTCCTGACCTATACCTTGAATACAATCTTGTTCATGGACTTTCATGACACCTTTGGGTGTATTGCCTGGTTCCTGAGGTTCTACTCCTGGTATTGAATCTTGGCTTTTGCTCCTGACCCTTACCTTATATACAACCTTGTTCGTGGACTTTCATGAGACCTTTGAATGTATTTCCTGGTTCCTGAGGTTCTACTCCTGGTATTTAATCTTGGCTCGGTTCCTGACCTATACTTTGAATACAACCTTGTTCATGGACTTTCATGACACCTTTGGATGTATTGCCTGGTTCCTGAGGTTCTACTCCTGGTATTGAATCTTGGTTCGGTTCCTCACCTATACCTTGAATACAACCTTGTTCATGGACTTTCGTGACACCTTTGGATGTATTGCCTGGTTCCTGAGGTTCTACTCCTGGTATTGAATCTAGACTTGGCTCCTGACTGCATTCTGTCTAATCCTCCAGCCTGCTATATAAAAGACTATTATGAGGACTGGAATCTGGGAATCTACCCGTACATCCTAAAGGGGTCAAAGGGTGAAGAATGGACAGACTCCACACCCCAGTCTAACCAAAGTCAGAAAGACTATGTTATGCCTAAATTTCCTTGCACAACCAGTTGGAAGTTGTGCATTTGCTGCCAATAATACTGTATGTGCCAAGATACAATGAGAGCTTTCCCGGGCATCCGAGAGATTATTGGAGCAGAAACACCACACTGCAATAGCGCCCCCACCTTCCATTTGCCATTCATAGAATTTCATATGTGGCAGAGCTATGAGCCATTTCAGGAACCAAGACCCTAAAGCAAATGCTTCCCCTCCTCCCCATAGCTATGTGCCTGGAAACATATATCACACAATTTCCTTAAACATCTGGTAATGTATTCTCTTCAGGCCTAGGGGGCGCTCACATGACTTTAGCTCACTGCAATCTTAAAACTGGCAGGAATTATTTTAATAAAATCTATTAAGTAAAACAGTAATAAAAAATAACATTAGAATATTTTTGTTTTTATTACATCCCCGTGGAAAATAAAAGAAAACCAAAAGCGTCTGGGCCTTCCGAATGGTCAGAACACAATGTTATTAAATTCCTTCTGAACCGAGAGCTTCTATTATAATCTTGACTATTACGAGATGCTGACAGAAGACGGCTTTTGTTAGCTTTAGAATGAAATGTCTATTTCATTGTGGAATTGGAGTTGTGCAGGTCACTGCGGCTGCTGAAATAAATCTTCTGAACATATATTTTCTTAATAAAAGGAGACACAAGAATCACCCGGTCCCTTCACTTAGAAATGCCATTTACTGAAATCAGACAGATATGAATTGTCTTCTATGCGGCCTCTGCTTTCTAAAGGTGCAGAGTGGAAGTTCACCAGAATATGGATAATACATTCTAGATATAAGACTAAACAGATTCTTAGGGACAAAAACGCCGTCAAAAATATCTTGGCTAGATACCCCATTGGCACAGAGATTTCTTTCCCTACGATAGGTCATCAGTGTTTTAATAAGGGAGTCTGAACTGTAGGCCCAGGGGTGTAATTTGAGGGGGTCAGAGCGTGAGGTCACACTTGGACCCAAAGGCATTAGTGAGCGTAGAAAGTGTCTCTTCCTAAAATGGTGAGACCAATATTTTAAACCAGAAGTAGTAAAGATCCTCTAATTCATTAAAAATGTAATGATTGGTTCCTTCAAATATGTAATATGATTAATTTTATTAATAGTTATATCATATACTGTAATTAATAGAGATGAGCGAACAGTAAAATGTTCGAGGTTCGATATTCGTTTCGAGTAGCCCCTCAATATTCGACTACTCAAATCAAATATCGAACCCTATTATAGTCTATGCGGGGAAAATGCTCGTTTCAGGGGTAGGCAACGTTCGATCAAATTATACTTACCAAGTCCACGAGTGAGGGTTGGGCTGGATCCTCCGAGAAGTCTTCTCCTTGCAGGGTCCAAACAGCGTCTTCCGGCTCTTCACTCACTCTGCCAGGCATCGGGCCTGGGCAGAGCCGACTGCGCATGCCCGCACTACAAGCGGACATGCACAGTCGGCTCTGCCCAGGCCTGAATGAATGAAGAGCCGGAAGACGCCGCGGGGAAGCTGAACAGAGAAGACTTCTAAAGGTAGGAGAACAACCAGCATTGAATGGCCGACTGTATAGCATTCGGCCAATCAATGCTGGTTCTGCATCGAACTTTTACATTCAAACAGAGAGTGGTACTCGATCGAATACGAGTATTTCGAATACCGTAGTATTCGATCGAACACCTGATCGATCGAATACTACTCACTCATCTCTAATAATTAAAAATAACTGAGCACTGACTTCGACTCTGGGGACCCGGTGCCCACTGGGGACCCGGTGCCCATTTGCAGAGCTTCATGTTACTGCTGTACAATGGAGAACTCTTCACTCTGCATTGCCCGCATAGGTAGAGCGACTTGTGTAGACAAATGGGTGTGTCGGGTATTGCAAAATGAAAGAGATGTACGTACAGCCCCCATGCAGCTCCACTGTGCCCATTCAAGGTTGGACCACACCAATTTTCAGTAACAATTAGAGATGAGCAAATTGGTTTGTAACGAACCAGATTCGACCCGGATATTCCATATGGTTCAGTTTTTAACAAAAATTCTTCCGGTTCGGACTGAACCAGAGGATCGCTTCATCCAAACACAAGACTAAATGAATCTTCTAAGGTTTGCCCATCTCTAGTAACAATTCCAGCAAATTCAACTTGTCCAAGGTCAAAAGGGGCAGGGTTGGCATAAACCTAACCTATCTATCTGCAGAGCTGTGTTGATATGCTAGGTTCTGGTGATACACTCCCTTTAAGCTGTATTATTTTCTGGTTTTGCTCAGCTATTCCTCTTCTTCCCATTGGACGGGTACTACTCTCACATGATGGTTTACCCAGGAGCCTCCACAATCCTTCTTCTGGAGAAACACAATCTAGAAATCCCTATGTAGTTCTTGTATAAGTAAACCTTCTATGTAGTACTATTACATTGTTTTCAGACTTATTTTATGCTTTACCACTCTGCTGATGATCAATACAATAAAACTCAACTCAACCGTTCCTTGTTCTGTGAGAAAATCTGTTTGTTTGTAAGTGAACGATTTTTCTGCAGACCTTCAAAGGAAAACTGAATGATTCATAAGTGAAAACGCTGCGATGTGACACTGAGCAGAACACAGCTATTCACTGGTTAATGATAAATCCTTAGATCCAAACCAGATCCAAGTCTACAAGGAAATAAGATTCAGGTTTCTCAAACTGGATGACATAATATGAAATTGAAAGGGAAATTCATGTCTAGTGTCCATGACCGCTGCTGGCGCCATACTCTTCTTATGTGGATGGTCAACATTTTTCAATAGGAGATTGTGGTGTCCCCTATTCATCATTTCTGGCCACTTCTCATTGCCGTTAGACAAGAAGACAGATTTAAAGGGACCTCATCAGGGGAATTTTGGGCACTAAATCACCAGTATGTCTTACGGACTAGTAGTCTAGTGTCCCAAGTAATTCTTTAGTTATTTGTGCCAGGACCTTTTCTCAAAAAGTTCTGGAAGTGAACAAACCACACTTTAAAGGGCTTCGATCACCTAATTTCAGCAATATGAGATAGACCTATTGCTATGGCGCCATTTTTGTGTAGTTCTCAGGGGATTTTGCTGAAAACCGCCGGAAGAAAGGTTGATGGAGGTGGAAGATCGGAAAAGAAGGAGGACGTCTCAACGAGAAGAAACCAGAGGAGGGCCAGAAGAGATCGCAGAGTATAATGGTTTGGCCATGTTAATTCACCCAAAACAAATCTCGAATAATTTGGAATATTTGGGACGAATCCATCTTGTAACGAGCTGATTCTCCCATCGTTAGTTATCTCCTATATCCCCCTTATCTACTATAGACTTTTATGCCTGCATCCTACTTTTTATGCGCTTGCATACCGGCGGAAAACGGGATTTTAACCGAACGGAGACATCTAAAGGTAGGAGAAGAATAGCCTTTCTTAAGCCTGTCTTCCTCCGGCGCTTGCTCACGGACACTGATAAAAAAAAATAGCTTGGCAGCATGCGCAGTAGCATGCGGCTTCTACTACAGCTACTGCGCATGTGCCTAGGCTATCAATGTCCATTCGCGAGCGCTGGAGGAAGACGGGACCGGAGGACATCGGAGGAAGAAGAGGCGGGGAAGAAGATGAAGACACACCCTGAATGCCCGCCCAGCGTGCACGATCTGTAAGTAGAGCACATTCTTTTTTAGGTTATTATTTTAAAACGGGGGGGGGGGGGGGGGGTTGTTTAATATAACTTTTACGGTGCCTGAATAGCCTTTTTAAAAGCTATGCACGCATATGTGGGGCTCTATCAGCAGGATTTTGCTGATAGAGCCCCTTTAAGTGCTACGCTGTACATGGCCATAGGCAGCAATAGACTGGAGGTGACTGACTAAGGTCTATGGGAGACTTTTCTAGACATGTTCCATGCAGGGAGGGGGAGGAGATAAACTGAGACATCATCTATCAGTAGTGGATACAATGAAGGCTCAGTGGTGGTAACTTCTATTGTAATACAATCTTGCTTGTGATGTAAATGAGGTGTCTGCTGCAAAAAACACCCCTAGAATTGTTAAATTCAGTCTATTAGGCTTAGTAGCCTGAGTAAAATTGCTTTTTAAAATATATATCTATTGTATTTTTGTGTACACGAAGGGTTAATCTAAGCGTCCAGCCTACGAGTAGTTCTACAATACAGTGAGATCCTCCTATCGCTATTCTGTCTCTGTCACTGTAATTCCCATTCATGTTGCTGAGATTAGCCGGGCCGGGGATCATGGCTTTTGCCACCGCAGCAGTAATCCCTGAAAAGAACGCCGGCTTCAGAGAAACCCATATTCTTCTTCTTGCCTGTGTATAATCTGAGGTTTTGGGTAAACTGAAATGTCAGAGCAGGGCGGCCATTGTCCTGTATAAACCGTACTGTAGCTGCAACGCCATCGACCATACAGGAAGCTTTGTCCGCAAGACACAGAACAACTATTGTGGTCCAGATTAACGTGATTATGTTTTATTACTGGGGATTACGGCCACTAGTTCCAAATTCTCTCCATATCCCGAATCTTTTCTCCTGTGTCTGCAAATAATTTCTGAGACTTGTAAGAAATGGAAGTGATGTCTATAGATGTAAGGAGCGTAAAGGACGTCTTCTCGTAAAGAGAGACAGCGCCGAAGATTAATATAGTCTGACACTGGCAGCCAGCGAGGAATAGGCTGGTTATTACACAACACTATAGTGCCAGGATATGTAATACAAGAGTATGATGTAACGCACTATACACAACACTGGAGCCAATGTATATAATAGAAGGAAATCGTGGTTTATGTACCGAGTCTATGGACTGTGCTTGTCAGGGCTGGAAATCAATGTTTCTCCATGTCCCTGGGGTTTCAAGCGTTAATCTAATCGAATCGAATCTATCTATTATCTATCCATACATCTAACTAACTCTTACATACCTACGAGGATATCTCATATCTCTCTCTATCTTTATATATAACATCTATCTTTATAACACTCATATCTATCTATCTATCTATCTATCTATCTATCTATCTATCTATCTATCTATCTATGTATCTATTATCTATCATCAATCTATCATCTATCTATCTATCTATCTATCTATCTATCTATCTATCTATCTATCTATGTATCTATTATCTATCATCAATCTATCATCTATCTATCTATCTATCATCAATCTATCACCAATCTATCTATCATCTATCTATATAATATCTATCTATCTATCTATCCATCCATATCTATCCATCCATATCTATCTATCTATCTATCTATCTATCTATCAATCTATCCATATCTATCTATCTATCTATCTATCTATCTATCTATCTATCTATCTATCTATCCATATCTATCTATCTATCTATCTAATATCTATCTATCTATCTATCTATCCATATCTCTATCTATCTATCTATCTATCTATCTATCTATCTATCTATCTATCTATCTATCTATCCATCCATATCTATCTAATATCTATCTATCTATCTATCTATCTATCTATCTATCTATCTATCTATCTATCCATATCTCTATCTATCTATCTATCTATCTATCTATCTATCCATATCTCTATCTATCTATCTATCTATCTATCTATCTATCTATCTATCTCCTATCTATCTATCTATCTATCTATCTATCTATCTATCTAACATATATCTGTTTATCTCATATGTACAGCACTATCTAGCTATAATCTTGCATCTAAGTATCTACATCATATTTATGCATATCTATTTATAGATCTATCCTAATATCTATCTCTTATCTATTAACCACTCTAACTCATATCTATCTTTATAGCTAACACATATCTATCCCGCTACCTACCTACCTATCATTAAAGTATCTATGTCATATCTATCTTTCCATCTCATGCACATTGATATATCTATTTTCATATCTACAGTCCTATGAAAAAGTTTGGGCACCCCTATTAATCTTAATCATTTTTAGTTCTAAATATTTTGGTGTTTGCAACAGCCATTTCAGTTTGATATATCTAATAACTGATGGACACAGTAATATTTCAGGATTGAAATGAGGTTTATTGTACTAACAGAAAATGCGCAATATGCATTAAACCAAAATTTGACCGGTGCAAAAATATGGGCACCTCAACAGAAAAGTGACATTAATATTTAGTACATCCTCCTTTTGCAAAGATAACAGCCTCTAGTCGCTTCCTGTAGCTTTTAATCAGTTCCTGGATCCTGGATGAAGGTATTTTGGACCATTTCTTTCTACAAAACAATTCAAGTTCAGTTAAGTTTGATGGTCGCCGAACATGGACAGCCCGCTCTCAAATGATCTGAAAACAAAGATTGTTCAACATAGTTGTTCAGGGGAAGGATACAAAACGTTGTCTCAGAGATTTAACCTGTCAGTTTCCACTGTGAGGAACATAGTAAGGAAATGGAAGACCACAGGGACAGTTCTTGTTAAGCCCAGAAGTGGCAGGCCAAGAAAAATATCAGAAAGGCAGAGAAGAAGAATGGTGAGAACAGTCAAGGACAATCCACAGACCACCTCCAAAGAGCTGCAGCATCATCTTGCTGCAGATGGTGTCACTGTGCATCGGTCAACTATACAGCGCACTTTGCACAAATAGAAGCTGTATGGGAGAGTGATGAGAAAGAAGCTGTTTCTGCACGTACGCCACAAATAGAGTTGCCTGAGGTATGAAAAAGCACATTTGGACAAGGCAGCTTCATTTTGGAAATAAAAATTGAGTTGTTTGGTTATAAAAAAAGGCGTTATGCATGGCGTCCAAAAAGAAACAGCATTCCAAGAAAAACACATGCTACCCACTGTAAAATTTGGTGGAGGTTCCATCATGCTTTGGGGCTGTGTGGCCAATGCCGGCATCGGGAATCTTGTTAAAGTTGAGGGTCGCATGGATTCCACTCAGTATCAGCAGATTCTTGAGAATAATGTTCAAGAATCAGTGACGAAGTTGAAGTTACGCCGGGGATGGATATTTCAGCAAGACAATGATCCAAAACACCGCTCCAAATCCTCAGGAATTCATGCAGAGGAACAATTACAATGTTCTGGAATGGCCATCCCAGTCCCCAGACCTGAATATCATTGAACATCTGTGGGATGATTTGAAGCGGGCTGTCCATGCTCGGCGACCATCAAACTTAACTGAACTTGAATTGTTTGTCCAAAATACCTTTATCCAGGATCCAGGAACTGATTAAAAGCTACAGGAAGCGACTAGAGGCTGTTATCTTTGCAAAAGGAGGATCTACTAAATATTAATGTCACTTTTCTGTTGAGGTGCCCATACTTTTGCACCAGTCAAATTTTGGTTTAATGCATATTGCACATTTTCTGTTAGTACAATAAACCTCATTTCAATCCTGAAATATTACTGTGTCCATCAGTTATTAGATATATCAAACTGAAATGGCTGTTGCAAATACCAAAATATTTAGAACTAAAAATGATTAAGATTAATAGGGGTGCCCAAACTTTTTCATAGGACTGTATCTCTCTATTGTTATAGCCAGCACTTATCTATATACTTACCTATCCATTTATCATATCTTTTTACTTCTACCTCATACCTATCATCTATCTGCAAATCTTTTTTTTTTTTTTTTTTTTTTTGGGGGGGGGGGGGATTTTATGTTCAGGGACAGTAGTTGTTTCCCTTGGGCTCGACTCTATCTATCTACAGTATTAGTTAAAAGGGTTGTCCATCCATTACATAACAATATTTGCCATTGATAGCGAAAATAATATAAGTAAGCATAATAATAATAACAATAATAATAATAAAATAATATAGTGAAGACTCTTTGTTACATAGTATGGCGCCACCTACTGTTCAAAATCTATAGCAGCGTTATTATCCACCTATGTCCAGTGCTGGTGGACACACATGCTCAGTTCTTCCTACCCTCAGCTGCGGTATTAGTATAGCCGTATAGTCCAAAACACTGCTTCTGTATGGGGGCGTAGCTATAGGGAGTACAGACATGGCCATTGCTACTAGATCCCTGAGCCTGAGAGGGTCCTGAGCATTCTCTACAACATACAAAAACACCAGTATTATAGATAGCGCTTAGAAAGTGGGACCTCCATTACACTGGGATCCAGGAGCTTCAAGTTACCCCTCTACTTCTACAGTAAAATAAGTACTATACAGTACTATATTATCTGCTGCCAGAGGGAGGAGGAGACTGATTAGAAATATCACCAAGCGGAACACATAAAAATCCCAAAATTATGAGGACTGGATTCTTTTGCTAGAAACATTGCACATTACAGCTATAAGCAGACAACATGGCTATTGGTATGAACATGATGTTGCTGCACCCTGTGAACTATTGCATAGCTCAGAGCTGTAGTCAGTCAGGGCCAATTTTAGGTGGAGTCAGGTTTGGAAAAAATTCAAATAAAATGCATTTGTTTAATTATATGATATGGTTATTAATATTGTATAATTAATTCGATACATTGTTTGATACATAGTTACTTTCATAGTAATCAATCACTGACTTTTTAATGAATTAGAGGATTTTCACTGCCGCTGTCTGACCATGAAGGAATCAGAGCAAGCGGTGGAGTTGGAGTCATTGGTTTGACCTGTGCCTAATGTTAGTACTTTGGAAACTAAAACAATATTAATATTATAGGTCTAAGGTAAAACATGTAAAGAACTTTGCCAAAATGATACTTGTCTTTTTTTTTTCCTTGTAACTCATATTAAAGTGCAGTCACGGCCTCATCCCATCCACTTACCATGTTGAGCCACACTCAGCCTGTTAGCATGGGGTAGGTAATCCGCAGCGGCACTACTTGTGATTTGTGTAATTATACTAAGCTGCTCTCACGTAGTACACAGTATAATCACCTCATCATACCCGACTCCAACACCCATCTCTGCAAGTGCAAAGTGTTCTGAGTGTCAACCAATGTGCCTGTCACCTTCAAGAGCCTCATCTTAGACATGCTCATCTCCCCAGTGATCTCCCAGCGAGGGGCGCAGGAGCCTGTACTTCTAAAATAAAGTATCATCTGTGAATATATCATTTCTGGCAAGCTGTTATGAGCCGATATATATAATACATATATATATATATATATATATATATATATATATATATATATATATTGCATATATTATCAATCATATACATAAATTATATAAATTGCGATTTTTTTTGTTTCTGCGCCACTCTCACCACTTTCCTGAAAATGGGGCAGGTCTATTGCTCTCCCAAGATTTATGTATCATTTATGATAGAAATCTGGCAAAAAAATTACGCACGAAATTTACGCCGAGTTGTAGCACACAGTTCGATGGAGGGTTCACTTCAGTCGCTCTAGACACACCCAACACCGGTTCAGGGGCTATGAAGACTGGCATTAATAAGTAGGCTAATAATTCTCTCTCAAATTTACTTCTTCCTTTCACATTGTAATCTCTGGCTGTCTGAAGCCACCACTAGGGGGAGCTCAGTACATAGGATTTATACAGCTGCCATAGAACTGAACAGCTGTAAGAATCTCTATGAAGTGAGCTCCCACTAGTGGTAGCTGCAGGTATGCCCTTTAATTGTGCTGGAAAGCGAAAGAAGCAGGTCAGTGCCGGGCCCTCCTTCCACTACAGGCCCCCTAGCATGCCATTGTCTATACTTTGTACAATGAAAATGTATACAATTATCAAGCTATACTTTCTGTATTGATTTCTCAAGATTTCCACTTACTGTCAGTCAACCTTCATTGTTGACTCCCAGTAAATATAAATCTGTCCTGGTCATGTGATGAACATACAGATGCGTGGCTTGTCACAGATGGATAATTATACTGTAACTGTAACGAGCTGTGCACCTCCATGTTCATCACATGACCAAGTTGTATCCATTGGAAGGTAAGAATGAAGGTTCCAACTGAATGAGCAAGCAGGGATCTTGAAAACCTTGAACGGATACAGAAATCGTATTGAAGTAGTCAGTAACTTTTCTCTCTATGAAGAATAACTTGTTGTAGAAACTGAAAAATTATACATTTGTTAGTTATGTTCAGTCTTGGGCCAGCCTGTCCTTTCCACCATTACACCCAGAGTATTATCTCCAGAGAGAGCTCTGTATTGTGTCTCTGGTTAGAGTCCAGAGCTAGACGTTATGAACCACAGCTCCCATCATCATCATCATCATCAGAAAAGAATGTACAGATCCCGACTCCCATCCTGCACACTGTCATACAAAATCTAAATAATCTTAACAAGCTCCATGTTGATTTACTCCCTTCGGTGAATATAATCCGAGGCTGGCGGTGCGGCGCGCATGTAGAACATCTGCTGATATAAAGAGGTTTATGTCAATGAAGCTTAAGTTCTGCAACTTTCTAATATACTTTGGGTTATGCTAATTTTGGGCATAAATAAGGCACGCGTTTTTGTGCGAAACCAAAGTTTGTTAACTTTTTGCTAACTTTTGCTATGTGGGTGGGCATAAACAGAATTTAGTGGGATTGGAGGCCTAGCACGTTTACTATTATTTTCGTTAGAAGGATTTGAGTAAATGCTGCAGCCTCTTCACTACTTACCAAGTACAGCGCCGTACATTGTATAGTGGCTGTGCTTGGTATTGCAGCTCAATTCCATTCATTTGAATGTGACTGAACTACAGCTCAGACATGTGACCAATGGATGTGTTGTCACTGGCCTCGGGGGGGCGGAGTAATACAGAGGAATTCAAAACTGCCAATGAGAGTGCCCCATATTATGCTCCGCCCCCGCAGAGCTTTAAATTATTTCACAGCCTTGTGTTATATCACATATGGCAGCTACTGTATAACGAATAAGCTAAAAATAGGCAATACAGAACTTACATCCAGTTTTATTAAGTAATTGCAGGTTATATACACAACTCCTCTGCAGTATAAATCCCATTGTCCTGTGGTGGATACTGGAATGCAAAGAATGGACAGAATTATAGACTGGGACGCCTGGCTGGAATGTACCAAATGACCAAACTGACTATTCAGCTATTACCGGAGAGCTTTCATCTTCATACATTGCAGATGATATATAACCAATGGAGTATTTTAGCCTACAAAGCTGCGGTAAGGTCTGGACTCTATTCTACCAGTCCTGTAACAGTAGCCATAGGGCACCTAAGATGGTCATACCCTGCCTATATTCCTAGGACACGTCTGTAAGGTGGTGGAGGTCTTAGGTGGCAATGGTCTTTACTCTAGACTATCCGCTGCAACTATTGTGAATATATAAACCTCCATATAGTTATATCTTAGTAATATCTGTTTCAAGGAAAGCTGGGTAGCAGCTAGTAAAGCTCATTGTATACAGAAAACCACATTAAATCCATTGCAGTGAATTATTATACTCTGGGGTCTCTTCAGAATCAGAGGATCATCCTTTTTAGGAGTTACCTATACAGGTATTATCTACTTCACACACCACCTCCTCACCTCGCCCTCTCTCTGTAGGTGTCCCCCAAGGCTCCGTCCTAGGACCCCTCCTCTTTTCCATCTACACCCTCAGCCTGGGCCAACTCATAGAATCTCATGGCTTTCAATACCACTGCTATGCCGATGACACCCAAATCTACATGGACCAGACATTACCTCCCTGCTGGCCAGAGTTCCAGATTGTTTAGCAGCCGTAGCCTCCTTCCTCTCGTCCCCCTTTCTGAAACTCAATATGGAGAAAACGGAGTGCATCATCTTCGTCCCACGCCGTATGGCCCCTCCACCTGACCCATCTATAAAAGTTAACGGAACCACAATTACCCCTGTCCTACGGGCCCGATGCCTTGGGGTAACCCTGGACTCTGACCTATCCTTCAAGTCACACTTTCAAACCGTTAACACTTCCTACCGCCTCCAACTCAAGAACATCCACCGAATCCGCTCCTTCCTCACCCCTGATGCTCGTCCAGGTCCTCATAATCCCCCGCTTAGACTACTGCAACACCCTTCTCCATGGACTCCCAGCTAATACCCTCGCCCCCCTCCAGTCCACCTTAAACTGTGCTGCTTAATTCACCTCACGCCCCGATCTTCATTGACTGCTCCCCTCTGCCAGTCCCTCCACTGGCTACCTATAGCCCAGCGAACTGAGTTCATTAACATTCAAAGCCATCCACAATCTGTCCCCTCCGTATATCTCCGACCTCATCTCCCGCTACCTGCCCACACGTAACCTCAGATCCTCCAATGACCTCCTACTCCGCTCTGCTCTCATCCGCTCCTCACACAACCGTCTCCAAGATTTCTCCCGTGCATCCCCCATACTCTGGAACTCCTTACCACGACACATAAGAATGACCCCCCACAATCACAGGCTTCAAGAAGGCCCTGAAGACTCACCTATTCAGGAAGGCCTACAACCTCCAATAACACGATCACCGCACTGCCATCTGTACAGTCTCCCCCTCTCCTTCTGTCTCTACCCCCTTCCCTCATAGATTGTAAGCCCTCGCGGGCAGGGCCCTCTACCCCACTGTTAGTATCATATCTGTTTGTACTTTATGTGTACTGTATGTAAACCCCCAAATGTAAAGCACCATGGAATTAATGGTGCTATTTAAATAAACAACAATAATAATAGTAATAATAATACTATTATAATCCCGTCTGAAATAAATGAGTCGACAGTTGCACAGAAAACCCATACAGAATTGGTAAATAGCCAACTATTATTAGGCTTAGTGGCCAGAGTGAAAATTGCAGAATTTTGTACTTTTATTTAAATATACATGAAAAAAATTCCTATAAAACAGGTTTAACATGAAGTTTTGGTAATAGGTCATTTTCGTGAGACACGTTCCATTAAAGCTACTTTTACTTCCTAATTATAGATAATTAATTTAGCAGTAATTTCATGAACACTTTTTACGATGACAACAGAACACAATACAGGATCATAGGTGGCTTATAAAACTTCTAAGGCCTGGAGTCTGGAACATTGTCAGCCCGCAGGGTGAGCTCCAGGGTTAAGATATGAAGCGGTGGGGCTGTGAGATGAAATCACCTGCAATATATATCAATAGTAGCAGAGTGCCAGAGGCCTGTATACTGCATACGTGTCCTGGCTACCGTACACACATATTCTGCCCCCTTATGACCGACTAGTAAATTAGCAGGACCCGGCCATGACCACAGATCACATCAGGATACTGGAGATTAACCCAGTGTCACATTCTCCGAATTCTCCAGCCCCATGCTGTTCTGTCAGAGTGGTTACAGAGAAAGTTAACCTCCGGCACCTGCTTTACAGCTGTGCTGCGCCTCTCCTAGCCAGCTGTGTAGTCACACATAAATCCCGCTTTCATCAGCGCAGCCTTTGATGTAACATTACATAAGACAGGTAAAGGGCTCCCCTGTGGCCAAGAGTTAGGCATGAAAGTCCATCATCTTGTGCAACATTAAAGGGAGTCCTTATACAATATTTATACGGGGTTAATGTGGAACGTACACTCTATAAGTTATATTGTGCCTTTAAAGAGGACCTTTCGCCACTTCCACCGACTGCGGCTCTTTGTATCCTTCAACAGACTCCACTGATTCTGGCAAAGTTGGATTTTTTTCTCTAGCCCCCACCATTCCTGATCAATCAGTGCTATTAGTTTCAGCACCTAGTATACTAATTAGGCTGTCAGGTGGGTGGTCCTTGATTATCTGATGCTGCCCAGAACCATCCACCAGACAGTAGAGATCCTAATTAGCATATAGGGTACTAAAACTATTAAGAATTGATTGCCCAGGGATAGTAGTGGGGGCTAGGAGAAAAATTCCAGAATCAGCAGAGAGGTGCTTATCGAAAAATGCAAAATGTACTTCTTGTGCACTAATATGCATGTTTAATACCGCCCCTTTAATTTTCAAGTGCGGAGTCTGGCTGCAGGGGAATGACTGAAATGGTGGGCTTCAGGACCAGAGGGAGTAGAGCCCAAACTCACTGGCCAACACGGAGGTGGAGGTAACAGTTTGAGTTTTGCAGGGATGCAGGGGTTAGGATTGTGTCATCCACAGAGGTGGGGATACGGAAGAGATATAAGGGCTGGATTCTTGCCACAACACAGTCAGTCGAGTTAATTCAGGGTCAGTCAAGTGAGTTTAAGTCAGTTCAGCTGAAAGTCCAGCTGGGAGCAGCTGTGTGAGCAGGACGGCTGCAGGAACACATTCTGGCCAGTGGTCAGGATGGAGGGCCATAAGAAATAGCATAACCAAAAAACAGAGGGGGTTGGAGGTAATAGAACTGAATTGGCTAATCTTCTCAGACTATGCCCTTAGGTTTCTTTGAAAACCAGGCATTGATCGATAGGGAGCTCTCTTCCAACAAGTGGCACTAGGAGCAAATCCTCTTTTTCACCTATGAAGTCTTATTTGCATTTCTTACCCAGAATTCTTAGCTGGGCATGCATAGTTAATAAGTCCCTTACCAGTCTCTCCCTAATGAGAGGCATTACCCCTTTTGACCTATATCTGGACCTATCACACTACTCTGCACCAATGAGAGACAAAAACCACAGAAGGAAACTTGCTCTTTTTGGAGGAGTTATTCTGGCTTGGCTATTATTCACAGATTATGTCCTTAGGTTTCTTTAGAAAACCAGGTATTAATCTATGGGGATCTACCTTCCAATAGGTGGTGCTAGGTTCAAATTTCTCTTTTTTCACCAAGGTTTGCATTCCTTACCCAGAATTCTTAGCAGGGCATGGTCTAATAAGTCCCTCCTTTGAGGTGATACCACAACACTAGAAGAATGTAGTGGGTTCGAGGTGTCACTACAAGACAGTAGATGTCAGGAAATGTGAATGTCAGATGGAGACAGTCAGTGCCAGGATAAAGACCAACTTAGAACCATAGACAAGGCCAGATGTTGTTAGGAGGCAGCTGTACAGAGTCAGGCTAAAGAGACACAGCAGGGTACCTGCAGCCACAGCCTGTGTACAAAGAGTTAAATGCAAGAGATTGTCATCATATATAAGCGGAAACTCAATGTCATAGACAAGTTATAGAGTGCATGGACCGCGTGAGCCCTGATCTGTGAGGCTATTGTCTGCCAGGAATTTACTATCCTTGTAATATTCCCTGCACGCTGCCCCCTGAACCTTATATAGACATGACCATTATGTATTAGCCACAGCAGATACAGAGAAGAATATTACTGAGGATTAGTTTAGCATCACTGAATTATAATGGTGTTATCTGTTGGTAAGTCCATGGTAGGGGACCCGAACAACGGAGAGGCGGACCGCTAAAACAATGATACTATATGGAGTCCGATGCACCCCATTGACTATAATGGGATCCGTTGGGTGTCCATCCTTTGAAAACTAAAACCGAGCTGAGCCCCCTCTACAATGTCCATTTGTCTCAAAAGAACCTATAGATTTAGTTTTGGTCACAAGACATCCTCTTTACAATTTTCATAGAATAAATGAGATATTTCGCTTTGTTTTGCTTGGTGGTGTTACATTATTTCCTAGAAGTGACACAGTTGTTTTTTTCGGGAGAAATTAAAATATCCGCAAGCGACATTCCAGTGCGTTGGTTTATGTCGCTGTCTCCAACCTGCTTTTATGTGGTAAGTGAGGCAGAGATCTTCAGAGTGACAATGTAACATAAAGACTGGGCAGACAGTGGAGTCATTGACAAGAGCCCAGTCACTTCCATCCCCTCTCCAGTCTTGCTCCCCCCATCCAATCCCCCCATTCTATGTCCCCCATGGAAAACAGCTGGAACTAAGACTGCACAGACTCCGCGCTGCTTCAAAGTGGTCAATTCATGCTGTGTCTTATTCCTGGCTTCCACACAGAGCTTAACTATCAAGCAGAAAAAGAGCCCGGGAAGAACAAAGGTTCAGTCTTAAGGGGTCAGGCTGCAGTGCAGAATGCTGACCCTTCTTTGCTAAACATGGCTATCCAGTAACTCAGGAGCCTGGGAAAGCTTCAGCGGCCACTTATGGCTTTACAATGTATCAGACTGTTCTTGTTAGTAATAGTACTTAAGTGAGCCGGGAGGAGCGGAGCCCCTTGTAAAACTAGAAAAAAAGGAGCAGTGGCGCTCATCGATGAAGAACGTCAATGGGAAGGGTCTTGGTCCTATGAGGGAGTGATGTCCTCACTGCATTTGGGTGGTTACTTGGAGACATATCCTGGTGACATTGCTGGATCTCCATGCTATCGTCTGGCTGTGTCACCCACTGCTAGTTATAATAGATAGATAGAATAAATAATAATAATGTGCACCCCCTGCACAGCTTCAGCCCCCCATGATGTGAAAAATGGCTGCTGTCCCCAGTATTGGACAAGAATATCTTTTAACTTTACTGGCAAGGAAACTTTGGCTTTTACTGCAGTTGTAAATAGATATCCAAAATGACCTATTTTACAATGTAAGGGTAAGTTCACACGGAATTGTTTGGACCGGAACCTGAGGCGATCCAAGAGCCGGATCGCCACGACTGAAAGTCAGTGCACTGCACCAGCATCCAACTGCACACTCCGCTCCAGATTAGGCCCAATGAATGGGCCTAGTCCGGAGGAGGGAGTGTCTTCAGGCCGAAATGCGAGGTGACTCAGCCTGAAGAATGAGCATCCCAACAAACGGCTCCCGGAAATAAGACCTGAGCGGCTACCATTGGTTTGAATGGGAGCCGTCTTTTTGGTCATGGTTTTGAGGTGGATACGGCCTCAAAACCCTGACCAAAAATCTCAGTGTGAACTTACCCTTAAAGGGGCACTCTGGTGGTAGAAACCGATATGCATTCAATGTCTGATGGGTGTTTTGTCTGCTTTGTCTTATGCAGCACCACATCGCGATGTTGTAATACCAGGCATGAGGAAGGGTCTGGTAAGGTCCATCACAATGTCAGAGATGGGCTATAACATTTGCTTAAGCCCCCAGGACCCCCATATATCACTGCAACCTCTTCCCTGACCTGGTGTCATATTTATTGGTCACATAGTACAGCAGCAGCTCTGTCCAATTCAAATGAACTTGCTTATGTATGGTCGTGGGTTTCGGACCCCCATAAATCACATATTGAGACCTACCCTGTGGAAAACTTTTACTAAACCAGTACCCTGTCCCCTCTTGACATAGCTATAAAAGCCCACTGGTGGTGAGGACTGGGATAATGATAGTTCTGAGGCGTTTGATGGAAGTAGTATGGGTAGGAAGTTAAAATGAGAAGAGAGAAAGAAAATAGGGGTCACCATGGCTTCCATTTACAGTGCCACATTTGCCACCCAAGCTTGAAGGGTCTTGATGCCCTTAGCTTGGATATTAGGCCCATGGTCCAGTCCTCACAGTTCCAGGCCTTGTCCTCCTCTCATCATAGGCCGCATGAGTGTCCTCTATAGTACATTTTAGAGTTCACCCCCGCCATGTGCTGTACTTTGTTTCACATTTCTGGTGAATTCAGCATTTTCCTCCGGTCCCATGAGCTTTTCTCTCCCGCATACAGCGGCCATATAAATTATAATAAAGTTGTCCTCCTGAATGCGCTTGTCATCTCATATTTAATAAAATATCGGCGCCCACCTTAAACAGGTGCCGGCAATTTCCTGGAGCACAGAAGTCGACATAACAGCTGTTTCCTCGGAGTTCACTGTGCGGGGAGGATAGAGACAGATGACACAGAGCAGAGCCTTGTCCTGTCTGCTCTATGAAAGGGATAGTCATGTCATATAGTGACCTGCACGCCTCTGACATAACTCCATGGCGGCCTCTTCACAGGAACTTCTCAAGAATCTCAACATCTGTTTTCTGATTCAGTGGAGGAAGATCCTTAGGAGCAGATGACACAAACAGAAGTCCATCACCCCCTAGAGCAAGATGTGCTGCTTGTGCCCCATTACCGGGGGGCACCAAGGCTGGTATATGGATATAATCTACAGCAAGTGACCAGATGCTCAGATGGCAGCAGAGACTTATAGTCTAATAAAAGTCTAATATATACTATATACATACCTCCCAACTTTTGAAGAACCGAAAGAGGGACAAAATGTGCGGCGCGGCAAATTTAGCCCCGCCCACTTTTGTGTTGACCCCACCCACTCGTTAATTTTTCATGTGCCCGCACACAGTATAATCCTCCTACAGTCACCCGTAAATTATATGTCCCCCCTCTATCTCTCCCCCAGTTTCATATACACCCTTCATCTGCCCCCAGTTTCATGTCCCTCTTCCATCTCTGCCCCCAGATTCATATCTCCCATCTCTGCCCCCATATTCATGTCCCCCATCTCTGCCCTCAGATTCATGTCCTCTCCATCTCTGCCCCCAGATTCATGTCCCCCATCTCTGCCCCCAGTTTCATGTCCACTCCATCTCTGCCCCCAGATTCATGTCCCTCCATCTCTGCCCCCAGATTCATGTCCCTCCATCTCTGCCCCCCCATTCATGTCCCCACATCTCTGCCCCCAGTTTCATGTCCACTCCATCTCTGCCCCCAGATTCATGTCCCCCATCTCTGCCCTCAGATTCATGTCCCCCATCTCTGCCCCCAGATTTATGTCCTCTCCATCTCTTGCCCCAGATTCATGTCCCCCATCTCTGCCCTCAGATTCATGTCCCCCATCTCTGCCCCCAGATTCATGTCCTCTCCATCTCTGCCCTCAGTGTCATGCCGTCCTCTCCTTCATCTGCCCCCAGATTCACGTTCCACCTCCACATTAAACTTACCTTCTCCTCCGCTCCCTCGCCGCTCTCTGCCCGCCTCTCTCGCTGACACATGCGGCTGAAGCAAGGAGCTGACACAGGTCAGCTCCTCGCTTCGCCGCTGCCCGCCTCTCTCCCTGACACATGCGGCTGAAGATGCTCGCGTGCTCGCTTCGCCGCTGCGTCTCTCTCTCTCGCTGACACATGCGGTTGAAGCGAGGAGCTGACCTGTGTCAGCTCCTCGCTTTGCTGCTGCCGCCGGCTCCTGGCTTGTACATCGCGTCTACATCGCGTCTACAAGCCAGGAGCCGGCGGCAGCGGCAAAGCGAGGAGCTGACACAGGTCAGCTCCTCGCTTCAGCCGCATGTGTCAGCGAGAGAGAGAGACGCAGCGGCAAAGCGAGCACGCGAGCAGCTTCAGTCCTCTGGGACATACTAGCAAAGTGAAACTGAAAAACACACAGGTACATAGGATTACTGTTCTCATTAATGTCAGGCATTTGGGGTTATTAGTTTAGTCTTAGTAACTCCATGTGCCTCACATTAATAGGAATAACCCCATCATGTCCCTCATATTCACCCCTGTGTGCCTCACATTAATAGGAATAAACCCCATCATGTCCCTCATATTAACCCCTATGTGCCTCACATTGATAGGAATAAACCCCATCATGTCCCTCATATTAACCCCTGTGTGCCCCATATAAAGGTTACTAATATGTGAGACATATGGAGGTACTAATAAAAGACCTCAATAATGAAGATACTTAATTATTACCTCCAAGTCTCTCACATATCAGTAACTCTTACACAGGGGTTAATGTGAGGGACATTATAGGGTTAATTGCTATTAATAAGAGGCACATGGAGTTACTAAACTGTCATGCACAGGGACAGACTTTATGTGGCTTGCTCAAGAGTATCCTGTGCCCAAAACTTACATGTACTGGCGGAAAATACCAAATCATACAATGTTGTATATCGAAGTATATTAACCTGAAATACTTCTGTCCCAAAGACACTATGTACAGATTATACCAACACCGTATAGCGGCTGAACTACAAATTACATTCAACACAAAAGTCTCATGTGCTCTCAGAATTACAGCAAAAACAAGATACAAAGTTACAGTTCATATCCCATCCCTTATACACAGTACGAAAATCTTACCCGCGCCTGTATATACCCACTGCTACAATCACCGCAGACGAAGTCGCGGGTACCAGCTAGTATATATATATATATATATATATATATATATGGTATGAACAAAGACTAATAAGGGATCTCTGAACAGCCCCATCCTGCAAGAAGAGGAACCATTCATGACCACCATCTTGTTTAGATTTGTGTTGTCTGCAGACTGGCACACCACCTAATGTGTATGTAATAAGAATATATAGATTAATACACCGTATATAAGAATATATAGAGTGATACACCATGCACATTAAAGGGATTCTACCATTAAAATCAAATTTTTTGTCCGTAACACGTAGGAATAGCCTTAAGAAAGTCTATTCGTCTCCTACCTTTCGTTGTTTTCTCATCGCCGCCGTTACGTAGAAATCCCAGTTTTCGCCAGTATGCAAATGAGTTCTCTCGCAGTACTGGGGGCGTCCCCAATGCTGCGAGAGAACTCTCCAGCACCGCCTCCATCTTCTTCAGGAAGGGGTCTTGAACGGGCATACGCAGTCGGCTTTGCCCTGGGCCCAAGGCCTTGAAGTTTGAAGCCAACCCCCGGAAGAAGACACAAAGAAGACCCGTTCCTGAAGAAGATGGAGGCGTAGCTGGAGAGTTCTCTCGCATTATAGAGGACGCCCCCAGTGCTGTTTGAGCGCTGAGACCCGCCCCCAGTGCTGTGAGAGAACTAATTTGCATACCGGCAACAACCGGATTATATACCGAATGGCGGCATGGAGAAGACATCTAAAGGTAGGAGACGAATAGCCTTTCTTAAGGCTATTCCTACATGTTAGGGACAACAAATTTGATTTTAATGGTAAAATCCCTTTAACATACATATAGTAATACACCATAAACCAGAATATATAAAGCAATAGACTATAAACAAGAATATATTGAATAATATAATATGCCATAAACCAGAATATACAAATAAGATACTCTGTACACAATAATATAGAGGGTGATACTGCATAATCCATAATGCATAGTGATATACCATAAGTAAGAATAGATATATGCAGTGATACTCCATATACAATAATATATAGAGTGATGCACCAGAAACAAAAATATATATAGTGATATTCCATATACAGTAATGAATAGAGGGATACACTGTGAACCATAATGTATAGTGATATACCATATAATGAATACCACCATACAGAACATACAGTGAATGACAGGGGTATAGCTATAATGGGTGCAATGGTAGCACTCGCTATTGAACCTGGACCCTCTGCCATATAAAAAATACCGCTATCCTAAATGGCACAAAAGTATTTTATTTTAGCGGCCCCATTACAGATTTTGCACTGGGGCCCAGTACCTTCACGTTAAGCCTCTGGTAAATATTACTGCCATACGGTAGACAAGTTACAATGCTGCACATGTTTTTCCTGCCATACAGTACCAAATATTAATACCATGCTACGGGTATAGCAGTAGCCTCCTTCTACACCAGTTGTCATGAATCCCTTCCATCAATGGCACGAATGGTTTGGTAAGGTCTGGTTCACATCTGCGTTAGGTTTCTGTTTGGGATGTCCGCTTGAGGACTCCACTAACGAAAACCTACACGCATGAAAAAGCAGTTACCAAAGGAAACCCACGGACCCCATAGACTATAATGGAGTCCGTGTGGTTTCCACTTGGAGAGATGCAGAGAGAAGAGTGCCGCTTGCTCACCTAGCCCTGACAAATACGAGCACAAACTAGAAGTAGTTCTTAAAGCCTCCCCCGCATCCATGTAACATTATCAAGTTGTAAAGGAACGCCTGAAAGTGAACAATTCCTTTAACAATGTCTATTACAACCCAGACGCTGCGCTAAGAACATTAGATCATTCCAGTCATTTTTGGAAACAAAAACTTTTTTCAGAAATGATGACTGCCCCTGAAATAAACCAAAAACTCTGAGCACAAACATTATGTCGTCCTAATGAACCCTGGCAACAAACCCGAGAATTATATTTGAGATTTGTGCAGACATTTTATTTGTGTCTCTCAATAAATAAATCATGTCTCTTCTACTTACGCCTTCTCCTCGGTCACTAGGTGATGTTCTTACATCTCTTGATTAAACTCATAAAAATGCAAATTGTCAGTACAGGCAATTAGCCTGCCAGTGGCGGCCGAGGACAACTCTCTTACTGGGTCATTTGTTCTCATTATTTTCTATGTGTGATATTGCTTTTGTCTTGACTTTCATGGGGATTTTGCTCAAAAAAAGTCATAAATAAAAAAAAGTTACTTTTTTTAAAATTTTCATGAAGAGATGAAAAAAAAACTAATTATATCACTGACAAATAGATCAAGTGAATATCTACAGGAGTTTATTAGTGCAGATGCAATTGTGATATAGCTAAAATTAGATAGATAGATAGATAGATAGATAGATAATAGATGGATGGATAGATAGATAGATAGATAGATAGATAGATAGATAGATAGATAGATAGATAATAGATAGATGATAGATGATAGATAGATAGATAGATAGATAGATGATAGATAGATAGATAGATAGATAGATAGATAGATAGATAGATGATAGATAGATAGATAGATAGATAGATAGATAGATAGATAGATAGATTATAGATAGATAGATGGATAGATAGATGATAGATGGATAGATAGATGGATGGATGGATAGATAGATGATAGATAGATAGATAGATAGATAGATAGATGATAGATAGATAGATAGATAGATAGATAGATAGATAGATGATAGATAGATAGATGATAGATAGATAGATAGATAATAGATAGATGGATAGATAGATGATAGATGGATAGATAGATGGATGGATGGATAGATAGATAGATAATAGATAGATGATAGATAGATAGATAGATAGATAGATAGATGATAGATAGATAGATAGATAGATAGATAGATAGATAGATAGATGATAGATAGATAGATAGATAGATAGATAGATGATAGATAGATAGATAGATAGATAGATAGATAGATAGATAGATTATAGATAGATAGATGGATAGATAGATGATAGATGGATAGATAGATGGATGGATGGATAGATAGATGATAGATAGATAGATAGATAGATAGATGATAGATAGATAGATAGATAGATAGATAGATAGATAGATGATAGATAGATGGATAGATAGATGATAGATGGATAGATAGATGGATGGATGGATAGATAGATAGATAGATAGATAGATAGATAGATAGATAGATAATAGATAGATGATAGATGATAGATAGATAGATAGATAGATGATAGATAGATAGATAGATAGATAGATAGATAGATAGATGATAGATAGATAGATAGATAGATAGATAATAGATAGATAGATAGATGATAGATAGATAGATAGATAGATAGATAGATAGATGATAGATAGATAGATAGATAGATAGATGATAGATAGATAGATAGATAGATAGATAGATAGATGATAGATGGATGGATAGATAGATAGATGATAGATAGATAGATAGATAGATAGATAATAGATAGATGATAGATAGATAGATAGATAGATAGATAGATGATAGATAGATAGATAGATAGATAGATAATAGATAGATAGATAGATAGATAGATAGATAGATAGATGATAGATAGATAGATAGATAGATAGATAGATAGATAGATGATATATAGATAGATGATAGATAGATAGATAGATAGATAGATAGATAGATGGATAGATAGATGATAGATGGATAGATAGATGGATGGATGGATAGATAGATGATAGCTAGATAGATAGATAGATGATAGATAGATAGATAGATAGATAGATAGATAGATAATAGATAGATAGATAGATAATAGATAGATAGATAGATAGATAGATAGATAGATGATAGATAGATAGATAGATAGATAGATGATAGATGGATAGATAGATAGATGATAGATAGATAGATAGATAGATAGATGATAGATAGATAGATAGATAGATAGATAGATAGATAGATAGTGAGATAGATAAATAGATGATAGGTAATGAGATAGATAGATAGATAGATAGATAGATAGATATAAACAGATAATTAGATAGATAGATAGATAGATAGATAGATAGATAGATAGATAGATAGATCTGGCCATACATATTAGATTTGTATCAAATCTTCCAGGACCTTTTGGTGGAACTGGTCTGATCTAATATGCAGGGGACCTCTCGATGTTCCCCTAAATGTTGATGTTGGGCAAGATAAGGATCAGGTAGTTGGATTTCAACTACACAAACATTTTGTTCTAAGAGAGATAAGACACTTCCAGAGGAATCTACTGTATAATGAAGACTTTCTCAAAGACTCTACCCAGGAACATGTATAGTAGCAATTCAATCCATTACAGGTGAACACAGCTAATGTGAAGACCACCATGGATTACCATAATAGAATATAACTTTGCAGGTGGACAACTTCTTTCTAAGGTGGCCCTTCGCCCAATTTGGAAAAAGCTGCATTTCCCCCAAGCCTAGAAGATAGTCTACAACAGGTCCAGAGAAGATACAAATTTCATGCAGTTGTTCTCCTGGTTGGATTTGGACACAAGACCCCACAACATTGCTAACCACTGAGCCCCTAATACCAATAAAGTACAAAATTACCCATCATACAGTATTATTTATGGGACTTATATATGGCTGACTGTATGAACTCCACAAGAGACACTGAACATCTGACGTGAGTTGTGCCAAGTCCTTAACATTCTGGAGGCATCTACGTAAGGTTTCTTTGTCTTTGGTTTCCTCATTTATAGGTCACCCTGAATGAGAGTAATTGAACAGAACATACACAGCGTTAGCAGGCGGTGGGAGCGCAACGTTAGCTAGTTCAGATGGGAAAATCTCTAGACTTATAAATAAGTGTCAAGAATTCTTTTCGGTGGATGTAAGAGTAAACACATAAGTCATCACCTCGGTGTTGACAGTCTGCAGTCATGAGATCTTTTCCTCATTAGTAGACAATTTCAAGCAAATTCAAGACCTGGAGGTAAAAGAAGGAACGGACTTCGCCAAAGTTGTGTTCATTTTCCTTATAGTCCAAAGGGGACAAATTTCCTTCTTGCAGTAATGTACATTTTTAGAAATTTCAGTAGGGCTCCATGCACATGAACATGTGGTTTGTCAGTGTGAGAGCTGTATTTTTCATGGCTAGTACACTGAGCCATTATTTTCGCCCTTGTATTATCAGATATCCATGTTTGGGGTCGTGAGACCAGAAGGAAAAGTCAGGACAAATCCTATTCCTATACATGTCAATTTTGCAGCCCAGAGGCAAACCAATGGGTTTGTGGAAGAGTGGACACCACATGGATATCAACTATGTATCGTCCACGGACCCAGCACATGCGCACACTCGTGTGCACGTAGTCAAACCCTTTACCTAATGTAGATATCATTGGTCAACAATCTATGCGGAAAATCTACAACCCCCATGCCCATGGCATGGCCCACCAGCAGTGATGTCCATGGAAGAGAAGGGAACCACCATTGCCACGTTGTGCCACCTAGAATAGAGAGGTTATGCTAGTCTTGCCCTGGTTCAGTATCAAAGGGTATCGGACCAACCAGAGAGGTGCCCATTCTCTCTAAAAAAAAAAACCCTACAGCAGTTGCATAGCCTGTCTTTGTAGGTAGACCCCTGCCCCTCACAATTGTGGATACGTTTTAGAGCTGGTGGCACCTGATCTAAGTCTTTCTTGTAATCCACTCTTTCTATAGTGATCAGTATTTGGGTTGGTAGAGTAAGGCCTCATGTCCCGGGAATGCGCCCAACCCACTTGGCACAGACCATTTTTGGGTGTAGTTTCTTTCTTTTTGACTTTGGACAAACCATACTTGGAAAATCCTGGTAAATTTGAGACTGATATAAGCTTCTGCTGGAAGTGGCCATACAACTTATATAGCTGTGGCCAAATATTTAGCATTTATTCCTCCCGACTTCCCTACCAAGATAGATATACATTCAATTTGACTAAGCATGCATGTGCCCTCAATAGGAAGAGGTGAGTAAGTACCAGACATCTATAGTGGCGTCTATCTCTCTTAAAGGGATTGGATATGTAAAAATACTCAACCCTTGATATTTGCCATAAGGAAAGAGTAGGGACACCCCAATATCTTTTATATGACCTCCAAATTTTGCCAAAATGGATCACTTTAAGCCCTGCAGAACCTGGTCTAGTAAAATATTTCACAGCTTCACAGTCAAGTAGTCTTTATGACTGTTCTTTGTCCGTCAGGGCCTCCTGTCCTTCAGACTGACCTTAAAGTGATCGCAGAGCAGCAGATATTAATGTATCGGCACTCAGTGTAGAAAAGACGTAAGGTGATCACAGTCTCTTTTTGTCTTTTTGACGCTCGCTTTAAGTTCTTCTATCAATACTCAGGATTTACATATATTAAAACTTACTATAAATTACACTCCCTTTACAGCCACCTCCAGTATCCAGGACATGATGGCGAGTGCTGTGAGCATGCTGGATGTGCTGGCCGCAAATTGCTCCTAGAACTGCTTGGCATCCATGTTATGTTCTTGGGTGTCCGCCAACGACTTCATAATTTGTCAATACCCAGCTCGATGTGAGAGTAGACCTCGGGGAGCCCACAGCTGCATGTGCTACTAAATGGAAATGTGAATATGGCTCTTATAGCTAAACATTGCACATCTTCAGTTTGCTATTAGACTGTCCATTACAATAGTGTCCCCCTGTGCAAATCCTCGGGCTCACGACTGCAGAGAGCAGACAGGATACACGAAGCCCAGAGGAATATAATATCACATATATAGGTAGATACAGTAATATTTCCTGGTGCTTAGTGAGTGTAGGTTATAGTCCCTAGTGTGCTAGAACATTATAAAATCAGACACCAAAAAAATTACCTATTTCCTAAATGAAATTTTGATATTAGACATATGTTTTAAAAAATTTTTGATGATTTTTTAAAAGAATTTTCTATGTCACTATCTACATTTTTTTTAAAGTTCTAAATTCTGCAATGTTCACTTTGGCCACTAAGCTTAATAATAGACTGATACTTGCCAATTCTATAGGATGTCTTTTATGCACGTTACCTCTTTTACATCACAGACAATATTACAGTAGAAGATAACACCTCTATAGATAACACTACCGACCCATCATTATATCCACTACTGACAATAGATGATGTCACAGCTTATCTACTCCCCGACCCCGCACAGAGGATGTGTTGAACACTTTCACATAGACGTAAATAGACATCAATTACGGTAGTCTTCCCAATGCAGCCTATGCTGTAAAGCATATCACTAAATGCTGTTAACAGGCAAGATGGCCGCCCCCCATAATCATAAACAGAAAATATAATAAAAAAATCTACGATCACAAAATAAAAACAGATTAGAAAAAAAGGATAGATTTCTGGTTTTAATAAATTAAAAAGAAATGGCGAAACATTCCCTTTAAGACAAAGAGTAAAGCTCATGTTTGCTAGGTGAGAACAGGGATGTATAGGAGCGGTGTTTCTATCTCTGCCCTGAAGGTTCTGCAATCTATTTCCTTAAGATACCAGCTAAGTGAATTCCTTCTCAAGGCACACTACACGCGGCCGTCATGTTTGTACTCCACACATGATTGTCACTCCGTCTCACTATTTGTGATTATGTGTCAACGTGCGTTTCTCTCTAAGCATGTACATGTCAGTCTATGAGGAATGCGGGGCCGCCGCTGCAGGTCTAGGAACGCAACTTCAGTCAGAAAACCTCATCCTGGGCAACAGAGAAATGAAAGGGAACCTGTCACCAGGAAAATACAGTGCAACCTGCAGGAAGCATGTTATAGAGCAGGAGGTGCTGAGCAGATTGAGGTAGACAGTGCTGTGCAAAAGTTTTAGGCCCCCAGCATTTGGACTCCCAACAATCAGACATATATTCACGAATACAGGAGAAAATGTATCTACCCCCCTCCAGGCACAGCTATTAATTCTATGTGCATTATATAGTACACATATAGCTGAAATATTAAAATCAACTCAACATTATTTGTACCCCAGTACAGGTTTCCTTTCCATACGTCAGAGACTGTCTGCTATATACTATATATATCTGCTGCATCCGGGTGTAATATGCCGTGACAGGCTGCGTCTGAACAGGAGTCGGGCCTATAGAGCATCATGGAGCAGAGAGTATAATATAATTGTTACTATGTACGGCCACTAAGTTTGCATTATAATGTGTGCGGACCATAACGCTAGGTTCACACCTGCGTTCAGGGTCTCTGTTCTATGGTTTCCGTCTTCTGCATGCCAGAAGACGGAAACCATAGACCGGGTCCGGCCGTGAGCGGCGGTGAGCGTTTTAGGCTCTCCGCCGCAAAACCGGATTTTTTTATCCGGACACAGAGTACTGCATGACCGACTCTGTGTCCGGATTCTAAAACCCGGTTTCGCGGCGGAGAGCCTAAAACGCTCACCACCGCTCACGGCCGGACATCTCTCTCACCCATTCAAATGAATGGATGAGAGAGACTCCTGCAGGTTTCCGTCTCCTGCCTCTGTTTTAGGCAGGAAACGGAAACCTGAAGTACGGAGTGCCGGCGCAGATGTGAACGAGCCGTAAGGGGTATTACATACCTCCCAACCTTTGAAGAACTGAAAGAGGGACAAAATTCGCGGCGCGCACAGCAAATTTAGCTTCACCCACTTTTATGTTGACTCTGCCCACTCTCATTCATTTTTCATGTGCCCCCACACAGTATAATCCCCCTACAGTCACCCATAAATTATATGTACCCCCTCCATCTTCCCCTAGTTTCATATACCCCTTTCATCTTCCCCCAGTTTCATGTCCCCCCTCCATCTCTGCCCCCAGTTTCATGTTCCTCATCTCTGCCCCCAGTCTTATGTCCCCCATCTCTGGCCCCAGTTTCATGTCCCCCCCATCTCTGCCCCCAGATTCCTGTCTCCCCATCTCTGCCCCCAGATTCATGTCCCCCTCCATCTCTGCCCAGTTTCATGCCGTTCCCCCCTTCAACTGCCCCCAGTTTCATGGGCACCCTTCATTATGTTCCACCTCAATGTTTAACACAAAAAACCACTTATACTCACCTCCCAATGCTCCCCCGCCACTCTGTCCGCAGTTTCACTAACACAATTGTAGGCATGATGTGATGTCATCACATCGCGCCTACGCCTACACATCCACTAGCCGGAGCGCAGCGGTAAAGCAAGGAGCTGAGCTGTGACAGCTCCTTGCTTTACTCGCGTATGTATTCAACTCAGGTCTGCAGGACAGGACACCGTATCCGTGAATGTCCCCCGGAATACGGGATGGTTGGGAGGTATGGTATTATTCTAAGGAGGCATGATAGTGCATGGGACCAGTAAAGGGGCACTGAACTGTTTTTGTAGTCACTAAGGGGGTAGGCACTAGAGATGAGCGAGTAGTATTCGATCGAGTAGGTATTTGATCGAATGGTCAAATATTGAGGTCTACTCGAATCGAATTTCAAATTTTCGAATATTTCACTACTCGCTCATCTCTACTGTATACGTTTTTTTTAATGACTATGTTGTCCTAGTTCCTGTCCCACCTCCCCTGCATAGTTATTGGTGTGAAAAAAAGTGCCAGGGAAGGTGGGAGGGGAATTGAATTTTTACAGCGTTTACAGCGTGGTATTGGACCGAGTACAAGTATTTCGAATACCATAGTATTCGATCGAATACCTACTCGATCGAATACTACTCGCTCATCTCTAGTAGGCACCATTATTACATATTATTTGGTATGGGGGCCATTGAGGGGGCACTGTACTGTGTGGAGATCATACAAAGCATTATAAATAGTTTTTTGCCCTAAAAATAGTCTTTGATTCACATAACTAAGCGTGGGTTGCCAATGCCAAATCTAACTGTGAATAACACTCATAATGGGCATTATGCACCTGTAAAGGACCTGCAAAGGACCTATTAAGGACCTATTAAGGATGCTTAGGCCTCATGCACACAACCAAGTGAGCAGGCTGAGTGTGTACCAATTTGATAAGGAGGGTGCTCAGATCACACTCAGATAGTGCCGTCCATGCTCTGCTGATTTCTATGGGGGGGGGGATTCCTTCCCTTTCCGATGCGATTCCACAGAGCCGGATAGGACCAGGTCTACAATAACTATCTGAGCCGCCCTTGGATGACATGTGTATGACACTTATACATGGATAGAGGTTTTGAAAATTTACAGCACCCTATGTAATGACTATTACCACCTGACTTCTACAGGAACCGAAATATAAAAAGAGCCTTATAAAATGAAGATATTAATATTAATGATTCTGGCGGCAGCATGCCCCTACCTCATTACGTGTGTTTCCTGTAGAGAGATTTGTTTCATTACAGATTTAGCACTGCTCGGTAGGCATCCATCATTGTTCCACAATTGTAAGTGAAGATGTGGAGAAGTCGAAAAAGTTCAATTTAAGCTTCATGTATATGACATGGCCATGCTGTATTAAGACCAATTATACGAGGAAATGAATATAAAGTGGGTCAGAACGCGGCTCAGTCGCAGAGGTAAAGGTTTCTTCTAATTTAATACAGGAAAGTTCATCTTAGCTAAAGAAGTATTCGCAAACTGCAGAAGTTTTATTGAAGTCTCACGCTGTTGTTCTACCACTACTTAATTCTAAGTCGATTCCTCTCTAATGGTCTCCATTCTCTGCCCTTGAAAGATGCACTGCAATGTTTTTCACTGTATAGAGTAGATCAGTCACTGCCTCCAATATAAAGGACATACTCCTCTCCCGCTGCCATGATAAATACAGTGATCGGATTGGCTCATGTTTTTTCTATTTCCACCCCATTCCCTTTCACATAAACTTGACTCCTTACTAATAATCACATAAGTGAACAGATTACTGCCTCCCACAAGATCAGCACACTGTTTTCCTGCTGCTCTGATATCTCTGATGTTCTCCTTTATCAAAAAGTGTTCTATGCCCACCTACTTCATGCCAATGCCCCAGTCACATGCAGGTCATTCTCCACTAACAGGTCACTGCTTTCCACAAGATCAGCACACTCTTCTCCTGCTGCTTTGATAACTCTGTCAATTAAAAGGTGTTCTATATCATCCATTTCATTACACTGCCCATGTCACCTGCAGATCTTTCTGCTCCAACATTCATAAGAGAGGACAGGTCACTGCCTCCCACAAGATCAGCACACTCTTCTTCTGCTGCTTTGATAACTCTGATATTCTCTTCGATTAAAAGTTTTTCTATACTCATCCATTTCATTACACTGCCCCATTACCTGTAGGTCTTTCTGCACCAACATTCATAAGAGTACACAGGTCACTGCCTCCCACAAGATCAACACACTCTTCTCCTGCTGCTCTGATATTCTCCTAGATTAAAATGTGTTCTATACTCATCCATTTCATTACACTGCCCCTGTCACCTGTAGGTCTTTCTGCAGCAACATTCACAAGAGTACACAGGTCACTTCCCCACAAGATTATCACACTCTTTTTCAGCTGCTGTTATAATGATACTTACTGGCTAAGAAAGCGTTCATTGCTTTTTTATTTTATGACACAATGGTTCTCATTTACTATTGGTTTTTCTCCAGCATTCTGTCGGAAACTTGAGCTATGTGTTGGTGCCTCCATGGCACACTGTCGCATCGCTTCCTTGCCACTTTTTTAGACAGTGGGCAGAGCAGGGCATGAATCTGGGTGGGCTAGGGCAATGACGCCCCAGTCCATCAGATTTACTATAGCTCACACCAGAAAACTAGCATGAGTTATACCACAAATCTATACCAGTCCCTGGCTGGCATAGACCTGCGACTAGGTGCATTTACACATACTAGAATTAGCAAGAGGCCGGAGCCTCTTCATAGGGAACGTAAAGATCACCAGTTTTAATAATTTATCCCTATGTCTGACATATAGTGTTATCTTTACTAATACACAGTCCAGTCACTTTAATGTGACCACCAGAATAACCACCTTTGGCAGAGCGGACCGCTGCGAGACGTGCAGAAAGAGAGGGGATGTTGTTATGATGTCACTGGGTTGTTGAGCCATGCCGACTCCAGTGCCATGTCCAGCTGTGCTAGGTTACGTGGTTGAGCATCCATGGCGTAAACAACCCGATCGAGGTGGACCACAGATTCTCAGTTGGGTTCAAGTCCAGGGAATTTGCTGGCCAAGAGAGTACGGTAAACTCACCCTGGTGCTCCTCGAACCACACACGTACACTGCGAGCTTTATGACTATGACACGTGGCATTGCCCTGCTGGTAGATGCCATCATCCTGAGGAAAAACAATTCGCATGTAGGGGTGAACATGGTCCGCAAGGATAGATGCATACTTCTGTGGATCCATCGTGCCTTCCACAATGATGCATGCACCCAGATGGCTGATGACACGTGCCTTCTGTGATCAGTTATTTAACGTTGACGTCAAAAGTAGGCGGTGGTCACATTAATATGACTGGACGGTGTATAATAATATAAGTAAATAGGTCACTGTCTCCATCAAGGGCAACAAACTCTTCTTCCGCCGCCGCCACCATTTCCATGACCAGTCCGTGTGCTTTATTTTCAACCATGCTACAACTCACTAACATAAAGACATGTGTGAACATGTCACTACCTCCCCCAGTGGTCCCACAGACCAGACATATCCACCCAGGCCATATACGGGAACGGCCAGCATGTAATGCTACAGTACATGTTCCCTAAAGCAGACATACTGTGCTTCTGTTTCTTTAAAAAAGATTAAAGGGAAATTCCTGAAAAAGCTCAGAAAATCTGTATCATTGAGTCTTTCTGTAACCCTAATGAACATCTTTTTGTGTCAGTATGTTTGGCATTGCTTAGTTACAGAAGCAACAGGGAGCCGGTATCGCTGCTGGATCTTCACGCTCCTATGGAGATCCAGCTGTGTCATCCACATTATTAGCAAACAGCTGGTGGTGGAGAGTATTGATATGAACCAACAGCACTTCAGCACCGGAGGCAGGGGAACGCGGTCCAGATCAGAAGCAACCATATATCTATATTATTTATTATCCTGGCTATGAAGATGGACAAAGGGAAAAAACTAGCAGGGGAATTATCTACCTAGTAAGTATGAGAATATAGGACACCCCGGTACTGTCACTTGCCGTCCATTTTCTCATTACTAAACACTGACAACGGAAAATATAAATTCCCATCTTCTAAATAATTAAATAACCCATTTTTCAGGAGCATTTCCCATGAACTATATCTTTAAGGGGGCGGACTTATGCAAATTGGCTCTATTGTGGGGCGTGGCTTAACGTGTAATTGTCGTTTCACATTTTTTTTGTAAATGAGCAGTTGAAATGAATATAAGAAACTTTGTAATATAACTTATTGGAAGAAAGTGCTTTTATCTCCTGTTATCAGCTCCGCTCCTGTCTGCTCAAATGCTCAGTTCACTGAGAGATCCATCTACACTGAAGACTCACAGATAGATCAGGTTACATAGAAGTCTATGGAGAGGGGAGGAGGAGTCTAGTAAGAGAAACAACCATAGACACAGCAATAGTAAGTGTCTTTCACTTCTATAGCAGATTTCTAGAGGTTTGAGCATTAAAGATGTGAATACAGCTTTGGTGAGAGACAATCTTCCTGAATCTACTATAGGTGGTCTCTGACTGTGTCTGTTTGCTTCTCACTCAATCTTTCCCCCATACACTTCTATGAACCCTCGCCAGTCCTTAGTGAAGAGGAGATTGAGCAGTGAACTGATCAGTTTAGCTGGCAGGAGAAGCCTATTACAGGTGATAGAAACACATTTCAGCGTGCTACATCTCTACGTCTTGTCCGACTTACACATTGACATAATACAGTTCAATTGAACTAAGTTCAGATTACCAAGAAACCTACAGTCATCTAAATTGGAGAGTAGAGATTTCAGCGGAAAGCACTTAGATGGCACTAGAAGTGACACCCGAGTGTCATCCATTTCATGATGCACTCACCTCTATGGGGGCTTACGATACATTCTGTACTGATGACACGTATTATTATAGAGCATGTCCTATCCTGCTCAGTGTTACTGGAACAGAATGAATTGGAAGCCCCCATAGAAGTGAAAGCCTAAAAAGAATGCCCTCGGATGTCACTCCAAAAACAGCTCCCATTGACTTCATTGGGAGCCACTCACTTCTTTTTTTCCTCTAGCTAGTAGTGGAAAGAAGCGGCATGTCCCTTCATCCCGGGGAATCCATGGCTGACTCAGCTGCGGCGTCCACAGCATGAGACGCCGTCCCGATTAGGCCCCTTCATTCAGGCCTAATTCGGAGCGGGATGCCAATGCACTGCATTGGCATTTCGTCGCGGCTAACCACGCGGTACGTTCACACGCGGAATCCATTTTCCACTGTGTGAACATTCCCTAAGTGTTATCCAAGTGCATTCTGCTGCAAATTCAGCCCCACAATGGAAGCAAACTTGGTCGCATGTCTGGGGCTTTGGAAGGAACATGATCTACTGACCACCCCCAGTTAACCCCTGCTGTATGTCTAGTCTATTCAGGGTAGTAGCCGAAATCAGTGCTTATTAGTTCCGTGCGCCCCGTGAAATCTTTGCATAGAATTTCATACGTAGAAATGACTATACAGAGGACACTGATGCTACTCTATAAGACCTGCCTTCCCAGCTTCTTATGTAAATGGACCATTTTATGGATGAAGTGATCACGCTGAGTTGTAGGGCGATGGATTTACATATAAATCAGGCTAAACACATTGCTGCACTGAATTCCTTCCCGTGGCAAAACTTTGTTATGTATATGATAAAAGGACGCCGCCGTCTGTTCTGTTCTTTCATGCCCCGTCCACAATTGATGATATTTCAGAAATGACTTTACTTCTTATATACTGTAGAAACATGGCAGGGCTGTGTTACCCAATTCCTCAGCATCATTGACTTTAAATGTAATACCAGCTTCAGCCTGTGGACAAGAATGGCGCTGTTCCATAATAAAACAAGCAGCTATTATATTGCATGATATACTGTATATTTATATCACCCCCACCTGCAGATATAAGGTATCCTTTGACTCGGTCTTCCATTTTACAAGTCATTGCTGCTTTTTGTCCCAACTCCAGTCACTTGTTTCTGTCTTTCTCAGTCCTGAATCACACTTTTAATTTCCCTGCTGAAAACAAAAAGACCCCCAAAATAATCCAGATGTGTCTGGCTCAGCGCCAAGCGGCTGATATCACCGGGTTTCTGGGTAAAATGCCACTGAAATGTCAGATGTCAGACTGGGTGTGATCCGGCTCATGTGGGATTAATTTGTTTCACAATATACAAACATATGTGCTGAGCAATGAAGAATCTTCCATGAATATATCATCCTCATCCATCAATCATCTTTGTTTCCCAGATATCACTCATTGTGGCAATGTAAAAATGACTATTACAGTTTGCATATGTCAGACTACATGTAGCAGAGCTCAGTGGTGTCATGTTTTAGATGTGACTCTCCATAGGACTGCAAGTGAGGACTAATGCAAACGACAGATGGCAGACGTAGTATACAGTATTGTATTCACAAATGACATCGTGGCCATGGGTCTGAGACATGGATGTACTGAGCTGGACAAAAAGATAGATAGAAAAAATTAGATAGGAAGGAAGGAAGGAAGGAAGAAAGAAAGAAAGAAAGAAAGAAAGAAAGAAAGAAAGAAAGAAAGAAAGAAAGAAAGAAAGAAAGAAAGAAAGAAAGAAAGAAAGAAAGAAAAGAGAGAGAAAGAAAGAAAGAAAGAAAGAAAGAAAGAAAGAAAGAAAGAAAGAAAGAAAGAAAGAAAGAAAGAAAAGAGAAAGAGGGGAAAGAAAGAGAGAGAAGAGAAAGAAAGAAAGAAAGAAAGAAAGAAAGAAAGAAAGAAAGAAAGAAAGAAAGAAAGAAAAGAGTAAGAGGGGAAAGAAAGAGAGAGAAGGAAGGAAGAGAAAGAAAGAAAGATAGAAAGAAAGAAAATAGAGAGAAAGAAAGAAAGAAAGAAAGAAAGAAAGAAAGAAAGAAAGAAAGAAAGAAAAATAGGGGAAAGAAAAATAGGGGAAAGAAAAATAGGGGAAAGAAAAATAGGGGAAAGAAAGAGAGAGAAGGAAGGAAGAGAGAGAAAGAAAGAAAGAAAGAAAGAAAGAAAGAAAGAAAGAAAGAAAGAAAGAAAGAAAGAAAGAAAGAAAGAAAGAAAGAAAGAAAGAAAAAAATCCTGACACTTAGTGACAAATAATATGTTATGGTTGGATGCAAGGACACAAAGAGCAACAGCAAGAAATTGGCTGATAACTGCGAGCAGTAGAGACAGCTATCTCCAAGTAGCACACCTCTGCAAGCCAAGACAGACCCCCAGACGCCTTCACCAGAGTTCTCCACACAGACAGAAGGGTTTTGCTGGATCTGGGGATCTGAATTGTCACCAAACAGATAAATGTACTGCAGCAGAAACCAACACAAAGCCCAGTACACACTTACAAAGTGGTGTGATACAGAAGAAAAGTCGTACAGCTGGGTCGAAACCAGGGGAGAACGAATAAGCAGACGGGAGACACAAGCAATATCTGAGAAACTAGCCAAGGGTCAAAAATACATCCAAGAATGTCACAACAGAATCAGACGCAAAAGGGGAATCCAAGGAGCAAACCAGAGGTCACAAGTCATACAGGAACACACACAAAATGGAAGCTAGAAGTAGCAAACTAATTAGCCGGCACATGTGTCAGGAGGGCGGGGTCTTATATAGGTCTCCGCAGCTGCTCACTGGACCAAGCCAGGAAGCCTCTGAAAGTGCAAAAACTTCCATGGTTGGCATCATAATGTCACAATGCAGCAGCCGGATAGAGAATCCTGACATAATATCTGCGGCTTCACCTGATGGTCTCTATGCAGATACTTTCTATTGCTCCTAGTATAATCCTGACCTCTCTAATGCTGCCTTACAGTAATATAACACAAGCTGCAGAATTATCCTATAGAATTACCCATCAGAGATAATGTATTTTCATGGAATACTTGTAAATGCAGAAAATCCTTTTAAGGCTGTGTCCGCTTTATGTGGTATTATAAACTGTATGTAGGTTAAGGCGTTTCAGCTCGGGATTTAACAACCATGATATAGGACATGACTGTGCTGCACAAATGTGGTGAGAACTCATGCAAAGTGAATTGCTGATGGTATTTTGGGACCATGGAGTGGGGGCACTGCTCCAACTCTTCATGGCCCACCAGAGACATATTATAGTTAGAGGTAGCAGTTACATATGAGGAGACCAAAGACCCATCTTACACATAGGAAGACACCACATGGTACCTGGTAGGCAGGTGGCGGCCCTAGTATTGATCTTACATTAGGGTTCAAGAGTTCTAAGATATGTATTTGGTCCCCAAAGGTCTAGTCCACAGACACAAACTGGGGGTCTTCAACAGCAGCCATGAGGGGTGGGCAATACAAGGCGGTGGAGAATTGCTATCTGCCCTGGAGCCTAATGGGGCACGAGATGATGCCAGTATTATAGATAGTACATGGTAAGTGGGGGCCCCATTATTGGGGCCCAGAAACTTCAAGTTATACCTCTAGGACTCTATAAGGTGGCAACTGCTATCGTGGGGAGGTATTAGAAAGTTCCTATAAATGTAGAATCCTACATTTACAGTATCCTTTAAATAGCCATAATTCTGTGCCTTATAAGGCATTGCCTGGATTGTATCTTTATATATATATATATATATATATATATATATATATATACTGGATATGGACCACAGCTGTGCTTAATAAGCTAATTTTCCCTTTCCTGTAATGAGCCGTCCTTCGGCATTCACGCTGGCGAATAAACAAGTCTTCAGGACCGGTCATTACGAGAACATCAATGACACTGTCTGATAGCATTAGATCAGCAGGCAATTTAGCAGCAGAATAGTTGCCGGTTGTGATGTCTTGATAGTTGTATGTGTCACGGAGGCTGCAGTCAGTAAATCGTACACATCTATACGCGGCCTACGCAGCAGAGAAAGGCTTGTCAGGGAATGAATCGACTTGACAGAGCCCAGGGCTCTACAAGAGGCTGGCACAAGCTCAACGCTGGAAGTGCTTAGTACATCTGGACTACAATAACAGTGGTTAGAAACCGAACAGTCTAAGCTCTGCTACATCTTACCTAGAAGTCATGTTGAAGGAATTGATTTTTTTTTTTTTTTTTTTTAAATGTAGATTTTTTTTTTTTTTTTTTGGAGTATGGGATGGAAATCCACACAAACACAGGGAGAACATACAAACTCCTTGGCAGGATTTGAACCAAGGACTCCAGTGCTGCAAGGCTGCAGTGCTAACCACTGAGCCACCGTGTGGCCCCTGAAGGAATTGATTCTTGTGAAAAATCGTAGGGGAAATCTAATACATAGTATTAGACTCTACTATTTGGGATGGAATCCCTTAGAGAAATCCATATACCTTCAATATTTAGTGTGACTTTTGCCCTATGGAAGAGGAATCCTGTGAGTGATGATATAGCTCTGATCTCAGTGGCGTAACTACCGCCGTAGCAGCAGAGGCAGCTGCCACAGGGCCCGGGACATTAGGGGCTCGGCGACAGCTGCTGATGCTACTTTTTTTTTTTTTTTTTTTTTATTAGGCTACCAGCTGGAGTTACTCCACCCAGTAACGGGCCCTATTTACTTACCGATCCTGGCAGGGCCATGATCAGTAAGTGACGCCGCAGGCCCCACAAACACTATCATTATACTCGGGGGTCTTTTCAGGGGCCACTGAGGGCCATAATACTGTGTGCAGGGGCCACTAAGGGATATAATACTGTGTGCTGGGGCCACTGAGGGGCATAATACTGTGTACAGGGGTCACTAAGGGATATAACACTGTGTGCTGGGGCCACTATGGGGGATAATAGAGTGCACAGGAATGCGGAGGAGGGGGGCGGTCGAGGTCTTCGGTGTCGGTCGGGGGGGGGGGGGGGCATGTCAAAAGTTCACCACGGGGCCCCGCCATTCCTACTCACGCCACTGCCTGATCTCAACATCATACAGTCTGTCTGGGATGACATAAATAGACAGACGGATTGGAGCAAACCTACATCCACAGAAGATCTGTGCTTAGTTGTCCGAGATGGCGGGAACAACCTCCCTGCTGAGTTCCTTTAAGAACTCTATGCAAGAGTACAGAGAAGAGCTGATGTGAGGCAAAGGGCAAAGGTCACACCAAATATTGATGGGATTAACATTTCTCTTTTCTTCATTCACTTCATTTTGGTAATTGACAAAAATGAACGATTAACCCTTCTATTTCTGAAAGTCTTTGAGTTGTGGGAATACAATAGCGGCACAAGAATGACTTCTAAAGACTGTGACACCTTAAGCAAGGAAAGTTATGGGATTTGGACATCATTAATGTTATTTGCAAAAGGGCTAGTTCACGGTATCTCATCGCGGCTTTCCGCTCCGGATTAGGCCCAAATGCATGGGCCCACTCCGGAGGGTGCTGTCGCGAGGCGGACACCGCGGCTGGAATGCGCCTGAAGAAAGGGCAGCTCTTTAGAATGCTATTGGTCTACATAGACCACCATTGAGGGGGCGGATTATGACGTGGATTCCACCCCCTCTTGCCCCATGTGAACGGGGCCTAAGGCCCAGTTCAATAGTAAAGAAGGAGCTTCACACGAAGTATTGCCAACCAAACAAACGTGTTTTATTGGTAGAGCGTGATGGATGCTCCATCACGCTCTACCAATAAAACACGTTTGTTTGGTTGGCAATACTTCGTGTGAAGATCCTTCTTTACTATTGATACGGGGTGGGACCCTAGCTTCAACACTGGAACAACGACTGTATCCCTGTGATATTAAGGCCCAGTTCACATCTGCCTTTGGGTTTCTGTTCGGGGAGTCTGCTTGGGGACCCCCTGAATGGAAAGCTATCAGCATAAAAAAGTGGTTACCTAAGGAAACCAACAAACCCCATAGACTATAATAAGGTGCGTGTGGTTTCCACACAAAAATACGGAGAGAAAAGTGCTTGCAGAACTCTTTTCCAGAACAGAATGGCAGAATGCAGATGTCAACCGGGCCTAACATGGCGGCTCAGTGGTTACCACAGTAGCATGGCAGTGCCAGTGGGATTCTTTCGAGTCTTGAGATGAGTACTGACATCTATCTACAATTTCTAGCCTCCATTGCATCCAGAAGAAAGAAATTTGCTAAGACATAATGTTCCTGTAACTTGTACCACTTCGCTTTGTACACGCTCACGTCGAATTAAGTAGAAACAATCCTACTTAATAGACTCCATTGCGCCCAGACAGCACACACTTATACACTGCCACTAAATTGAGCGTACAGATTCCGTAAAATGAATTTTGGCTAAATTAAAACCATGAAAGTTTTTCCTTTCTAGAAGCTTTTCTTCCCATTTCTGAAAAATCTAAAATGAAAATCTAAGTCAAGCTTCCTTAGCCAGCTAATGACTTGGAGCTGCGGATCACAATCAACGCTCTGCCATCTTAAAGAAGCCGCATACGGATTATTAACCTTCTGTATCGCAGGGGGGGAATTTATCAAGGACTATAGACTGTTATCAACTCCAGACAGCTTTACTGCGGCTGAACAAATATTTGATAAAATACAAACACTGAGCAATTCTGAAATCCCCCGTGTGTCATAACTTCTCACTGACTTCTTAGAGACAGGACTTTTATCTGCTCCTACCTTGCAGGGAAGAAAGTCAAGAATGAAGACATTAAAAGTTTGAAATTGAAGGAAGGAGAAAGTAGAAAAAATACTGAAACGTAAACCCGAGAACAGACGAGAAACTGATGGCTGGAGAAGTTTGGTAGACAGGGGCCATAACTTTTGGTTAAGGAATGGGTTTAGCTCCCAAAGTCTATAATACTAGTGAAGGAAAAGCTCAATAACTCAATACGGAATACAGAACATGGTATAGAAATCTTCTGTATATCTTGTACAGTAATCTTCTGTGCATTGTGGATCCAGATGATAGATAGATAGATAGATAGATAGATAGATAGATAGATAGATAGATAGATAGATTTTTTTGGGTTTTTTTAATAGGCCGTTACCTGCTGGAGTAACCCCAGCAGGTAACAGGCCCTCTTTACTTACCAATCTCCACTCCTGCTCATGGCTGCCCGCGCTTCCCCTTTTGTGGATACGGCTACGAAAAGGAGCGAGGATCAGTAAGTAAGGCTGTGGACCCATGAACCCCAACAAAGACTGCTATCATTATACTCTGGGGTCTTTTCAGGGTATAATGATCGGAGGCCCAATGGAGATGAGGGAACATAAACACTGTTACTTACCTCTCCTGCACTCCGGTAGGCTTCAGGCCTGTTTGGTGACGTCTCAAATGGCATGTGGGCCCGGTCTGCATCATTACGTGTTGTGATACAGGACTGGCTCACGTGACGTCTGTACCAAAATTGAAGATGGCCAAAATCAGCGGGGAGTGCGCCGGAACCAGGGAGAGGTAAGTAATATTGTTTTTTCATGTTTGTATCCCCCCTGGGTCTCCAATCTTTATACTCTGAGGTCTGTAAAGACCCCAGAGTATAATAATTGTTCATGGATAGTCCACAGTGGGACATAATACTGTGTGCAGGGGCCACTATGGTGCATATTAGTGTGTGCAGGGGCCGCTATGGGGCATAATACTGTGTGCAGAGGCCCACTATGGGGGATAATACTGTGTGCAGGGGCCACTATGGGGTGTAATACTGTGTGCAGGGGCCACTATGGGACATAATACTGTGTGCAGGGGCCACTATGGGGGATAATACTGTGTGCAGGGGCCACTATTGGGCCTAATACTGTGTACTGGGACCACTATGGGGCATAATACTGTGTGCAGGGACCACTATGGGGCATAATACTGTGTGCAGGGGCCACTATGGGGCATAATACTGTGTAGGGCCCGCTATGGGACATAATACTGTATGCAGGGGCCACTATGGGGCATAATACTGTGTGCAGGGACCACTATGGGGCATAATACTGTGTGCAGGGGCCACTATGGGGCACAATACTGTGTAGGGCCCGCTATGGGACATAATACTGTATTCAGGGGCCACTATGGGGCATAATACTGTGCATGGGGCATAATACTGTGTGCAGGGGCGACTAAGGGATATAATACTGTGTGTAGGGGTCACTGTGGGGCATAGTAATGTGTAGGGGCCGCTATGGGGCATAATACTGTTTGCAGGGGCCACTATGGGGCATAATACTGTGTGCAGGGGCCACTATGGGGCATAATACTGTGTGCAGGGGCCACTATGGGGCATAATAGTTTGTGCAGGAATGCAGTTTGTGCAGGGGATGGAGGGGTCAGTTGGAGGGTGGGCCACGTCAAATGTTCACCTTGGGGCCCAGCCATTCCTAGTAACGCCACAGATAAACAGATAGAAGATAGACAGATAAATTATTTATGCATCAATTACAGACCACAATTCACCAATTATATAATATATTGATTCCTCCGACCACCAGGGATAATATTAAATAGATTAAAAAAAAAACCTATTCATGTGCACAGAATGTTTTTGTCATCTGCATAACTTGCCCCAATCAGCGGTACCCTAGACCCCCGCCTACACTGCCTGCCCTTCCTCTAGATCTGCCTCCATATACACTTACTATTGCTCAGGTTGATCATGGTTTACGTTCTATTGTGAATGTTTTTGCACTTTTACATGTACTATTAATTCCAAGGACAAGCTAAGACTTCATGTCTATGATATCCATATTACTTCTTACATTGATGTTTATAGAGCAGAACAATTTCCCATGAAGTATACACTTTATGATAAACCAATACCCTGATCCCGGCTCCATTACAATCCTCCGATGATGCAGAAATGGAAAAGGAATATTTATCCAGAAAGTCAAGAAGAAAAACAAAACACTTAGCTGCGCACTTTGCATATATTTTCTGGCTCCGGCACACCGGTGACATTCTGATCACCGTAAACCGTGAAATAGAGGTGGCGTATTTGGAAGATAATTTGACCCCCGCTGTGCCGCCAACATTCATATCCATTTCCCGCTTTCATTAGACTGTCCCCATTAATGTGCTTTGCTTTTATTTTTCTTATGGAAATATACATGCTTTGTGGTTTAGGTTGTTTGTAAAGATGTAACGTAGTTTTACAGACTGATCTCTGAATACCCGGCTTTATAGAAATAAGTATTGAGGGAAACGCTGGATGGAACATTGACACAGCGTGAACTACATTTTATTGTGTGTGTTATGTGATAGGAATTGCAAGATGAATTTTCCCTCAGAGCGAATAGGGAATAACTCATAGAAAAACACACTTTATATTTCATGTATACAAAAAAGGACAGAGTAGATCCAAAGGGGAGCGATCATCCCCCCACCAGGTGGCAAAAAAAGGGAGCACAGAATTGGCCAAATGGTCGTGGAAGGAGCACAGAGAGCACACAAACACCAAAAGTCGGTACCATAATGGGAGACTCATTTATCTCCCTCTCTCATGTCGGGAACAATGTATTCTACACATGCCGTCTTTGTAAAATATAATACTGTTGGATGTCTCTCTGGTTTGGCTGATATACCTTGTCATGTTTATATGGAGTGTCACCAGATCCCACCATATCAGCCAGCCCTGCAGATAGATAGGTTAGTGTCACCAGATCCCACCATATCAGCCAGCCCTGCAGATAGATAGGTTAGTGTCACCAGATCCTACCATATCAGCCCAGCCCTGCAGATAGATAGGTTAGTGTCACCAGATCCTACCATATCAGCCCAGCCCTGCAGATAGATAGGTTAGAGTCACCAGATCCCACCATATCAGCCCAGCTCTGCAGATAGATAGGTTAGGGTCACCAGATCCCACCATATCAGCCCAGCTCTGCAGATAGATAGGTTAGGTCACCAGATCCCACCATATCAGCCCAGCTCTGCAGATAGATAGGTTAGGGTCACCAGATCCCACTATATCAGTCCAGCCCTGCAGATAGATAGGTTAGGGTCACCAGATCCCACCATATCAGCCCAGCCCAGCAGATAGATAGGTTAGGGTCACCACCAGGACACCCAATAACCTCAAAAGTGGAGAACTCTGGCGTCCTGATATATTAGTTGGAATTCTCCCTTAAATTTATCAGGCGCTTATCAGCACAGTGCACAAAAACCTAAAAACTTTATAAGGATATTAAACCAACTTTTTGAAAAATTACTCAAAAAAACCCCTTTCCCTAAAACAAGAAGGAAGTATCGCATAAGAGGACCCTATGATGCATCAAACATTGACTTACAGTGTAGCTACCTACAGGTAGCACTAGGAGGGACAGGATTTTTTTTTACCATTTGGAGTTCTAATTCACATATTTTCTCCCAGGAAGCCTGTAAGACTCCCTACACCAGCAGGATCTCCATACACCATAGTGGTTTGGAGAAAGCCACCAGATCGAGGCCGCTTGGTTCGTGAGCATGAAGGCTCAAAATGCTGAAGTGCCCCAGGGAACTCCTGTTACTGGGGATCCCACTGAGTAAGGCACACCATGTACACCATGTTTCACGTTTTGTCAGAGGATCGAGGGAAGTCGTTGTCCTTTTTGAACCTTTAGGTTTCCTCCTTCCCTGCCACTCGGCTTTTGCGGAGGTGGGTTAGTTGTTGGCTCCTGGTAGTACATCGGGGTGAGAGCTCATATGGAGTCCAAGAGCAAGAGGTCTCCCTTGCTTTGCGAAGGGGGAGACCATTTGTGTCCTGACCCTTTTGGTGCCTTTCTGGTTTGTTCGGGACTATCCATAGATCGCATCCTTGTGCACTTTTTTAGTGTGGCACATTCCCCACTTTTTTGGCACCTGAGTGAAAGATGGCATGATCTCGGGCCTTAAAAAAAATTAGTTGGAATTCTCCTATAAAGGGATCCTAATATTAAAACACAATTTTTTTCTGCCTACCACGTAGGAATAGCCTTAAGAAAGGTTATTCCTCTCCTACCTTTAGATGTCGTCTCCGCACTGTCATTCCGTAGAAATCCCGGTTTTCGTTGGTATGCAAATGAGTTCTCTCGCAGCACTGGGGTCTGGCCCCAGCGCTCAAATAGCACTGGGGGCGTTCCCAATGCTGCAAGAGAACTTTCCAGTGACGCCTCCATCTTCTTCAGGAACGTCCTCTTCACGCATCTTCTTCGGGTGCAGGCAATCAAATGTGTAGGCCTCAGGCAGAGCCGACTGCGCATGCCTGCAGCCATAAGAAAAACGACCGCTTACACAGTAAGTAAGCGGCCATTTTCTTGTGGCCTGTGGGCATGCGCAGTCGGCTCTGCCCGAGACCTACAAGTTTGACCACCTGCACCGGAAGAAGACACATGACAAGACCGTTCCTGAAGAAGATGGAGGCAGCGCTGGAAAGTTGTCTCGCAGCATTGGGGACACCCCCAGTGCTTTTGAGTGCTGGGGCCCGCCCCCAGTGCTGCAAGCGTACTCATTTGCATACCGACGAAAACCGGGATTTCTATGTAACGGCGGCGTGGAGAAGACATCTAAAGGTAGGAGAAGAATAGCCTTTCTTAAGGCTATTCCTACATTGGTAGACAGAAAAAATTGTGTTTTAATGATAGGATCCCTTTAACTTTAGCGAGCCTTTACCGACACAGTACAAAAAACCCCTAAAACTTAATAAAAGTTACAAGTATAATAAACCAACTTTTTGATATATCTCAATAGTAAGACTTTCCCTAAAGCCAAGAAGGAAGCAACGCATCAGAGAAGCCTATGATAGATGTGCTAAGATGGATTCATAATCTTCAAGACAAAATCTTGAATAATATATAATAGAAACATTATTGGCCCGAAAGCTCAGTAAAAATAGTTTTTGAGACTCCTAGGTACAGAGTCATTAGGAGCAGCTGCATAGCCGCAACGCAGGCACTTGACAGCGCCATCAGGTTGCCTGCTATTTATAAACTAGACGCACCGGTTATAAATGTAACAGGGCTTTTCTGATGAAGGTAAAACCAGTTTTTCAGTGACAGCTTAACATCCGCAGCCGCTCGGTTCCCACAAAGCTCTTTTTTTTTTTTTGCTACAGCCATATTAAAAGCAATTAAGCAATTTTCCTTGTTCAAAGTGAAAGCCTCTGTTTTCCTTCAACATTCGAGGAAGACGTCTTCTGCTGTCATTTATGAAAGTGTTCCATCCGCGCTCTCTCGCCGAGTGTTGCGAAGGCGAATAGATGACGTTCCCTGGCACGGCCGAGGCTGACTAATCACCCCTAATTACCTCTCGTTCACACCCAACATATTGAAACAAGGAAATTGAGGATTATCACTTCAAGCTGTCACCTGGGAAGACAATCTTCCTTGTAGAAATTAAACACTGCATGAACATTGTCTTACATTTTCGATGACTAGTTCTATTTTATGTGCTGGGTTCTTTTCCGATTTAAGCCTGAGATGAATTTTATTACAAGGAGGGATTGAGGACCACAAACCCATTTTACACTTCGCAGGTTCTATATTCTTAGAGTGAGCTTTCGTTTCAGTGGAACCATCTGTTGGCTCCACCATATGGTATACAGTCATACAGTATTTTAAGGGGTGTTCCAGTTCATGTCTTCAGTCTTTGCCTATGTGTAGGGTTGAGCGATCAGGAAAGATCGGATCCCGATCGGTGATCGTGCAAATTTCATGATCGAGATCGGCTGGAAAATGATCAAAAATCGGATTTTGAAATCTCAAGATCGGCTCTACCCTACTGTATATTCAATATACAATTGGGGTTTCACGATCGGGATCGGCTGGAAAATGATCGGAAAACGGATTTTAAAATCGATCCTGAAATCTCAAGATCGGCTCAACCCTATTTATGTGCTACTGTGCGGGACAAAAGTCAGTAAGATTGGGAACCAGAATAGAAACTCCCGTGGCTAGACCTCCGGCCAAATAGAGAGATAAGCAGGGGTATAACTATAGTGGATGCAGAGGTAACAGTTGCTACCGGTCCCTGAAGCCTGAGGGGGGCCATAAGGCCTGGTTATAAAGAAACAGCAGTACTATATTCATACATAACAAATATCCCATAATGTCTCGGAGACTCTCGCAAACAGGGGTGATTGGCAAAACTTGTCATATTATACATGACATGGGCAATACATGTACTGGTCACGTCACAAAAAAGGAACATGGCCACCTGAATTCATACCTAGGTCATAAAAGAGGGCATGTCGCACCCCATTTAATGGATGAGTTTTTATTAGGGTTGAACAATCAGGATCAGAAAAGATCAGATCCGATCGGCGATCGAGTAAATTTCACGATTGCGATCGGAATTCCGATCACGATCTTTTCCGGCGGGATCGAGGTTGGAGGTTATCTCAAGATCGGCTCAACTCTATTCATGTATATATCATTAATAGGGATGAGCGATTGGGATCAGGAAAGATCAGATCCCAATCGGCGATTGAGCAAATTTCACGATTGGGATCGGCTGGAAAATGATCAGAAATCGGATTTTTAAATCGATCCTGAAATCTCAAGATCGGCTCAACCCTAGTTTTTATTGTTTAATTCAAGGAAGAGAAGAATGGATGAAACAGCGCAAGTGTGTGCATGCGCCCTAACAGTGACATAAAATTGCCTAAGTAACTATGCTATAAAATAATAAAGATAAAACAAATGTGAAAAAACAATGGAGCAGGGGTGTATTTGTGTCCACCGTTGCCTCATTCACAGTGGGTGTCAAGGACCTCCACCGATCAGCTATTTTCCCATATCCTATGGATAGAGGATAAATAATTTTTGTGTCGTAACCCCTTTAAATGATCTGATAGTGTCTCCATAAATAATGAATGTGCTCGCCAGTTGTTACAGAAGCCATGCACATAGCAGATCTATAGATACTGAATACCTTTAGCCTAGTTTCTCCTGCATTGATAAGTCGCCAGTGGCATTTCTGACCCTTCTGCCTCTATAGGTTGGCTCTGAGACATGCAATAATCAATATGTTCTTGCATTGTGTAATGTAATGTGACCCTCCCCCTCCGGGGATCAGCACTGATCAATAGCGGATTAGTTAGACTCTTCACGGACTATAGTCTATTTACCGCACAATGCTAGCTCATCCCTGGCAAAGATTCATGGAGGTGAACTGAGAAACTAAACATAAACTATCGTTTCACAATGAATTTCAATAGGAAAGTGGATCAGTCATCTACGAGGTGGGCGAATGACGACCACATCCTACTATAGATATAGGGCCTGGCTCCTGGTGCTGGTTCACCCCCATGATTTGCTGTAGTGTGACCCTCAGAGAGAACCTGGGCCTTGTTTTCTACTATTGCCCAACTGGTGGAGTAATGGAAGCAAGTTCAACCCTCCACCCTTCTATGGCTCCCTGGTCTTACAATATACTGCTTAAAAGGATTATCTAACATCTAAAATATCTGTCCCATACTTAAAGGGATATGCCAGTGCCAATAAGTTACCCCTGAGCACTGGACTTCAACTATCTCTGACAATTCCTATTAAAATCCCGACCAGCTCTACACCCCAACCAGCGGTTCCACTCACTGGCAAGACCCCCCTCCGATCAGCAAATTATCCCCTATACCGTGAAATACCCCGTCAGGCTAAGGCCCTACATTGCAGAAAAAGCAGCTACAGTCCTATGAAAAAGTTTGGGCACCCCTATTAATCTTAATCATTTTTAGTTCTAAATATTTTGGTATTTGCAACAGCCATTTCAGTTTGATATATCTAATAACTGATGGACACAGTAATATTTCAGGATTGAAATGAGGTTTATTGTACTAACAGAAAATGCGCAATATGCATTAAACCAAAATTTGACCGGTGCAAAAGTATGGGCACCTCAACAGAAAAGTGACATAATATTAATATTTAGTACATCCTCCTTTTGCAAAGATAACAGCCTCTAGTCGCTTCCTGTAGCTTTTAATCAGTTCCTGGATCCTGGATAAAGGTATTAAGGACAAACAATTCAAGTTCAGTTAAGTTAGATGGTCGCCGAGCATGGACAGCCCGCTTCAAATCATCCCACAGATGTTCAATGATATTCAGGTCTGGGGACTGGGATGGCCATTCCAGAACATTGTAATTGTTCCTCTGCATGAATGCCTGAGGATTTGGAGCGGTGTTTTGGATCATTGTCTTGCTGAAATATCCATCCCCGGCGTAACTTCAACTTCGTCACTGATTCTTGAACATTATTCTCAAGAATCTGCTGATACTGAGTGGAATCCATGCGACCCTCAACTTTAACAAGATTCCCGATGCCGGCATTGGCCACACAGCCCCAAAGCATGATGGAACCTCCACCAAATTTTACAGTGGGTAGCATGTGTTTTTCTTGGAATGCTGTTTCTTTTTGGACGCCATGCATAACGCCTTTTTTTTATAACCAAACAACTCAATCTTTGTTTCCAAAATGAAGCTGCCTTGTCCAAATGTGCTTTTTCATACCTCAGGCAACTCTATTTGTGGCGTACGTGCAGAAACGGCTTCTTTCTCATCACTCTCCCATACAGCTTCTATTTGTGCAAAGTGCGCTGTATAGTTGACCGATGCACAGTGACACCATCTGCAGCAAGATGATGCTGCAGCTCTTTGGAGGTGGTCTGTGGATTGTCCTTGACTCTTCTCACCATTCTTCTTCTCTGCCTTTCTGATATTTTTCTTGGCCTGCCACTTCTGGGCTTAACAAGAACTGTCCCTGTGGTCTTCCATTTCCTTACTATGTTCCTCACAGTGGAAACTGACAGGTTAAATCTCTGAGACAACGTTTTGTATCCTTCCCCTGAACAACTATGTTGAACAATCTTTGTTTTCAGATCATTTGAGAGCGGGCTGTCCATGTTCGGCGACCATCAAACTTAACTGAACTTGAATTGTTTTGTAGAAAGAAATGGTCCAAAATACCTTCATCCAGGATCCAGGAACTGATTAAAAGCTACAGGAAGCGACTAGAGGCTGTTATCTTTGCAAAAGGAGGATGTACTAAATATTAATGTCACTTTTCTGTTGAGGTGCCCATATTTTTGCACCGGTCAAATTTTGGTTTAATGCATATTGCGCATTTTCTGTTAGTACAATAAACCTCATTTCAATCCTGAAATATTACTGTGTCCATCAGTTATTAGATATATCAAACTGAAATGGCTGTTGCAAACACCAAAATATTTAGAACTAAAAATGATTAAGATTAATAGGGGTGCCCAAACTTTTTCATACGACTGTATTTGTTGTAGATCTTCCTTCTTCTCAAGCTACCCTTGGTTTGGCTCAAAAAAAAAAAAAAAAAAAAAAATCTGCAACAAAAAAAGCTGCGTTTCCTTAGCGTTAAGATAGGATGTCAATTTTGGATCAGTGAGAGTCCAACTGTTGGCACCCCTGCTGATCAGCTATATGACGCATTCATAGTGCTCTGCAGCCTCTTCACTATTTCCATCATTTACCAGCACTGTCAGTACTCACAGAGCCATTCTTTTTGTAGTGGCTGTTCTAAGTATTGCAGCATTGTCTCATTCCCGGGAATGGGAAAATACCTAGAACAGATGCTATGAAAAGTGCAGTGAAAAGAGCATGGACGGCACTGGCACCCAATGTAAGCAATGAATAGGCCACAGCACTCACACCAGTGCCATTGCCCCTACCTATGGCCAACCCCAACAATACCATCAATGGTAATATCCTTAAGGGGCCTGTTCACATCTGCATCATGGTATTCATTGACAGTGAATTGGTCACACAAAGCATACTATCGACTCCAACAGTGCCCTGTGCTTTACGTCATATTGTCAGGAAGAATATTGACGCATTCAGTACTATTTCTATCAGATTTGATGGATTCAATGACATAAGCTCCAGGCGGAGGCAGTGAAGTAGGTGTGAATACGGCCTAACACAAGCACGCCATTAAGGTGTACTCAGATATTTTGTTTTTGCATTTCCTTATTGCTACACAGCAGTTCTTTGTTTTTTTCAAATTGGCTACAATTGGATTATCCGAGGTAGTGGCTGATATTTTACTCACCCATTCCCGATCCTGTCTAGGCCAAGTGTACTTCAGCCTCCAGGGGGCAATAGATGCTATGCCTGGATGCTGAACAAAACCAGGACATATCGTCCATCACCTGTTGGAATAATCTAATAACGTAACAACCTAAAGATGGGGACAATGTATTGTGTGGGGGCCATAAAAAGTGACTACAAACTGTATGTAGGTGAGAAAAGTGGGCAATATACTGTGTGGGGGGCATTTAGACTGTCTGGGGGCAAATTAAAGGGGCCTGTAAAAGACTATAGAACTATGTTGAAGCTCATGGGCCCCAATACAAAACCCTATAACAGGGCTCCCATCTACGACGTCTCATTTATAATACATGTCAGCTTAGCCTCTTGGGCACCGGGGCCCAGGTGCTGCTACTACTACCTCACCCACTATAATACTGGAACATATACACTCACCGGCCACTTTATTAGGTACACCATGCTAGTAACGGGTTGGACCCCCTTTTGCCTTCAGAACTGCCTCAATTCTTCGTGGCATAGATTCAACAAGGTGCTGGAAGCATTCCTCAGAGATTTTGGTCCATATTGACATGATGGCATCACACAGTTGCCGCAGATTTGTCGGCTGCACATCCATGATGCGAATCTCCCGTTCCACCACATCCCAAAGATGCTCTATTGGATTGAGATCTGGTGACTGTGGAGGCCATTGGAGTACAGTGAACTCATTGTCATGTTCAAGAAACCAGTCTGAGATGATTCCAGCTTTATGACATGGCGCATTATCCTGCTGAAAGTAGCCATCAGATGTTGGGTACATTGTGGTCATAAAGGGATGGACATGGTCAGCAACAATACTCAGGTAGGCTTTGGTGTTGCAACGATGCTCAATTGGTACCAAGGGGCCCAAAGAGTGCCAAGAAAATATTCCCCACACCATGACACCACCACCACCAGCCTGAACCGTTGATACAAGGCAGGATGGATCCATGCTTTCATGTTGTTGACGCCAAATTCTGACCCTACCATCCGAATGTCGCAGCAGAAATCGAGACTCATCAGACCAGGCAACGTTTTTCCAATCTTCAATTGTCCAATTTCGATGAGCTTGTGCAAATTGTAGCCTCAGTTTCCTCAAAGTTCGACGTACTGTGCGGCGTTCAGAGATGCTCTTCTGGCTACCTTGGTTGTAACGGGTGGCTATTTGAGTCACTGTTGCCTTTCTATCAGCTCGAACCAGTCTGACCATTCTCCTCTGACCTCTGGCATCAACAACGCATTCCCGCCCACAGAACTGCCGCTCACTGGATGTTTTTTCTTTTTCGGACCATTCTCTGTAAACCCTAGAGATGGTTGTGCGTGAAAATCCCAGTAGATCAGCAGTTTCTGAAATACTCAGACCAGCCCTTCTGGCACCAACAACCATGCCACGTTCAAAGGCACTCAAATCACCTTTCTTCCCCATACTGATGCTCGGTTTGAACTGCAGGAGATTGTCTTGACCATGTCTACATGCCTAAATGCACTGAGTTGCCGCCATGTGATTGGCTGATTAGAAATTAAGTGTTAACGAGCAGTTGGACAGGTGTACCTAATAAAGTGGACGGTGAGTGTAGATTTCTATCAAGCAAGAAAATTCTTATTTTCAATGGCTTTTACATTGGATTTTGCTACATTGCTGCTCCTATGTGTCTGCAAATCACTTGATGAGGATTGTTGCTTCAGAACATAAATCAATACAAGTGGCGAATGAAACTTACAAACTGCTTTTTGGATAATATTATTTTTCAGACTTGTGATATCAGTAATTTTAATGCTTTTAGAGCAATTACGACAACTATCGTTGCATACTATTACAGATCTGAAATCTGAAAGAGATCGCTGCTTAAAGTGTAACTAGACTTTTATTTAAATTTTATGTGAAGATAACAAACTTTTTAATACACTTTACATAAGAAAAATGCTTATTTCTTCACTTATTTGCCTCTTTCTGCCACTAATCAAATCTGTACAATAGAAGTCTATGGAAAGGGGTGGAGCTCCTCAAAGCAGAGAGTAGTTCTCAGACACAATACAGTTGGGTTATCAGGAATTAGTATCCAGCCTTTGCCTGACAGATAATAAGTCATTTAATGCTGTACACGCCCCATTGCTTCATCATTTCCTTCTCCTCCTCCCCCTCCCCTCTCCATAGACACTATTGTAAACTGACTTTGAGCATGGAGTACAAACCACAATCACTTGGATAATAAGTAATGACATGAGTAATATTTAAAGACCGAGGCACTTTTCTTTAGTGATGTACACTATATTGCAAAGTTTGTTCCCACTACACCCGCACTATGGATTTATGAAAAAATAAACAACAGTTTACTTACATTTTATAAAAAAACATTTTCAAATATCCCGTCACAACAAAAATCTCTACCATGCAAAAATAACATACAGTATTCGGATAAATACACCCATACAGTACTCAAATAATACCAACATACTGTGACCAAGTAACAACTCCATACATGAAGCAATCTGATAACAGGATGATACAATGTATACATAAAACATATCTGTTGTATTCTCTTCCGCAGGGGCAGTTGATGTCCTCTTTATTTCTGCACAAATTGTGCACCCCCAAGGGCCGGCCCTGTCCGCTAAGGAATATACTGAGTCCAGAACCGCCATAGAAGTGGATGCTTATAGTGAGTTATCCAAGCCCTCAAGCTAGAGGAAGGAAGGGTTAACGCTCTACATTTTGGTGCTTTACAACTTGAGACTGTGAAATCTAGATGTCATTGTCACATTTTCCGCCATGGTCACCGGTCCCGGCTATATTTTGTTGGATCAGCATGAGGCGTCCAGCACAAACATTGGGAGAAAAAAAAAGATCAATAACCACTTATTGTAGTAACCAATATCTTTTATCTCCGTGCAGATCGATAGCGTTCTGAAGTATAAACAAAGACTGACATTTACTTCATAATTATTTGGGTACATTCCCCGCGACATCATCATCCTCCTCATCCTGACTTCTGTCATGCGTAATGACTCTATAATGTGCCAAGGCTGCCAGCTGCCCGCCCCGCCACCAGAAAACACAAGGCCAGCAAGTTCTGTGTGTGTCTGTCAGGTAAGGTCATCAGACGGAAGAGGAGATATCGCCATAAATTACTTCTGGTAAGTGCACTCATTACAAATTGATAGTACCCATACTATATCATAAAGGGAGTCTGTCAGGTCCCGATGCCTCCCAAATCAACAATAGTGCCAGGTAGGGGCCATTAATAGGAGTAGAAACGTATCTCTGTGTCCATAAACTGACGAAACAACGCAAAGATAATCTCTTTTTATGGATATGCAAATTAGTGTACCGATCGGCTCGGGGGGAGCGATGTAGTGACGTCACTTACATTGCCCTTGGCACTCAAAGGGTTAGTTCACAAAGGCATAGAGGAGGCGGATTATGGTGAGGAATCCACGTCATAATCCGCCCCCTCACAATGGTGGTCTATGTCCCCGCTCACGGAAAAAAGAAGCGAGCTGCCCTTTCTTCTGGAGGATTCCGCAGCTCGTTGAGCCCCGGCGTCCGACTCGCAGCAGCAACCTCCAGAGTCAGCCCATTCATTTCAGCCTACTCTGGAGGGGGAAGCTGCGACTGTCGGAAGCCGCGACAGTCGTGGCAGGCGCATTTTGGCCCGAGAATGACGTGGCTCCCCGCGTCACTCTCGGTGCTAAAATCCGCCCTTCCGCTCCCCGTGTGAATGGGGCCTAACGCTGTTGGCAGCAGAAACAGAAGACAATATTGGATTGACACTGGAGTAGAGGCAAACTGGAAAGGGAACAATATACTGTGGGGGCAACCTGGAAAGTAGACATTCTACTATAGCGGTCATTATACTGGGTGGGGGGCCTGGAAAGGGGACAATATACTGGGGGCAACCTGGAGAAGAGCCTTTATACTGTGAGGCAATAGGATAATTTATTGTGGGGGCAACCTGGAAAAGTGACATTATACTGTTGGGGCAAAGTGGAAGGGACATTTGATAGTGTGATGGGCCAGTGAAGGGCTTTATATTGTATGGGACCACTAAGGAAGCATTATACTGTATGATGGCTACTAAGGGGCATTATACCATGTGAGAGCTACGGACGGGGCTTTATAATTTGTGCGGGTATTTCTAAGGGATGGTGATGGAGGGCCCATTTATGAAACCTTTGCACTGGGCCCACCAATGTGTTCAAACGGCCCTGAGATAGAGATATGTTTTTTTCTTTATATATGAGACGTTCATGTACAAACCTACAGGTCTCACCAGGCTCCTCATGTACACCCAGGCTAGCGGCTTGTGTATGAGTTGGGAATCTATTTTGGAGCTGTTTAAGCGCAGTAGAGGTAAGACTCGGGACTGCATGGGGTCTAGGGTCTCCACTGATTGATAAGCCATCAGCCGGGGTCTCCTGGCTCTCAGCATGCCATGATGAAGGTGCACTGGCGCAATCACAGAGGCAGATTCCTGCAGTCACAATCACGGCCCTCCCTCCATGAGCAGCAGGGAGCTGAATACATATCTGGACGTTTTCCCTCTTTACTGTTGTTATTGATATTGCCGCAGTCACTGTAGGAATAGCTGAGAAGGCACAGGAAGGCTGCTATCACTGCAGGCATGGGTAGCAATCACTCCTGCCCTCCCCGACGGACAAGCAGCTCCAAAAAAAGGACTAGTTTCTGTGTCTATGACTTTATTGAGGCCTCGTGTATATTGTAACAGCGCCAGTCACATGCCAGAAATGCAGGATCTGTCCCAAGACCTATGCTAAGGGTGCTGGATGAACCCCATTGACTAATACAATGATCGGTCAGGTTCCTTCGAGGTGTCCATTGTTACAATGTAAAAATAGGTATCTGAATAATTGATCATCTGACACGTATCGGGTACAGATAGGCAAACATCAATGTGATAATGATCCATGGGTTTGTCATCCTGCTTAGTTTCGGGCCGGACTTGTTCGGCACAAACCAAAAGTGCTATTATTATACTCTGGGATTCCCTTTGGTATAAATCGAGGCCCTGGAGAGGTGCGGAAACATGACAAACATTTATACACACCTTCCCTCACCTCTCCTGGGGTCCCGTGCAGCGTCTGGCACTCCTTCAGGGTTGTCTTATAGCCTCTTGTCTGACATCACACACCCTAGATGACCAATAAAGCCTATGATTGGGCCTCAGCAGTCACATGAGGCACGCTGATGTCATAACTCTTGCTTTAAAGCCCAATCACAGGCCTGGCTGATGTCATGTGCCCCAGCTGTAGCTGGTTGCTTTCCCTCAGGGGCTGCAGAGCACACACAGCTGGTGTTGACCTCTTATCTTCTAGCACAGACTTTAATAACAGTCACAGGAGACCAACAATCTCCCCCTTAAACATTGGCCTGTGCTTGCACCGAGTCCTCTATTCCAATACTATACTGATACTAAGCCACATTGGAAGGATCCTAAAAAGGGGAAGCTGCAAAACATACATAATACAGGGAAACAAACATAAAACAATAAAAAAATCCATATATACAACCACAGCGGCACAGATCATAATAGAATAAAACAGATTTAGCAGTGTCCACTGGGACGCCGCACAAGTATCTGTGGGAACATGGAGTGAATGTAATAAAATTGCTAGTAGAGAACTACAGTATAAACATAGAATATTAATAATAGAGAAATCACTCCGTGGCCACCATATGTCTATAAACACAGACAGCTGACATTATGTGAGTCATACGGGGTTAAGTCAGAGCCCGGCAGTAGGAATTAATAGCATCAAATTAATATTATAGTGTGAAAATCACAAGAGACCATAGAAAAATATCACTCAGGGAAATGCAGGCCCGTAGGAAAAATAATAGCGGCATTTAGAAATACACCATCCACACGGATAAGTGCATGTTTCCAACACTATCTAATGGCCTTGGAGTGATTGAGGAGCCTGTGCAAGAGGGAGACGTCTGAAGAAGGCAATGCTGGGATAGACTAGGCCAAGATCCGGGACTTTACTACATGTCTTGTGGAGGCCATTCATTGTTAAAGCACAGCCTTAGATATTACAATATTTCAGGACAGGATAGATCTGGCCCAAGATGGTGCAGGATCACTCTGGGCTAGGAAACATCAGAGGCCCTTTTCTTTTGGGGTGGATTTGTATTAGACTGCATGGATTTAAAACAGGGCGATTTGGACACTGAACCCCCAGTCTATAAGGACCTGTGTGTGGTTGAATGTCCCAAATTGATCTAACAGGTTCTCTTTAAGTAATAATGGTCCAGCAGAAGTCAGCCATATTTGAAGGGTACTATGATGTATTTCCAAGAGGTTGTTGACTGGAAGGCCACCAGCATAATTTTCTCTGGCGGACCCAGGGAAACTCAATCCAACACTGCAGGGGAACAATATAGACCCGAACTCTAATATCTGCACATGCCCACAAGGGATTACCTTACAATAAAGTCATCAACCCAACTTTGTATGCAAAAATATGATTAATATGGCAGTATTAGTATTTTATGGACTGAGTACATATGCCTCTTTGTCACATAGTTGTCCAATGACAATTGAAGGGGTATTCCCATGTACGTAGTTATTTTTAAATCTGCAGATAATTAAAAGTTAAATATTTTTGCAAATATAAGTAATTAAACATTTTGCAGAATTTTAAAGAATTTCTCTAAATATCTTGTGGTCACAGTCTGTTGTCTTGATCGGTTGCCATGGATACAACCATGAATGCAGGAACTTTCTAAGGTCAGAAAATCCGCCATGATTTCCTTATTGTGTCCGGGATATCTTCAGATACATGTAGTGTCCCTGCCTGATATCCCAGCTACAATAAGAAAATCATAGCTGAGTTCCTGACAAGTCCCAGACCATAGAAAGGTTCTGCATTAGTGGTCGTATCTATGGCAACTGATCAAGATAACAGAACGTCACCACCAGGAAAGTTAGAGAAAATCTTTAAAACTTTGCAGAATTTTTAATTACTTATATTTGCAAACATGCTTAACTTTTAATGATCTACAAATATAGATATGATTATGTACATGAGAATACCTCTTTAAGCATTGAGTTTCAGCCTACAGGAAACCTAGTTGCTAGAGTTGTGCTGCCTGACAAGTCCTTATATATAATGTAGGATTTATATCCATCTCATCTATCTATCTATCTATCTATCTATCTATCTATCTATCTATCTGTCTGTCTGTCTGTCTGTCTGTCTGTCCGTCCGTCCGTCCGTCCGTCCGTCCATCCATCTATCTATCTATCTATCTATCTATCTATCTATCTATTTATCTGTCTGTCTATCTATCTATCTATCTCATCTCTATTATCTAACTCATCTATCTATCTTCTATCTAGATATCTATTTATCTACTGTAGCTAAGTCATATCTATCTATCTATCTATCTATCTATCTATCTATCTATAATCTATCTATTTATCTATCTATCTATCTATCTATCTGTCTGTCTGTCTGTCTGTCTGTCTATCTATCTATCTATCTATCTCATCTCTATCTATTATCCATCTCATCTATCTATCTATCTATCTATCTATCTCATCTCTATCTATTATCCATCTCATCTATCTATCTATCTATCTATCTATCTATCTAATCTCTATCTATTATCCATCTCATCTATCTATCTATCTATCTATCTATCTATCTGTCTGTCTGTCTGTCTGTCTGTCTGTCTATCTATCTATCTATCTCATCTCTATTATCTAACTCATCTATCTATAATCTATCTATCTATCTATCTATCTATCTATCTATCTCATCTCTATCTATTCTCTAACTCATCTATGTTCTCTATCTATCTATCTATCTATCTATCTATCTATCTATCTATCTATCTATCTATATCACATTTATCTATCTTATCTATCTATTTCATATCTATCTATTATCTATTTCATCTCTATCTAATCTAATGCATTTCTTATCTATTTATCTATCTAATATCTATCTAATCCATTTATTTATTTATCTATCTATCTTTCTGAAATCTATCCATCCATGCATCCATCTATCTACAGATATAAAAGTAAAAAAAAAGCCCATTATATAGAAGCATTAAGGGTATTGTCTAGCGACACATCTAATTTATCATCTATAGATATTTTATTTATCATCTCCTTCCTTCCATCTCCAAAACGCAACGTTTCAGCTCAAGACGCTTGAGCCTTTTTTTTCTCGAAAAAGGCTCATCGTCTTGAGCTAAAACTCTGGAATAAACCTACAATTTTTGTTATTTTCTATGGAGTGCTGTCTATTTTTTGCATTATTTTTGTATATTTGGTCTTGCCTGTACCTTTAGGCTGGCACCCTTCTCTTGCTGGTGCCGTCTATCGTTGGACATCAATCTATTTGTCTGTCAATCTATTTTTTTTATTTATTTAATTTTTTATTTGATGTTTCTTACCTATTTGCCTTTTCATAATTATTATCTTTCTATAACTCATTCTAATATAATATTACTGTCTTGTTTTGTGTCTAGTGACTCTCCAGGTCACTATAACTAGATGCATCTTCAACACCTCCCCTAGTGAGCCAACAATGTTTCATCTTCAAATTCTCCAGTACAATAGGTGTATAAAATTGGAAATAAAGAGAATTTTTCTGTGTTTTACCAACTTTTCATCTCTATGCCACATAGAAATTGGTGACTCAATGGTCTCCTGGGGGTTGTTCTTTTCAAGGATGTCTGTACTATCTCCATAAGGCTGCTGTCTATTCAGGCCTAGCTACTTCTTATCAGCCGTCAAGCCTGTTTCCCATGGACCCAATGTGTGATTTAGCTGTTTCTACAATTTGAAATAGCTTCACTTTATATCAGTCTCTGGAGCCCCATAAAACACTGTCCTGACTGCGGGGCAGGTAGGGACCTGCCGTAAATACCCTATATATACAACAGGCAGTGTTATTTCAACCTAGCATCTAATCTCTGTTTAATGAATGTCGCAGTCGTGAAAACAGAACAAGTCGAAAGTATCTTCCAAAAGAAAAAAAGATTCAGTCGGAAGCCATAGAAGACAGTCAGGTGTAAAAACACGGATCTAGGTTAGGATAATAATTTACATTGTCTACTGACTCAATACAGCACTTGTCCTTTTGTTTTGTTGTTAATAAAGTTTGTTGAAATGGACCGCCTACTTTAAAATGTAGTCTCTAAACTGCTTCAAACACCAAGAGGAAATCTTGATTTTCATGGATGCATAGACCGTGTTGTTGGCAATCTGTGTTTATAGAATAGCACTGTGCAGAGACTATATCGAAAAGAAAATCCATCTACAACACTTTGAAAATAATCTGGACGCCCCCTTTAAGAATTATCATATGTCACAACGGTGTAAGTATACTAATATATCCTAAAATAATATTTGCCGAGTGCAGTCTATGGGTCATGGAAAATGGAGACTGGTGTCATCCATAGTTTTCACTGACCCATCCATTCTATTGAATGGACCAAGCTGCAAATGTGAACAGGTACGGGACCCGCTCCAGTATATGCGTCTTTAAATGCAGCCTGGACACACAGATGCAAAAACTATGGCTGAGTGTATGGGCCGATTGAAATTTATTATGGTCTTGTGCATGAGGCCTAAGCGCTTGCTATCACTCAGTCATAGTCAAAGGAAGAGTTCTAAGACTATGTTCACACAGAGTTTTTTGGCGGTGGATTTTGGGGTAGAACCTGCTTCAAAAAACACCTGCCATCTCCTCTATTTACTTCTGGTACATTCACATGGAGGAAAATGGTGAGGAATTTAGTGTGGAATTTTAGTTTAATTGACTTGAAGTCAATGGGAGGCTTTTTTTTCAACACTGAAATTCCACACCAAATTCCTCACCATTTTCCTCTGTGTGAATGGACTCTTCAATCAGAGTCAGGGTAAGTTCACACAGCCTCAAAATCCTGACCCAAAAAGTTGGACCCCATTGAAATCAATTGGAGGCGCTCAGGTCTTTTTTTCCGGGAACCTTTTCTTCCGGCTCCCAGAAAAAAGAAGCGAGATGCTCATTCTTCAGACGGAGTCGCCTCGCGATTTGGCCTGAAGACACTCGCTCCTCTGGACTAGGCCCATTCATTGGGTCTAATCCGGAGCAGAGTGTGCGGCTGGATGTCGGTGCCGGTTTCAGTTGCGGCTACCCCACTTTTAGTCCGGAACCTGAGGCGGCCTCCACCTCAGGTTCTGGGCCAAAAAACTCCGTCTGAACTTACCCTCAGGAGCAGAATTTTCCTCTGGAGGATTTTTTTGCTACACCCATGTAATGCTTTAGTTCACCTGCAGGGGTGCTAAAGGGGAATTAAACGCTTGCTCTGATCAGCTTCATCACCAAAGGACCAGTCTCACAAAAGGGATTGTCATAATGAACACCTGTAAATTCTTACTGAAAAGTAGAAATATTTTCCCTTAAATGCCACCATGTACAAAAAGAATGAATTATTCATCTTCTGCAAATCCTCCTCAGCTTAGAGGAAAAATATCAAACAGTATTGATGGGATAGGTGGCAGCTGGCCCTGCGCCCAATCACACTGTGCCTAGATTTTATTTAACCATTGCATGTTTGGCCTGATGCCCGTTTTGACTGTATAAGATATGGGCTAAAGTCTCAAAATAAAACTGCATTTTTTTTTTTTATTGAATAGGTAATGAAAAGAGATAAGGGTGTTACGGAGATGTTGCAGATTCCATTAAAGAAACCCTATACTAAAAGTTCTAGAACAAATTTGTCTTTCCCCTTCGTTCCGCCAGATCTCCTCTTTCCCGTCTCGGCCTCCATGTTGTGATGACAGTTTTGTGGTGTGTTTTACGGGCTGTTTTTTGTACCTCCTACCTCTGCTAAAGTGACCCCTTTCTGCAGCTGCATGCCGACCTGCCTCGTCCCACGTGGCTTATAAAAGGGAAGCCATGACTGTTTTTAATGTAGATATTTTCAGATCGTTCTGACTGGATTAAATAAGACGGATAACATCTTTTCGATGAAAGGAAAAGACGGATTCGCCGGACATGACCGTATAATATAATAGTCTGGTACTAAAAGAGCGGTTCTACTCGTAACCAAGGTAGGGTTTACTATTTCCTAGTACTGTGCAACAGATGGCGGTTTTATTTATTAGCATGTCATAAACTCCAAAAAGATACCGTACCATCTCCCTTACCGCTATATGGCGGCCGGTTATAATACTAACAATCATTACACTCAGAAAACCATTTCCTAAAGATGTTAAATTCCAATTCTGTTTAGACAAACGCCGAAAAATGAAGCGAGAAAGCGGGCGTGCGGTTAACTCCTTCCTGACCAGAGTCATTATAGTCTACAGCACAAAAAAAAAGAGAGAATGCAATTACAATAGCGACTCAGAAAATACTGCCGCAACTTCTGATATCGAGACAGTAAAGACACATAAATCCTCTTTAATTAAAGACGGCTATATTTCTTTGTCTATCTTAAACGTGAAGCGAATGCATAATCGTATGGTCGTGTGTTATCTGCGGAGGCGGTGAAATAACTTTCTAGATTGTGTCATGTTCAGAATTTAAAAGACATTTTTAATATATCAATATCTAACATTATAATTATATTATATATATATATATATATATATAAATAATATGTATATATATATATATATATATATATATATATATATATATATGTAATGAATGTCTATATATATCAAGTTCAACATCTGCATGGAGATTGTATATTCTCCCACTGTTTGTATAGGTTTCCTCTGAGTACGCCGATTTCCTCCCACACAGCAAAAACATACTAATAGGTTAATTGGCTTCCTATGAAATTGGCCTCAATAAGTGTCTGGGACGGGAATTAACTTGTGAGCCCAATTGAGAACATGGGGATGTGGCAAGCTTTGTACAGCACTAGAATCTACTATTTATCTATCTATCTATCTATCTATCTATCTATCTATCTCCTATCTATCTTTCTATCTAGCTATATATCTATCCATCCATCCGCCTGAAAGAGACAAGAAAGAAGAAACAAGGAGCTTATACTATCTGTGCCTACAGTACAGAACGTACAGAGGTAGAGGGGTACAGTACCTCTACTTGTTACTACATAATTTACAGAGAGAAATAAGAAAGCACTAATATCTGTGCCTATATCATTTATAAGCAGAACAGGGAGGCAGTACTATCTGTGTCTATACCATTGACAACCAGAACAAGGAGTCAGTACTATCTGTGTCTATATCATTTATGACTAGAACGGGGAGGGGGGAGCAGTACTATCTGTGTCTATATCATTTATAAGCAGAACAGGGAGGAAGTACTATCTGTGTCTATATGATTTACAAGCAGAACAGGGAGGCAGTACTATCTGTGTCTATATTATTTACAAGCAGAACAGGGAGGCAGTACTATCTGTGTCTATATCATTTACAAGAAGAACAGGGAGGCAGTACTATCTGTGTCTATATCATTTACAAGAAGAACAGGGAGGCAGTACTATCTGTGTCTATATCATTTACAAGCAGAACAGGGAGGCAGTACTATCTGTGTCTATACCATTGACAACCAGAACAAGGAGTCAGTACTGTCTAGGTCTATATAATTTACAGTGACAGATAGGAAGGCAACTATCTTCTCTTCATCACTCACATAAAAAAAACAAAGACTCATAAAGACGTATAATTTACAGGGAGTGTAGCAAAGCAGTACTATCTGTGTCAAATAGCAATTAAAGAGAGGAAAGAGAGGCAAGGCTGTGTGTCCAACAAGGACTTAGGAACAAATGTGATAGAAGAGAAAAGTGAAGTATAACAGAGCTATCAATATAAGGAGGAGAGAAAACAACAAGAGCAGTAAATATTGGAGCAGTTTGTAGATAAGAGGCGTGAAAGTTTTATTGCCCTCTGTTTAAGATGAAGTTCCTGGTTTTGGTGCCCTCAACAGGTTTGAGAACACATAAATCCATGAGGCACATTCATCCATGTTCTGACTGTGTCACAGGTTGTACCCACAGACTCTTATGGGTAATAACTTATGGGGCAAACAGGAAGCCAGTACTATCTGTGCCAAGCAAAAATAAAGAGAGCGAGAGGCAGTACTGTTTGTTCACAGTCATTTACAAGGAGAAACAGGAAGCCAGTACTATCTGTACCAAGCAAAAATAAAGAGAGCGATAGCCAGTATTGTCTGTCCACAGTCATTTACAAGGAGAAACAGGAAGACAGTATCATCTGTACCAAGCAAAAATAAAGAGAGGGAGAGGGAGTACTGTCTGTCCACAGTCATTTACAAGGAGAAACAGGAAGACAGTGCTATCTGTACCAAGCAAAAATAAAGAGAGGGAGAGGGAGTACTGTCTGTCCACAGTCATTTACAAGGAGAAACAGGAAGCCAGTATCATCTGTACCAAGCAAAAATAAAGAGAGGGAGAGGGAGTACTGTCTGTCCACAGTCATTTACAAGGAGAAACAGGAAGACAGTGCTATCTGTACCAAGCAAAAATAAAGAGAGGGAGAGGGAGTACTGTCTGTCCACAGTCATTTACAAGGAGAAACAGGAAGACAGTGCTATCTGTACCAAGCAAAAATAAAGAGAGGGAGAGGGAGTACTGTCTGTCCACAGTCATTTACAAGGAGAAACAGGAAGCCAGTATCATCTGTACCAAGCAAAAATAAAGAGAGCGAGAGCCAGTACTGTCTGTCCACAGTCATTTACAAGGAGAAACAGGAAGACAGTACTATCTGTACTCAGATACTATACAAGTAAAGACAGGGAGGTAATAGAATATGTGCCTACATAATTCATGCAGAAAAATAGGAAGGTAATACTAACTTATCTGCAGACATGGACAAGAAAACAGTATTAAATCATTTTCCAGTAAGACAAGAAGGAAGTACTATCTGTGCTTGATCCTTACAAGAAGAGACAAGGAGGTAGTACTATACTATATATGTAGTCACAGAGAGGCACTTATTACTGTACTATGCAAACCCTAAGCCACTGCAAATGCTCTTACTGGGGAGGGGGTCCATTATAGCGTTAAGAAATGCTGTTCTTATTGCAGTTTTCATATGATATATTTATTGATAGTTCTATTTATTCCAGTTTTCAGCACTCCCATCCATTACCTCCGTATCTCTGACATTCCCTGGCTGGTATTGTGCAGTCCGCTAATGCACACCTGAATGAGACATTCTTTTCTTGGAGGGGGCAGAGCGGAGCCCTCCCAGCACTTTCCTCATGTAATGAAGGTATTACTTGCTACTACTGTTCTGCCTTTTGGGGATGTGTAACCAAAGAACAAATGTTCTACTGCGGCGTGCCAATGGATATCATGTATCAGCGCAGGTCTTAGACAGCTATGTCTACTTACTCTAGTGGAAATATTACCGAGACTCAATGAAAACTTCAGCTGTGACTGAAAAATTTACTGAAAGTAACCAGATAAGAACAGGCCGCTACCGGTAACTCTAATGTACCATTATATAGAAAACACTGACTTGCTGAATTGTCTTCTGTCAAGCTGAGGAAGATTCTAAGACTATATCGGAATACAAGAAAGCCAGAATACAACTTAGAAATATGACTTTCCCAGAATGCTGAATCCCACTTGGTTAGTTATCAAGTTATACATAAGCAGGGCATATATAGCTTCTTAAAGGGATTTTCCAGGGCTCTACTAAAATTAGCATAGGGTTAGAAACAAGTTTAAAAAAAAAAAAAATCCATACTCACCTATCATACATCCTGCTATCATAGAAACAGCGTTCTTGTCTTTGACAGGTTGCAAGTGTAAGGGGGGGAAGGAGGGGAAAGGCACGGCAGCCGACTGGCTACCGGGGCTCTTGCAGGAACTTTTAGGATACAGCGGTTCCACGGACAGGCACAAACACACCAGACACGAAGTAAGAAATATACCCTATACCCTTTTTGGGGGAACTCCAGGCTAACAGGCCTGATGAAATCAATAATTACAAGACACTCAGCCGAGGGCCGAGACCCCTGAGTGACACTGCACCGTGACCTAATATGTCAGAACTAGAGAACTATGCCTTTAACTAGCGGCTACCTATATAAAGCAGCTGCAATTTACCTATTAATACCAAGCTAACAGAACAATGTAAGTATGCAGAGGAAGATCACCTGCGGTGTCTCACTGGGGTTAACAATATCACAGTTTACTATTTAACCTTCCCAATTCCCAATGTCCACATTTCAACACACTACCCCAACCCTGCAGGGAAGACTTCAGCAACCGGTTTTGTTTTATCAGGAGTTAGTGCTTAGCTGCACAAGTCCCAGTGAACCAAATAACTCCTCTTATGACGTGCTTCTGGTACTATAATCCAGGATATAGTGTCTCTTTTGAATAGCAGGACAACACGTGCTGTATCTCCGTTTAGATAGAACTCGCTTTAAAGCAAAATGTCCGGAATCAGTCTATGCTAGGTTTTTGGCGCCAAAAACTATTTACTGCGTGTATACACTATTCACCCTTATGAAAGGTGAATCGGAGCTTCGCTTACCCGGGTTAGCAAGGGGGCGAACAGTCAGATGGATTTTCCAAAGAAAACAGGAATCTCCTTGCCTCCAGGCAACTGGAACACGGTGTCACAAGGGCTGGTCCTTCTTTTCATCCGCTCCGCGGCGTCTGTACCGCAACCGTCTCCAACTCTCCTGACATGGGAACCAGCAACAGGTCCGGGCTTCTCCAGAGCTGGCCCTGGCCTGAAACAAGCATTGCACGGCAGCGGATGGCGATGGATTGTCCCTCAGATCTCTCACTGCTCAAACAGCCAGCTTCTCCCACACTACTACAGTTCACTTCCTCCACTCGTCACTTCCTGGTTCTTCCTTTACCTAACACAGCGGCATCTTGTGGTCAAAAAGAATTACTACAATAGAATTTTTCATTACAGACACATTACAGAATTATATCTTTTTACCACTTCTATTATCACATCACACACTTGTCAGTGGGAAGTGTTCTGAGACTGTGATAGCATTAGTCACCCCGTGACACACCACCCCACTAGAGGTCGGCGTCCTCGACAGACCTCCCCAGACAAACTCATCCTGGGCGTATCGTTGTGGGGGAACCCCAGCATTAGACCTTGGCGTTCTGCGTAAAGTCGGGGCGTCAGTCACTTCGTTCCCACAGGTCGGCTCAGGTTCCTGTACAGGGGCAGTCCCCTCCCATGGAGGTAAGATCACCGCGGCTGGAACCGTTTCAGACATGGGAACTGGTACATCCCACCACTCATCAGGATCAATCTGTGCAGCAGGTGTGAAGGCTGGGGCTGTCGGATTCAACCGATGCACCTCAGTCTCCGTTGTGGGAGTCTCTGAATTACAAGGTCTGAGCATATTACGGTGAAGAGTCCGGGTAACTCCTTCACCCCTTTCAGGCTCTATCTCATACACTGGTCAGTCAGGGATGACCCTTCGTTTTACTCGATATGGCATTGCCTCCCACCGATCATCCAACTTTCCCGAGGGTCTCTTGGCCCTTACTAACACCCTGTCCCCAGGATGGAAGGGTTCATGTTGAACCGGGGTCTTGTCTGGGTGACTGGACAGTCGGGTTTTGTCAATCACCAACCGGTGTATGGTCTGCAATTTTCGACGGTGTAGCTCTACCCAGTCATCGGGCGAGCGAGCGCCCTCTCTCTCAGGATTTGTCAAGTTCAGTTCTTCAATCTCCCGTCCGGGACGCCCAAACAGCATCAGGTATGGTGTGTAGCCGGTGGTACTATGGACCCGATTATTATAGGCCCAGAGCAACTCAGCTATGCTCTCTGGCCACCGAGCTTTTTGATCTTTCTCCAACGTTCGCAACATCTGGAGGAGGGTGCGATTGAATCGCTCACAGGCCCCATTCCCCTCTGGGTGATAAGGAGTCGTCCGGGATCTGTGGATACCATACACCCGATACAACTCCGACATGAGCCGCCCCTGAAAACATGCCCCCTGATCTGAGTGAATACGAGTGGGGCACCCATACACTTGGATGAACTGCTTACACACAGCCCTGGCAGCAGATTCGGCAGTCTGATCTTTTGTAGCTACTGCTACTGCAAACTTGGTAAAGTGGTCGGTCATTACCAAACAGTACTGATGTCCGCTGTTGGAGTGTCCTATCAGGACATAATCAATCATCAGCACCTCCAACGGCGCAGTGGTCCTAATCGTCTGAGTGGGGGCCCTTTGTTCTGGGGGTTTAGCGAGCTCACAGGCCCTGCAAGCTTGGCACACGTCCTGTACTGTCCTCTCAAGGCCAGGACAATAGACAAATCGCTGGAGCCACTTGAACGTTTTATCAGGACCAAAGTGGGCCCCTCTCACATGAGCCTCACGGGCAACTTCCCTGGCACCGGTACTTGGTATTACTAGTTGCCATCTCACCTCCAACTCAGTCTCTAAATATACTTTACGGTACAGTAACCCATTCTCACACTTCAGTCTATCCCACTGTTGCATTACTCTTGCCCCCATAGGTGGCAAGCGTTTGTGCTCCATCGGGGTAGGCCACTCCTTTGCCATTACCCACTGCTTGATCTTAGGGTCACGTCATCATTCTGAGCATATACCCAATCTCCATGGGTTTTCCCAAGCAACACTGGCCGGTCTGTCACCACCCCACTTGTCCGTGCCAGTATCACAAACAAGGGTATTCTACACAAGTGGGGAACCTCTGAGTCTTCCAACTCTTCATCCTTATCTTGTCCGGAGTCATCCGGCGTCACCCGAGACAGAGCATCCACATTTGCATTTTCTCTACCGTATCGGTACTTGATCTTGTACTTGTACCTGGACAACCTGGCCATCCATCGCTGCTCCAAAGCACCCAACTTTGCATTGTCTAGGTGCGCCAAGGGATTGTTGTCGGTCATAACAGTCACTTCCGCTCCTGTCAAGTATTCTGAGAACTTCTCCGTCATGGCCCACACTAGGGCCAGTAGTTCCAGCTTGAATGAACTATAGTTGTCAAAGTTCCGGCTATGACCCTCTCACGGCCATCTTGTTCTTGGGCGAGCACCGCACCTAGGCCATGGAGACTCCCATCTGTGTATAACATGAAGGGCTTGTCAAACTGCGCATAGGCGAGTATTGGTGCACTCGTCAGGGCTTCCTTCAACTCCTCGAATGCCTGTTGTTGTTTCTCTCCCCATGCAATGGGCTGGTTCTTTGGCCCCCGGGAGGTCCCCCTCAGCAATTCGTTCAGCGGTCCTGCCTTCTTTGAAAAATTTCTTATGAAGCGCCGGTAATATCCAGCTAGGCCCAAGAATGCGCGAAGTTCCCTGAGGGTTCTTGGGACAGGCCAGCGTTGTACCGCTTCCACCTTGCTGCTTGCTGGTTGTACCCCCTCAGCAGAGACAATGTGCCCCAGGTACTCAATCTGTGTCTGGAACAGCTGGCACTTCTTGGGCTTGACCTTGAGCCCATGCTCCATCAGGCGCTTCAGGACTTGTCTCAGCCTCTGATATTGTTGTTCGAATGACGATCCGAAGACCACAATATCGTCCAGATAGATGAGCACCGACTCAAAGTTTAGGTCACCAAGACAATACTCCATAAGTCTTTGGAATGTGCCGGGGGCATTGGACAATCCAAAGGGCATCCTTCTGAACTCATACAAGCCCATCGGCAAGATGAACGCCGTTTTCTGTCTGTCTTCTGCTGCCATTGGCACTTGCCAGTATCCGCTCGCCAGGTCTAGGAATGAGAAGTATCTCGCCTTTCCTAATGCGGATAAGGATTCCTCGATCCGCGGCAAGGGATAAGAGTCTCTCACTGTCTGTGCGTTCAGCTTCCGGTAGTCGACACAGAAGCGTAGGGTGCCGTCTTTTTTTCGGACCAGCACCACCGGGGCAGCCCACGGACTCTGACTTGGTTGTACCACGCCATTATCCAACATTTGATGTAACATCTCCTTCACTTCTTGGTACATGTTTGGTGGGATCTGTCGATACCTTTCACGGATTGGGGCCGTGTTCCCGGTCGGTATTCGGTGCTCAATAGCAGACGTACAGCCAAAGTCTTCGTCATGCCTAGAAAATGCAACTTGGAACTCCCATAGGGTCTCTTCCACTAGCCGTACTTGATCTGGACTCAAAGAGGGCCGGTTTATTCCCATCATTTCCAGGATCTTCCTCCCATTCCACTCGGGCGTGGGTTTTTCAGGTTGCTCCATCTGTACCGCCAAGGTCCAAATGTCCCCTCTCTCTTCCCTAAGAGTAAAGGGTCTTCTCCGGGCTGTCTCACCCTGGTGTAGGAAGACTCTGGCGACCTTGACTCTCCTTGGTAGGGTCACTTCGTGAGCCTGTAGATTCACGCACCGCACCGGCACTCGCCCGTTTCGGACTGTGGCCACCACTCGCCCAAATATCACACCAGTTATCTCTTCACACCGCTCTACCGGTTCCAGCTCGACATCCAATCCGTCCACATTCAGATTGGTCCCCACGGGCAACATCAACGTCCGTTCCTGCCGGGGAGGTATTTTTACGGGCGCACCATTCGGGGTATACACCGCCCCCAGCCGGCGGTTTTCAGGGAGTCCCTTCTGAATTCGGCAAGTCTGGACAATTTGCCGGAAAACTTGCTGTGTTGGCCTGTGTGCCGTAGTCCGCTTCCAGTACTCCGGTCCTTTCTTGGTGAAAAGCACGTGGTTCAGGTCTCGCAACACATTCATGCCTAGAATCACCGGGACCTCCGGCAAGTAGGTAGACTTGACAAGGATAACTCCCTTGACTCCTAATTCTTGGCACCACAGGCCCGAAGCCGCATCCAGACTACTCCATGTACAGGGATAGTTCCATTATCTGCCGCTCTCAGTCGGATAACCATTCCGGTGTTTGGTCGCATAAGGTGGCCATGATGCCGTTCAAAATAGTCTAAGGGCATTGCTGTCACTTCAGAACCCGTATCCACTAGGCAGGGGACCTTCTTTCCCTCAAAACTCACTTCCAGCACGGGGCTTTTTGCGATCAAATCATGTGGGCTTTTTGGAGCACTTGGGCCCCCTGATACCCCCGCGGTGCGCCCACTTATCGCGGAGGTCTCCCGTTTAACGGCGGTGTGTTGCTGGGCCTGGCCCTTCTCGGTCCTGGGCAGTTCCTTGAAATATGCCCGAACTCTTGACATTGCCAACATTGGACATTGCTATAGTCCCATTCCCGAGGTGGTGGCCTTTGTCGCAGTTGGGGGTCGGGAGGAGAGCGATACCACGGCCGTGATGGAGATGGCCTTCCCTGTGGTTCCTCTGTTTGCCACATGGGGGGTCTTGCTGAGCATTGACATGGGGGCCCGTCTGAGGGAGTTGGTAACGGGTTCCCAGCAGCAGGAGTCTGTACCCTACTCTGCACCTGGCTCAATTGTTGGGTTAGCGCATCTATAGTACGCTGCATTTCTCTCATCTGGGCCTCTGTCTCACCCCCTACAGCATTGGTCATCACCCTTCCAGCTCTCTGCATGGCGACCTGACCCACCTCTGGCTCCTCCATTTGAGTCCTGGCGATGGTCTCCTCCAGAATCTGGACAAAGGTCAGGGTCTTGTCCGCCAGCACGCGGTTCTGTAGTTCCCGCCTCACCGTACTCAAACATAATCCCCGAATAAAATAGTCCCTCAACAGCTCGTCATCTTCCTCAGGGGCACGCTGGGCATGGGATTCAGCTCTCCGGACATCAGCTAACAACCCCTGTAGTTCATTAGCATACTCAGGGACGGTCTCCCCCTCCCCCTGTCTCCGATTAACAAACTGGGCAAGTAAATCGACTGATGGGGCACGGTTCCCGTAAACCTTCTCCAACCTGTTTATTATGTCTGTCACCGTACTCCTCTGGGATTCTGGCAGTAATGTGATTGTCCGTCGGGCATTCCCTTCCAGAGCATTTATCGCTACCTCCGGTTGGAGTTCGGGGGCTAGATTACACAGTTTAATCGCACTCCTCAGTCGTTCAGTCCAATCGGTCAGCAACATGTTATGTCCGTCAAATTTAGTCAGTTGGTTTAAGATGGCACCTGCTGGTAAACACCTGACTGGGGCTGTCGGTGCAAGGGTAGGTACAACAGGCGGGAGGACAGCAACCGCAGCCACCCCGCCATTAGGCACGCGGTTCGCGTCCACCAAAGGCGCGTCCCCTGATGCGTTGTCCATATCCATGGTGGCACTGTATCCTGCCGACTACGCCAAAAATGTAAGGGGGGGAAGGAGGGGAAAGGCACGGCAGCCGACTGGCTACCGGGGCTCTTGCAGGAACTTTTAGGATACAGCGGTTCCACGGACAGGCACAAACACACCAGACACGAAGTAAGAAATATACCCTATACCCTTTTTGGGGGAACTCCAGGCTAACAGGCCTGATGAAATCAATAATTACAAGACACTCAGCCGAGGGCCGAGACCCCTGAGTGACACTGCACCGTGACCTAATATGTCAGAACTAGAGAACTATGCCTTTAACTAGCGGCTACCTATATAAAGCAGCTGCAATTTACCTATTAATACCAAGCTAACAGAACAATGTAAGTATGCAGAGGAAGATCACCTGCGGTGTCTCACTGGGGTTAACAATATCACAGTTTACTATTTAACCTTCCCAATTCCCAATGTCCACATTTCAACACACTACCCCAACCCTGCAGGGAAGACTTCAGCAACCGGTTTTGTTTTATCAGGAGTTAGTGCTTAGCTGCACAAGTCCCAGTGAACCAAATAACTCCTCTTATGACGTGCTTCTGGTACTATAATCCAGGATATAGTGTCTCTTTTGAATAGCAGGACAACACGTGCTGTATCTCCGTTTAGATAGAACTCGCTTTAAAGCAAAATGGCCGGAATCAGTCTATGCTAGGTTTGTGGCGCCAAAAACTATTTACTGCGTGTATACACTATTCACCCTTATGAAAGGTGAATCGGAGCTCCGCTTACCCGGGTTAGCAAGGGGGCGAACAGTCAGATGGATTTTCCAAAGAAAACAGGAATCTCCTTGCCTCCAGGCAACTGGAACACGGTGTCACAAGGGCTGGTCCTTCTTTTCATCCGCTCCGCAGCGTCTGTACCGCAACCGTCTCCAACTCTCCTGACATGGGAACCAGCAACAGGTCCGGGCTTCTCCAGAGCTGGCCCTGGCCTGAAACAAGCATTGCACGGCAGCGGATGGCGATGGATTGTCCCTCAGATCTCTCACTGCTCAAACAGCCAGCTTCTCCCACACTACTACAGTTCACTTCCTCCACTCGTCACTTCCTGGTTCTTCCTTTACCTAACACAGCGGCATCTTGTGGTAAAAAAGAATTGCTACAATAGAATTTTTCATTACAGACACATTACAGAATTATATCCTTTTACCACTTCTATTATCACATCACACACTTGTCAGTGGGAAGTGTTCTGAGACTGTGATAGCATTAGTCACCCCGTGACACAAGCACTACAGTGATGATGTCACCCGCAACATAGGCCACTGACATCATCACTGGATTGCCAAACCAAAGTCCGGCTCGGAGGACAGGCACAAAAACAATGTTTTTTCTCATTCCATATTATATATTGGGGTAGAGCGGTTGTGTTGTATTTTTCTAAGTATTGTTTAGGGTCCAGGAAATCCCTTTAAATGTGCGGACTGGCGTAGATAGTAAAGATCACAATGGTTGTCACCTAGCTTGATATGATTAAGAAAAAGCTGAAGTTTGAGGAGCACCAGGGACCCAAAAGGGAGGGTACTTGGAGAAGGCCAGGCCAAATCCTGGATGCTTCACCAGATAAAGGCAAATGTCAGCAAGACTATTAAGAATGAAGGACCTGCAAGCTTCTGTTGGCCAATATGAGGTATATGAGTGCTGTCCTCTGATAATAGCTGATATCAGAAAACAATAGAGGATGAGTGCTGCAATCCTCTGATAATGGCATATATCAGTGAGGCTATTAAGAATAAAGGGCCTGCAAGCTTCTATTGGCCAATATGAGTCACGTGAGTGCTGTCCTCTGATAATAGTTGATATAAAAAAACAATAGAGGGTGAGTGCTGCAATACTCAGATAATGCCTTATGTCAGTGAGGCTATTAAGAATGAAGGACCTGCAAGTTTCTATTGACTAATATAGGTTATGTGAGTGATGTTCTCTGATAATGGCATATGTCAGTGAGGCTATTAAGAATTAAGGACCTGCAAGCTTCTATAGGCTAATAGAAGTCACATGAGTGCTGTCCTCTGATAATGGCTAATAACAGAGAACAACAATGAGTGAGCACTGCATTCCTCTGATAACGCAGTATTTCGCTGAGGCTATTAAGAATGAAGGACCTGTGATCTTCTACTGGCGAATGTAGAAGCCAGTGGTACTAGATTTGCTTTTGTGAATACATAGAGAACGGTAGGTCCTATAAAGGTGAAACCTGGTCTAAACTCTTCTGATTTGGTGCAGATCGGTCCAGTCGTACGGCAATACATAAAGAACAGTCAACAGAAATTCATCTTTATATATGTAGAGAATGGACTCTTTTTATAATTATTACATAATACTATTTTTTTTATTTTTTTCAATTTATTAGAGGCAAATTATACAAACAGTACAATGTACTTTCTGCTAAAATGTTTAATTTCACAAATTCACGCTAAAAGTATTTTTGCTTTCTTGTCTCGGTTGTTTTGCTATCCGAAGAAGAGTTCTGATTGATTGGAAAGGCTACAAAAATGATTTTGGTTTAGAGTTGGGGGGTTTTTTGTATTTTTTTATTAGGTTTTTCTTCATATTTTAGTACTTTTTTATTTACTTTTATTATTTATATTTTACATATGTTCCTCAAAATATCACAAAAATCTCTGGGGACATTCAGACTTGATATTTATTTGGAACAGGGCAGTTTCCCACTGTAATTGGTATATTCATAGGAGAAAACAACTCTCCGTGGAGACATTAGTCACATACACCGCTGATCTGGCTCTGCTAAGCATTGATCACCAGACGGCTAGGTCCTAGCAGAATTTTCTCAGAACGCGCAACCTGCTCTTTTTCAATTGTAGGAGCAGAAAGACTTTAAAGGAACAGTCGTGCATTAGGTTATGCCTAGTACAGGGCCCAAGGGGCAGTGTATAAAACAGGGATTCAAAAACACCAAAGGGAGAATCCCTGTGTCATGTACTACACCCTTAGGCTCTATAATGTGGCCATAACACATTGAATACATTTTGCCTGGATTACACCTCACTTTCCAAAATTTGGTGGAGAGTATGCGGGGATGTAACACATAAATGGTGTGACAATTTCCTATTCACCAAAGCATAGTGCCACATCCTTGTGCCCCCTTTTTCTTCTTACATGCCATGCCCTTTCTGTAATATCCTTACTTGCTCGCTCCTTTTTTGTTATGTGGCCAGTACATAAAGTGCCCATGTCACCTATAATATAACCGAGAGTCCGATGGATGTAGGAGTGTTCTGCAGAGCCTGAGAAATTTGCCTGCTTATTCGGGACTTTTGGAAGAACCCTTTTTTTTCAGTACCTGCCCAGATATTTCAGGAAAGTTATGTCTAACAGCAGCACGGGATCAGAGGAGTAATGCGAACCTGATGGGCCCCCAACCCCAACTATAATGCACCATTTATATCACTGGTCTCCTCACGTTGGGAACCATAGGGCCCCAGGGTTTGGCTAAACCCTCTACATAGGATGTAGCTTTAGGAGACACAGAGGTAGCAGACACACCCAAGTACTGGTGCCTTAGGGGGCCCAAAGGTTCCATGCCACAATAAATTGTACATGGTAGGTGGGGGCTTCATGTTGTGCCATGGACCATACTGTATGTCATACGTTAATGGTGTTAACTGGTTAATAAAACTTGCTCTGTCTATACAGTATGTGTGTGAGAACTAGGCAGATCTACCATTCTAAATTTAGCAAATGTCGACAACCATTGCAGGTGCAGTGGCCACATTCGTTGTCATCCAACTTTTCCAAAAACAGATGTCCCAGGGGTCATATTGCTGGATTTTAACTACATATAGCATAGAAGCATTACAGAAGCCCAACACCTGGTTCCTATAATCTTAACAAAGCGCCAAAAATAAAAGTATACAGGTCAGACGGGATTGGTGCCTTGGCAACTTGTATACACGGTTTCCATAAAGGAATAACACGAGGGATTCATCAGCCGCTGTTACTAGTATATTGGGACTGACTACAGCCGGCTCGCCTAGGAGCAGCCGCGGATGGACAAATATTTGGTTTCAGCATTGACTTCCGCTATTTTGGATAAATTGTGTGTAATTCGAGGCTGCACAAACACTTTAAATAAAATCTGTGTAGTGCGCCGCCAGATTTCACCATGTGCAGTGTGTGGGTTATTCTCAGCGCTAGGGCGCAATGTAAGATGACACAGGCTGCAAACTGTTTATCCATCCCATATAAACCTGTATGCTACACACGTGGGGCCTCCAACCAACATTACAAGTGGGCTGCCCAGATGTCCCATCCCATAAACATATGTATGGTCTGTATCAGTCACAAACTATAACATTACAGATTGCATACAATGGCTTGGCAGGTTACCTTGGCACACAGGCCATATCCATGGAAGCACAACCATCTCTTGGGATATAATTCCCATAGCAGAGCAGATTAAATTTTAAGGGTTTATCTAGTTTTTCTGTCCTTAAAGAACACATTCCTTTTAAAGGGGTCATCCAGGATTTGAAAAAAAAAAAAAAAGATTGATTACTGAAATAGCGCCACTTTATCCAGAGGATATGTCTGGTATTACCACTTAGGGTTCATTCATACGGAGGAAAATGGTGAGGAATTTGGTGTGGAATGGCAGTGCTGAAAAAAAAGCCTCCCATTGACTTCAATGGGTTCCTTTTTCTGGTAAAGGAACCCATTGAAGTCAATGGGAGACTTTTTTTTCAATGCTGAAATTCCACACCAAATTCCTCACCATTTTCCTCCGTGTGAATGGACCCTAAGGCTTCATTCACATCTGCGTTGACGTCTCCGTTCGGAGACTCTGTTACAGCACGTGTCCTGCAAGTCCGACCTTTTCAGCCAGCAGTTGCAGCTTTAAAGAATGGACGTTCAAAGGATCCTGTTATAGTTAATGGGTACATCTGACATGTGACACATGTAGCGGTTTGCTTATCCGTTGTTCTAATCCTCCAAAGGACCAGAAGAACAGAACGGCCTATGCTATGGTGAATTTAGCGTCAATCCAATTTACTTGACCTCAGCTGCAATACCATGCATACACCTTTGAAAAAAAGGGGCACTGCTCTATGGGGGGGGGGGAATCATACATTCATTTCTAATGAAACTGTAACATTTTATCCACTTTGTGTTTCCACTGAACGTTTCAATATCTATATGCAGTGGCTGAAAATCTGACATTATGCATAAAGCTAGGTATTTACAGTGAAATAGCCAAAAATTGAGCAAAAACTTCAAAAATTGGCAATAGTAAATTTTTTGTGACACTTATAAGTTGCGGTGCCTTTTTAACCCATGGAAAAAAAAATTGACAGCTCAACTGGTCACAACCTATTTATGGATACCTAGCCTAACACATTGGCAACTCTGTGGGCAACAAAGGGTAGTCATGCACATTACACTAGTGTCGCTGGCTAATGGGGCATTATAATTTTTGAAAGTTGGGTATTTCTAAGTGGTAATGGGGGGGGGGCACTTATAAAATATTTGCACTGGGCCCACCAATATGTTAACCTAGAACGCATACCTGGGGCCTCGCAGGCCTAGCCAGGAGGTCAGAACCATTACAGAATCCCGTCCTGGTAGACCCGATTTCTATGGGTATGCGTTCTAGGGTTAAAATGGCCTTGGATTGTTGGCCGAACTCGATAATATCGGTGGGATACGTTCACCATCTAATGTATATGAGATCGACCCAAATTTCCCAAGAATGCCCAAGAGATGGGTTTGGCTAGTTGGGTTTCAACTATAAACGCCTTTGTTCTTGGAGAGAATAGCTAGGACAGAGGTGTCTGATGCTGGGTTCACACCTGTGTCTGGGGTCTCCGTTCTGTGGTTTCCGTCTTCTGCATGCCAGAAGACGGAAACCACAGACCGGGTCCGGCCGTGCGCGGCGGTGAGCGTTTTGCGCTCTCCGCCGCGAAACCGGATTTTTTTTATCCGGACACAGAGTACTGCATGTCCGACTCTGTGTCTGGATTATAAAACCCGGTTTCGCGGCGGAGAGCGCAAAACGCTCACTGCCGCGCACGGCCGGACAGCTTTCTCACCCATTCAAATGAATGGGTGAGAAAGTCTCCTGCAGGCTTCCGTCTCCTGCTCTGTTTTATGCAGGAAACGGAAACCTGCAATAAGGACCGACGACGCAGATATGAACGAGCCCTGAGCATGCGTGACTATGTGGGATCAGGTGAGATAGCCATTGGGCAAACGATAGTTTGGCATCCATCTTATGCGTATGGCCAGCAGTAGACAAGTAGGGCGTTCATCCTTGCAGTTAACAAAATATCTCGATCTGTCAACCTGGTAGAAGTCTTTGAACAGATAAAAAATGCTTATTCAATAATAACTGGCTGTGACAAGGGTATCATTTGCTTGACCATGATCAGAAGAGCGGCTTGCCATGCCAGGCTATAATTACGGTGTCATGATACAATGGGATGTTCTCAGACGGGTTCTTTGTCTTATACCAGACATTGCAATTTACTGAAAACCTTTTGAACTTCAGAATCCAAAGTAGTTACATCAGTATGATATACGATCAGACAGCTGAAATCTGCTCATGGTTCTCCTATGATCCGCCGGGGCTGCAATCTAAGTTTTATTACTTGTATAAGTTATTTTATACATCCCCCAGGAGATTCCTATCTCCTGACTGATGCCGAAACTTCACACAGAATGAAGAACAATCTCTCCAGCTGGGGCTTTGCCAATCCACGACTGGACCTCACTTCGGGAAAGATGTTATCGTATATCTTAGGCAAAGTGGATGCTCCGCGGAAAAGCTTCTTAACCTGATTCTATAGATGTTTCCTCATATAGGAAGTCTCCATATCTTATGCTGGAGAGAAGATGATGTTGGAGAAGCCCACCTACACATTGAGGTTGACTACTCCAAGAGTTTGACTGTTGGCAACTAAGTCAATGATCTATGGCTTCATCCTACTTGTTTCAGATGGTACTGGGTCTCACTGAAGAGATCCAACCGGTGTTGAGGGCTTTATTTTCAGGCAATGCCCCATGGGGGGAAAAAAATTAAAAAAAAAAAAATCAGAACTCCACTGGTTGCCCAAGTGTCTCTTCCATTGTGGAGGATTCTGGTTTGACTATAAATGTTACAAAAAATGTGTAGAAAAGTCACCGGGTAGTTCAGTTTGGACCAGAATTTACAAGTTGCTAAGACATTGCAAGGAATATCAAGACTGGTGGCCTTCCAAAAAACTGACCAAGAACATATATAACAGGAACAAATGTGGCTGTTTATGTGAAAAGGGCCCACATTGTCGATATGGAGTTCTTGGTATCATTGTAACGGTTATGGTGTAACATTGTCCGAAACAGCAAAAAAATTTTTATTGAAAGCACAATTGACATATTTTTAAATAAAATTTTTGCATAAAACAAAATTGTGATTTTTTTACCCAAATATGTTTTGGACTATTTTCTCTATAATTAGTATCGACGATCTGGGCCCTTTTCACGTAAACAGCCACAAATATCAAAGAGGTGGGGTCCTACCTATTGGGCAAATGGAGTTGTTATGTCTTGTATCTAGACTAGACCAAAAGGAGGACCCATGTAAGTTTTGAAAGGGGCTCAGTTAAATTTTGTGTATATGCTACAAATGTGTAAGATGGCAAAAACCCCTCTGTTAGGTATTTCCTTGAATTTCACTAGCGTGCGATAGTTTTAGGTGTGGGAGATGCTCTAAAGCAAGAATGCTTTCAGAAATTGAAGGGGTAATAGTTTTACTTTTGTTAATCAACAGAATGAAGTTAATGAAGAAAAAGGAAATGTAAATCCCATCAATATTTGGTGTGACCTTTGCCCTTTGGAGGAGGAGTCTTGGAAGTGATAATATGGCCCCCACATAGCCCTGATCTCAATATCATCCAGTCTGTCTAGGAAGACATGGAGAGACAGAAGGATTGGACAAGCCTACATCCACAGAAGATCTGTGCTTAGTTCTCCAAGATGGCGGGAACAACCTCCCTGCCAAGTTCCTTCAAAAACTGTCTACAAGTACCAAGAAGAACGGATGGAAGGCAAAGGACAAAGGTCACACCACATATTGATGGGATTTACATTTCTCTTTTCTTTATTCATTTTGTTAATTGACAAAAATAATCAGTTACAAATTTTATTTTTGAAAAAATTCTTACTTTGCTGAATTTTTGAAAGAAGATTACAAAATAATCTCTGTATTATGCTCCGCCCCCGAAGAGCCTACACTCAGTTTAACCTGCTCTGTGCCTTTAAAAACACAAAGAAATATAGGATATTTTTGCATTGTTAGATCTCTTTCACATTCAGATATTTGCAGAGGGCTTTGTATTCCTGGATAATACTTTAATTTAATTTTGCTTCTGTTTGTCATGATAATTAATCCCCAGTGAAAAAATCTAAAGAGAATACAGAGATAAGTGTTATCGTATACTCTAGAACTAGCTCTGGCATGCTGTAAACTTGCCAATGAAGGATATTTTTTTTTGTCCATTAGGCCTATACTCCATTAATGTAATGTAAATTTGAACATATGTTTGAATTAATATCTCATATCTTTGCCAATCCACTAAATCCTCTTTTTATTTCGAGGAATTAGGAGCACTCTCAGTTAAACATAATAATTACAGATTATGTGGGTCAGTGGATGGTGTTGTATATTATTTTCAATTGTCATTATGGAAATAGGGAGCAGGAAGGGGCATTATCTACAAGAGCCCTTGAAACTGAAGCTCCACTTAGCAAAACCGAGATTAGCTCTTTTCCAGTACAAATGTCCTTCAGTGTGCTGTTTTCATTCCTCTTCAATACATCAGCATGGATTCCTCCATATATTTGCACTTCTATTGTTTTTTTTTAACTGCAAATAAAAAATTGAGTATATCTAAAAACTAAAAAATATAGTTTTATGCAAAATCAGATAATAAAGTGAGAGTGATGCATCCTACTACTATATACCGTATAGTGAATGAAGATGGAATTTTTCATCCAGAAGACAAATCTAAAAAACAGATCCCCCAACGGCTATCTTATTTCTATATTTAAAGGGGAACGCCAGTGGCAAATTATATTGTGGCCATTGATACAATTAACATATTTAAATTAAAATATTCAACGGTAGAAACGTAATATCTTTCACTAAGTATATCATCATTGATTTAAATGTCACTTCTAGGAAACTATTTGTATCTGTTCTGGGAGGAGCTTTATTTAATGCTCATTGTTGCCCTCTGCTGGTTAATGAAGGGAAGTGACTGCTGCTCACAGTACATTATTGGCTGAGAAAGTGACTGCCAAGTCCACAGCCTTGAAGGAGGGGGCTCACTCTGTGTCCCCATCATCCCACCTATGATGTGATTGCAGGGTGCTGACGGCTGCCATGACAGCTGGAGGTCTAACAAAAGCCTCCTATGGCTATAACAATTAGTGTTAAGCGAATAGTATTCATCAAATACCTTGCCGGCATAGGAATGCTTGTAATCGGCCGAACACCAAGGGGTTAAACGCTCCAAAGATTTGATGCGAGGTATTCGACGAATACTATTTGCTCAACACTAATAACTATATTTGGCCAGGTCAAAGACACAACCTAAAAAATTCATCATATTTTTATTCTTACAGGCAATAAAGCTTTGATATACTGAGTATGTGCAAGCATTAGAAAAGCATTATTGAAGGGATAAGATGACATCCCCTACAGGCACCAAAATAATGAACTTTGGAGAACAGTTTCTTGACAAAATTGTTCACGGCAAAAAAATAAGAATTTTTTTATACATTAAAAAAGTGATTTTATTTTACAAAAAAACTACATATACAAGGTATTTAAACTACATAGTTATCAGTATATTAAAAAAATCTGTAAAATTGCTTTTTCCCATTCTCTCCCATAAAAAAACTGAATTTAAAGAGAACCTGTCACCTCTCCTGACCTGTCTAGTCATAATCTCCATGATATAACAATATCCATAACATAAAGCCTATAAAGATGACAGGTCCTCTTTAATCGTTCTAAAAAAAAAAAATATGAGTATTCCCACGAAAAACAAGCCCACATAGAGCTAAATCAACGAAAATCTACAAAAAAAATAATAATTGCTGCTGTAATGTAACTTAAAAACCCTTTTTTTTTTTTTTTTTTTAGAAAACATGCTATCACTGTGTAAAAGTAGTAAAACATAAAAAGCATACACACCTCTGGTTTTATCATAATCGTACGAACCAACAGAATAAAATAAGATATAATTTTTTTAATGTAGATAAATTTAGTCATCTGAAATCTTTTTCTTTTCCTGATAGAGTACCCCAAATGTACCCCTGCAAAGGCAAATATATGTTGGCTACCTACAGCCACCACTAGAGGGAGCTTAGGAGCCTACTGGTATACATTGAACTTAATATCACAGAATGAAGTAAGCTCCCTCTAGTGGTAGCGGAAGGCAGCCATCATGTAATATTTCCAATTCATATCTGAAAAGGGCATTTGTAGCTTTCTATGTATAAAACACAGCCCAACTGCTATAAAAGTTACATAGGCTTGTTTTAGTCTTTTGCTTTACACTGGAGCGTAACTTGAGGGGTGCAGTTTCATTGGGGCCCAGGAGCCTTAGGGGGGCCCATAAGCACTGGCATCAGTATTGAGATTACAGCTTCCATTTGGAAGGAGACCATAAGTCAAGGAGACCAACAGATTCCCCGAACCATACTAAGGTGGATTAAACTCCTTAGCACCGGTAACCATCACTAACACCGGGGCCCACAAGACTTTAGTTATGCCATTGCCCTTTAGTACCTGTCTGGTCCCTGGTCAGCAGCCTCCTATACTGGGACCACACTGGTAATCTCTCTGCGGTGAAGACCACATCACTGTACAGGGGTTAAAAGGCGTGGACGGGGGTATTGCTTAAATAACACCTTAAAGGGGTATTCCCACCTCACATACTCAGCAGTCTTCACTCTTGTAAAATCTTCTTTCTTCCTGGTTTCTTGCATCATTTGATGGGCGGGGTTTCACAGGCAACCTGCCGTTTAGCTCCGCCCCCAAATTTACGTGTAGCTCCACCCACCCACATTGGACTATGAAGTACAGGCAGCAGCAACTCCATTCTGTGTTACATACAGACACTGCCTGTCTCTGCCATAATGAACACAATTGAGTTAGCTAGCCTGATAACTGGGAGAACAGAAGAAATGAAAGCAGCTCCTCTATCTGAGTGCAGGACCTAGGTCACGTGGTGTAGACACAGGAATAGCTAGAAACACAGGCTCGCTCCCTGCACTTAGCCCCTCCTCCCTCACCCCTGAGAGCAACAGATACATCACTTGACTCAGGAGCAGCTAGGTCAGGGCTGTGGCCACAAAAAATTGAATAAAGTAAGATAGTGGACAGACAAAGCAGTTTTGCTGAAGCAGTGTATTTAGGAAAAGTCTTACATCCACATTAACAAGCAGTATAGATAGGATCCTTGTGATGGGACAACCCCTTTAAGGAGTGGCCCAAACTCACACTAGCACACTGACATGGCACACATGGAGCTTTATACAGCTAAGGGCATGGAAAAATAATAAAAAGTCATGCCTCTTGGGATGCGACCAAAAACAAAAAGGGTTTGGTGAAAGTGCGACAGTCACTAAGGGGATAAGCTAGCCAAGGACAAGGTTATACATTCGTTCTGTAGAAATTGTATCGCGCGAAAAGCAATTTTGAGCGAAAATGCTCATGAATAATATCAGAGAAAATCGGAGATTCTCGCATCAGCTAAATATTAATTGTGTTTATATGGATCGGATGATAATACAGAAATTAATGGGATAATCAGGAGATTGGCGCCATGTCTTACGTGGAAGCCTCGGCTAGATTTAACCGTGCAGCAAATGTATAAATATTTAATTCTCCAGATCACAAAACAAAGTAATGAGGACACCGAACAGGAGACGGATTACACGCCTCCGTGCTCAGCCCTGTAATGACAGGATGTGGAATTGTCTAGTGATCGCGATGCTTAGGCGAGCTCGCTGGGCACATTTACCCAAGAATCCTCCGACAAGTCATCAAACAAAGCCGAGATTGAAACCAGACAACACATTCTACCTAAAACTGCTCAATAATCCCCCCCATTAACCCCTTCAGTCCAGCGTAGACACCCGCCAACCAGGCTCCGAGATTGAATTTTTCAGATATTTCTAAACATGCGACGTATTCCTTGCTGGTTCACCATTCACGCTCCCACATTACATACCATATGGTTTTGCAAACCTGCAGCTTATGGGAGTTATTAATGTATTGATAGCTATAATCAGTGTGTCTGGCACATAATCTCGCCCGTACGCTCCAAGCATGGGGAATGAGTAGTGCAGAAAATTACACAGGTGAACAAGAGACCCCTGCGGCGATTGTGGGTCTGTGTAGAAACCAAGGTTGGCCTGGGACTGTGTGATCTATAATACATATTTAGAATGCATCTGTACATAAACTCAAGAATTCTGCCCTAAATGGAAGTCCTTGAGACGCCATCTTGTGTTATGTTGATAAAAAAAATTCTATTCAACTCTTTATTAGTCTTTTCTATTTCTCTCTAAGTTGCATGACCCCAATATCGCCACTATGACTCCCGTAGGTGTATAACATGCTTAAGTCTTGGAGGCTCCTTAAAATAAGGAGCGACTTCCCAGACGCCTGGATGTTGACAGATCTCCTGGGTATTCCAGCATGGGAATGGCCCTATTACAGATTTTGCATTAGGATCCAGGGGCTTCCTGTTACACTTCTTGGTTTCTCATCCAGTGTTGTTCAACTTATCCATTGGATAAGTGATATATGCTAGACCAATGGGGGTTTGACTACTTGGATCTCCATGATGGTTGGAAGAAGAACCTTGAATGGATCGATGGTCAAGCATATGATCTGCCACTCCATTTACAATCTATGACACTGTTGGATGAAACAGAATATATATCTACTTCACCCAAGAAGCACTCAACGAAACTGCCCCTGGACCCCCTAAGGAGAAGGCCCAGTCTAGGTTGTCTACATCCCTTATTTTAATGGTTAGTTAGAAGCTGTGCATGAATTTCCCCTCTCTAATCTCTACAAAGTTATCAATCAACCAATGAATTAATGGCAACAAGTGGAGAAGGAGTCAGGAGACCCCCATGCTCCATACTGGTGAGGAATCCAAAGATGAAACCCCTATCTACCAGGAATTTAATGCCTATACCATTGACTTGGGTATTAACCAATAAGAGACTTTTATGGTCTAATTGGAGAAAATGCAAACAGATGGGAGTTCATAGTGGGCTAATTTCCAAGTAAAGTTGAAAGACCGCCTCTCTTCCGTGGAACATACAAGATCGCTACGTATAGGTGACACCAGAGAGCAGATACAGAAATGTTTGCATGTTTCTTCTTTCTTCTGAAAAACCAGAGTCCATATGAACCGTTCTATGTTGGATATGAACATAACCGGATGGATACCATTGACTATAATGGTGACTGTTGCGGTTGTTTTTTTTTTTAACTGAAACCTCCAGATGGAAAAGTTTTTTGTTCAACAATTTCCAACAGGCACTGTGACAGAGACTCCGAGGCAGATGTGAACCCAGCCTTAGACTATAGTCACATCTGTGCTAGAGAGACAACCACTGCAAATGTGAACATAGCCTCAGTGATCACGTGACTGTTGAGGTCACTCAGCCACCTCAGTGTCCTACGAAAAGGGTTCGAGCACGTCACAGGTAATGACGTCGCATATCCTTCGCTGAGGCCACTGAATTGACCTCAGCAGTCAGGTGTGGCGGGGACTTCAACGAAGCTGTAGGACTGAACCGTGCTAGGAGACACCGAAACTCCAGGGACAGGTGAATTTTTATGTTTTTTTTTTCTCCTCCCTGGCCTATTAACAATAAAAAAAACAAATGTTATTCTGGACAACCCCTTTAAGAATTACGTTCTACACACCAGTATTAATAAAGTCTCTGGCTGGTGAAAGATGTGCCTGAATTTTTAAGAGGCTCCGGCCTCTTAATAATTCAGACACACCGCTGGAGGTCCATGTGCCAGAAGTGAAATGTAAACTGGTCAGTAACCACCATAGATTTCATGTATAACCCATACCAGTTTGTTCTTACACAGATACATGGACGTCAGGATGACTACTGTCATATCTATGACTATAAAATCACTGCATTTATAATTTGGAAAATTTGGGAAATTGGCAACAAAAAAACACCCCCGGCTTGATCCTGCACATGATGTATCAGTAGATCCCTGATGTATCCGGGCTCAGGCGTCTACAACCACAAGACGTACAGACCATGTCGCACATCTAGTTGATCCTATATATGTCTGAATACATTGCTCGGGTCAGTATGAGACTGACCTGTTTGGGTTAAGAGATCAGATTAGCAGAATTGGTATGTCACAAATGTTTGAGAAATTGGCCAAGGGTAAATGTAAGAAATATGGGATAGTTCATGTGTTTCAGGTAAAAAGAAGAAAACATACAACACCAGTGCAGTCACTTCAAGGGAATATGTTGGTGTATCTAAGGGTGTGTTCAAATTCGTTGTAGATTTTTTGAAATTACATTTGGGCACCGTGTGCATAGATTTCTACAGACACCATTCAGATGAAAGGGACATTTGCAGATATCTCTACAACAAATCTGCTTCATGTGTATGTTAGCACAGCTCAGCCCCAATCATTTCTATCGCTCTACAGCCCTGTTTTGCTAATCCTGGCCAAATCCTGTAATTATTGATACCAATAGCAATACAATTTTTACTTGAAAAATCAATGGCACATACAGATATGTCTTCCCTTACCCTTCCACTTGGCTGGCCATGTCCCGAAATGTGTTTCCTTTCTACTTCCATACACATGCACACTCACCGCTCAATAGGGAGAGGACAATAATCTGAAATGGCAGATCTCACCTCCGAACAAAATGATTGGTCATGTTAAAGTCCAACATGCCCAGAACATTAGGGAGCCCCATGCACATTACAGAGTTGGCCAAAAGTATTGGCCCCCCTGCAATTCTGTCAGATAATACTCAGTTTCTTCCAGAAAATGATTGCAAGCACAAACTCTTTGGTATTAATATCTTCATTTAATTTGTCTTCAATGGAAAATCACAAAAGAGAATGAAAAAAAAAGTCAAATCATTGATCATTTTACACAAAACTCCAAAAATGGGCCGGACAGAAGTATTGGCCCCCTCAGCCTAATACTTGGTAGCACAACCTTTAGACACAATAACTGCGCACAACCGCTTCCGGTAACCAGCAATGAGTTTCTTACAAGGCTCTGCTGGAATTTTAGACCATTCTTCTTTGGCAAACTGCTCCAGGTCCCTGAGATGTGAAGGGGGCCTTCTCCAAACTGCCACCAAGAGATCTCTCCTCCCCCACAGGTGTTCTATGGGATTCAGGTCTGGACTCATTGCTGCCACTTTACAAGTCTCCAGGGCTTTCTCTCAAACCATTTTCTAGTGTTTTTTGAAGTGTGTTTTGGGTCATTGTCCTGTTGGAAGACCCATGACCTCTGAGGGAGAGGTCATGGGTATTACGCGCGTAATACATTGAAAGCAATAGGGAAAAAAGCTGCTTTTTACGCGCTCATTCTGAACGTGTTTTTACGATCAGAATGAGCGCAGCGTAACTCCATGTGAAGGCTCCCTAAATGAAGATATTAATACCAAAGAGTTTGTGCTTGCAATCATTCTCTGGAAGAAACTGAGTATTATCTGAAAGAATAGCAGGGGTGCCAATACTTTTGGCCAACACTGTATATATTTTTCCAGTCTCACTGAAATCTCCAGGTTTGACCTACTTTCCTATTATGTGTATGCCACCTTAAAGGTGAATCCAAGGTGTACTTTACCTGACTTCAGTGAACCATTTTGCAGGAGCGGGGAACACAGATTTTAGATAAGTATAAAGTTTTTTTATTTCAGTGCTGCTGTGGACAGCTTTACGATGTAACCATGTGGGACACTAACCCTCCGACCCATAAGTTGTTTAGTGAAGCTAGGTAAAGTACACCATGGCTTCACTGCGCATGCGCTAGACCTTGAGTGCATGCACAGCAATTTGAAGGTATACTTCCTTGCTACACTGAAGAACTACAAAGGCAAGAGCTTGTGGGTGGTTTAGTGCCTGAAATCGCTCTGAAAAAATCCCTTTAAGATCTGATTAACATATAAAGTAGCATTTAGACAGCATAGCAGATATTGTTAGCTTTTATGTATATTCATACATTGCGGTCACGGCACATTTTTGGCACAACTGAAGAAAACTCGTATCACTATAACTTTACAGGAAACTCTACGGCTAAGGCTCCACGTTGCAGAAACGCAGCTTTTTTTGTTGCAGATTTTGTTGCCAAAGTCAGGAGTGGATTGACCAAAGGGGAGAAGTATAAGAACTTCCTAGATATATATCCCATTCTTTTGTAGCCATTCTTGACTTTGGCTCAAAAAATATTAATACCATAACTACAGTTCATAGTTCAGTTTGTCTTATTTTACTGTCCCAAACATTACTTTGTCTTTTCTGTTTGTCCCAGGCTACAGATATGGATACCTTGGAGACCTCCATGACCTTAGAGAACCTAACAAAGGCCCCCGAACCCTAACAATAGCCAGTTTCAGACCATTCCCTGGTACTGTCCAGAAAGGGTTAATGTATAGTATGTCTGCCCCAGCCTTTATAAGCCTCCGCGGATGTATTTCACAGTCATAAATTTACAAATGCCCTTTATTGAAGCACAAGAGAATTTACAAGAAATGCAGCGTGAGTTTTTTTCGTCTGTCTTTATTTGCATTCAAGCTGTCAAGTCGATTTCCCCCGTGTGCTGAGCCCTGATGTCAGCATTCTGCATACATGTAACAACAATTATAGACAGGCACGTCTATACCGCTAATGGGATTAGGCTGACATTTTTTTTTCTGGTGGCCAAAATAGCCAATTTGACTCTGCTGGAAAACTGTACTGCTATGAAGCTGTCAATACTGGTATCAGGCTATATAAATAACCAGTGATACATAAGTGCAATATTATACAACTCATTATTATAATGCCCCCCTTTTGGCCCCCTCACAGTATAATACCCCCTTTATGGCCTCTTATGTACAACACAGAATAATGCCCAGAGTCCTTATACAGTATAATGCCCGCCAACCCACACACATTATATTAACCCCAGCTCAAGCCACCAGATTATAATGCTTAAACCTCCTGCACAGTATATGGCAAGCGTGCGGGAGTCCTAAGAGCGGTGGTGTAAGATGCACCAAATGATTAAGAGGCGCATCTTAGGGTAAGTTGACACAGGGTTTTTTGGATCGGAACCTGAGGCAGAGGCCGGCTCAGATTCTGATCCCAAAACTAGGTAGCTGCAACTGAAAGCCGGTGCACTGCACTGGTATCCAGCCGCACACTCTGCTCCGGATTAGGCCCAATGAATGGGCTTAGTCCGGAGGAGGGAGTGTCTTCAGGCCGAATCGCGAGGCGACTCAGCCTGAAGAATGAGCACCTCGCTTCTCTTTTCCGGGAGCCGTTTCTTCCGGCATCCAGTCGCAGCTCTACCCGTATTTTGGTCCGGAACCTGAGGCGGCCTCCGCCTCAGGTTCTGGACCAAAAAACCCTGTGTGAACTTACCCTAAAAAGTGTCTAAAGCCCTTGTGAAATAGACGCACCTAAGGCTAAGGCCCTACGTAGCGGGGAAAAAAACGTAGCGGCAACACATCACAGAGAGTCCGCAGAGGTTTCCTCTGTGGACTTTCTGCTTCCTTTATACCTATAGGGAAACCACTGGCATTTAGGTAAAGGTATAATGACATGTGATATGTAAAACCGCAATGGTTTTGGAAATATAAAAAATATTCTGCATTTACATACATAGTATGATAAATCCATACTTGATGGCGATGATGATGATGAAGATGATGGCCTCATTCGGCTTCATGTCATTTCCCGTCTACAGCTGCCAGCTTTGTCTGATAATTACCTGCGTCCAGAAATAGAAAAGCTTCGGAATCAAAAGAGGAAAAAAATCTTTCCTTCTATTATTAGTGAAGCGCCACAAATAGAAAGCCCTCGTATTTATGATGAAGATTTTTAGTTTAATCCATCAGTGGTCACAGTCAAATAAAAAATTAAAAATTTAGCAAAGTTTGAAAGATTTTCTCTAACCATCTTAGTGGTGACATCTGTTGTGTTGATCGGTTACTAATGGATACGACCATGAATGCAGGAACTTTCTATGGTCAGCAAACCCAGCCATGATGTCCTTATTGTGTCTGGGTTATCTTCTCATACATGTAGTGTCCTCCTGATAACCAGCCATGATGTCCTTATTATGTCCGGGTTATCTTCTCATACATGTAGTGTCCTCCTGATAACCAGCCATGATGTCCTTATTATGTCCGGGTTATCTTCTCATACATGTAGTGTCCTCCTGATAACCAGCCATGATGTCCTTATTATGTCCGGGTTATCTTCTCATACATGTAGTGTCCTCCTGATAACCAGCCATGATGTCCTTATTATGTCCGGGTTATCTTCTCATACATGTAGTGTCCTCCTGATAACCAGCCATGATGTCCTTATTATGTCCGGGTTATCTTCTCATACATGTAGTGTCCTCCTGATAACCAGCCATGATGTCCTTATTGTGTCTGGGTTATCTTCTCATACATGTAGTGTCCTCCTGATAACCAGCCATGATGTCCTTATTATGTCCGGGTTATCTTCTCATACATGTAGTGTCCTCCTGATAACCAGCCATGATGTCCTTATTGTGTCCGGGTTATCTTCTCATACATGTAGTTTCCTCCTGATAACCAGCCATGATCTCCTTATTGTGTCCGGGTTATCTTCTCATACATGTAGTGTCCTCCTGATAACCTGTACACAATAAGGACGCCATGGTTGGATTCCACCCAATTGGGAGCAATAGACACCTGACATCTATTAAAGTTGGGCTGAGCTGCAATACCTCACACAACCTGTGGACAGGTGTGGAGCTGTTGTGGTCGATAATCTAATCTCATATAACTCCTTTATTGATGTCCTATGTAATAACATATCACATACAAGCTTTACTGAGAAAGTTACCAATATGCCGCCCTTACAGCTTCCACAGAGGTCGTCACACAACTTTTCTAGCTTCCTGAAAGTCAAATCTCCCTAGCCATGCAGCAATATGGCAACTTTTCCAGTGAGAAATTTGGGAAGGCTGTATAATAATTTCTGTAAAAACTATACAGCTCACCTATTGTTGTCACCCAGCTTTCCCGAGTCCCTGATAAAATGTATAGACATATTCTACACCTTGTTCAGTTTTTTTAGCCTTTATTAGTGATGGTAATTGACAACACATGCAGGCTATTACCTGTACATGGGACCCGGAAGAGCTTACTATAATAGTGAGGAGGGGGTTTACTGCTTAACCACTGCCGGAAACCATTATATTCCGATAATTATATCCCAGTTCAGCACTTCCCAACTTCCCACATTTTTCCCAGGACCCTCAGTGTTTTTAGTACTCGGGACCGTTAACCCAGGATGTTTATTTCCCTAAGCTGCAGCGTGAATATAGGAAATAGACACCTGCTCTACTGCACACGTCATCCAATGCACAGCAGTGACTTTTAGGGTATGTTCACACATGGCAGATTGGTTGCAAAATTTTCTGCATCTGCAAATCAGAGACATACATCTAAATGAAGCTGCTTCTGCAGCAGGCGCTGTGTATGAATACACCCTTATACAGCACAGATACCACAGGAAGGAATATTAGTGATATTCATCCACGTGGTTATGTATCACATAGGAGGGGATTGTTCATGCTACAGGCAAAAGATCAATAGCAGAATGTGACTGAAGATCCATCTATCTTACTATGCTGCCAATCTCTACAACCCGGTTTTTCTCCAGAAGTTGTCACTCTGCTTTCTCAGACCCCTGAAAGGCAAATATAGCCAGTTATCCAATGATACAGAATACCATGCTTTCATATCAAGGGTGACACAGGTGTTAGAGCTACAATGGAGGCCAAACTGGTTGGTACTGATCATAGAGAGAGAGACAGAGAGAGAAGAGACAGGGAAAGAGGAGAGAGGGAGAAGAGAGTATAGAGTAAAGAGATTTTATTTATATAGCGCCAACATATTCCGCAGCGCTGTACAATTTGTAGGGTTCAAATACAGACAGAAAGATGCATTACAAGAAAAGTCATTTCACACAATGGGACTGAGGGCCCTGCTCGCAAGAGCTTACAATCTATGAGGTAGAGGGGGTGACACAAGAGGTAGCAGGGGCGGCATTGCTTATACAGTGGTCAGACATTTTTGTAATAGAGGTGACTGTCATTACACAAACATACAACTTTGAGCCGTCACTAGTGGTGTCCTTTAACATTTGGATTGTGCTTGGACATATAGAGATAGGGTGCATTCACACTACGTAACGCCAGCGTGTATCACAGCCGTACACGCCGGCGCTACAGCAGGGCTGCCGAACACTTCCCATTCATTTCTATGGGAGCCGGCATGCGAGCGCTCCCCATAGAAATGAATGGGCTGCTTCTTTCACTGCGAGCAGTCCCATTGAAGTGAATGGGAAGTGCCGGCGTATACGGCAAGCTCTGCTGCTTTATACGCCGCTTATTCTGATCGTGTTTTACGTTCAGAATAAGCTTCAGTATACGTAGTGTGAATGCCCCCTTAGCCTGAAATGGCATCATATCATGTAGGGTAATGTGGGAGCAGGGACAGAGGAGGGTTAGATTTTGGGGATTCTAATGACGGTACTGAAGGGTTTACGTTACAAATTGTAATAGGCCTGTCTGAAAAGATGTGTCTTTAGTTTGCGCTTGAAGCTGTAGAAATTGGGAGATAATCTGATTGTCCGGGGTAGAGTATTCCAGAGAAGTGGTGCAGCTCGGGAGAAGTCTTGTATACGAGCGTGGGAGGCTCTGATAATAGAGGATGTAAGTGTTAGGTCATTGAGTGAACGGAGTACACGGGCTGGGCGGTAGACAGAGATGAGGGAGGAAATGTAGGGAGGTGCGGCATTATGGAGAGCCTTGTGGATGAGAGTGATAACTTTATATTTTATTCTATATTGAATAGGCAGCCAATGTAGCGACTGGCACAGACCCGAGGCCTCGCTGTAGCGTCTAGCCCGATAGATGAGCCTGGCCGCTGCATTCAGAATAGATTGTAGAGGGAAGAGTTTAGTGAGGGGAAGACCGATTAGTAAGGAGTTACAGTAGTCAAGGCGAGAGTGAATCAGAGAGACAATAAGTGTCTTTAGTGTATCTCTGGTAAGGAAAGGGTGTATTCTGGAGATGTTTTTGAGGTGGAGGTGACATGAACGTGCAAGTGATTCAACATGAAGGGTGAAGGAAAGGTCTGAGTCAAACATGACCCTGAGGCAGCGGGCCTGCTGCCTAGGAGTTATAGTAAGGCCTGAGATTACAATGGATATATCAGGGACAGATCTATTAGATGGTGGAAACAGTAGTAGTTCAGTCTTAGAGAGATTTAGTTTCAGATAGAGCGAGGACATGATATTTGAGACAGCAGAAAGACAGTCACTGGTGTTCTGTATGAGTGCAGGGGTGATGTCACGGGAAGATGTGTATAATGGGTGTCATCAGCATAAAGATAATAGTGAGAGGAGAGAAAAAAGAGAAAGAGAAGAGGCAGAGAAAGAGACGAGAGAGAGGAGACAGAGAGAAAAAAAAAAAGAGGAGAAAGAAGAGAGAGAATATATAAGGGTAAGTGCACAGCAGCGTGTTAGTCTTATGCTAAGTTCATACTTTCATTGAGCTGTCCTAAGACGGACCAGAACAATAGACAGCGAACCACTACAATTGCGGTTACATATGGAAACCGACAGATCCCCATTGATCATAATGGATTCTCTCAAGTGTCCATGTAAGACTTTTGCAAATGCCGTTGTCAGGCAGATATTGCACTGGATTTTCCGATGCAAATGTGAACATAGCCTTAGCCTGACTGGTACGGTTCATAGGTGCTAATTTATGTTAGCCGATGAGATCATCATATGGTCAGGTTAGGTTGGGTTCGTACGCAGTGGTAGGGCTCTGTATGACCACAGAATATTGCTGCAGCTTACATGTCTACAGGAATCTGGTGAACATATAAATAAGTGGAGTCATACACAAATTGGGGAGCGATCCTTAACAAAATAATAAATGCCCTCTAGGTCCAGGATCAGTAGTATTTGTGACATCCTAAGCTATTCATTGGACGTCAGATAAAATACACCCCCTACCCAGCCATATAAACCCATTATCGTCCCTGCAGAGACTATCGGTGTAGTGTACATCCTGCTTTTTTTGGGGGGGGGGCATGGTCTCTGGACCTCTCATCTTCAATGTCCCCGAAAGAAGTGTGTGGGCTCAGATTTTAGGGAACGTCTGAAGGTCTTTCCCGAATGATGTTTTTAGAAGAGTTCTCCTTAAACAAGCTAGCGAGGACTTGGCATATACCCTGTGTTTTTAGTGCCATATTAAATAAGTGTTATATAGTTGTTTATATACTACTATAATAGGTTATAGAGTGTTTGTATCTACATTACAGCATACTGGCCGGCGTCACAACATAAAAAAGTGAGAGTTATGCTAACAAATATTTAGACAGCTGCTAATAAGCACATAAAGGAAGTGATCCGTGTAAATGTGTGCAAGGCTAAGAAAACAAGGTTACACTGCAATGTAGTCCCTGAGCGAACAAGCAACTGCAGCAACAAGTCAATGCTGTTCTGCTACTGACAAAGATACATGACAAGGTAGGAGCAACACTATGAACAATGAGAACAAGCATAGCTCCGGACAAAGGATCATCATGCTGAACATGGCAGGAGCGCTGTCTCTCATTAATCTAGGCCAACGCAGGATCGCCGACCTTCAAGCCCTGCACCTTCACAGCTAAAGGATGGAACATCACATCAATGGAAGAAAATAGGATAATAAAAACCCTTCAAATCAAATTAGAAAATAAAAAGAGTTAATAATAAAGAGTTAATAGAGGAGGGGGCTCTGTTCACAATCCTCACGTGTAACCCGATCAAGGAGTAGCTACAAAAAGCATTACAATGATTTCAATGAGAATTGTGTAATACTTTATTTCTCCTGCGGAGGTGCTGCAGGGAAATAGAACACTTGCTACAAGGTTCCATCTTACATTACAGTTGATTGCTGGGATCGCCAACGATCAGCTTATCCTCAGGTTACCCTTCTAATAAATCATGATATTACTATCACAGACTGCTACATACCCGACCATTTATCCCCAGACATGGCGAGGTGCAGATCATTCATTACTGAGGCCTTGTTCACATTACCGCAATCAGATGCAGAGATTTATTTGCTACTATGGAAATATAAATCTGTCCCGTGTGTACAGTTATGACTACACAGTTATAGGAGTCTTTGCATAAAGCTGACACCAGCCGCTGCCAGTTATTGACATGAAGACTTTTACTAATAAAATATTAAAGCTCATCTCCTCGGGTCTCTTTTTTCAGTACACACAGCATATAATATATCATAGTTCTTGTTTCATTCATGTCTTGTTAGTTTTATGTCCTGGAGCTGCAGGTTTTCCCACTGCAAAGTGTCATATTCCCTGAGAAGAAGGGCCCTAAACATGTCTGTGTAGCATGGAGAGGCAGTACACTGTACAGCAGATAGAACTACAAGATACTACCTCTATGCAGTTCTATATACTCATGGGTGAACATATGGAAAGAAATTTGTATGATAGAAAATGACATGAAAAAGTGGCAATTTGGTGTATATATATAGTCATTGGGTGGTCACCATCTGGTTAAAAAAAAAATTATAGTACCATTCTTATCTACATTTATATTGGTTAACTAGGAATGTTTATGTTCTGCATCTGGACAGCCCCCAAATGTTTGGAACCTCCCACTTTTGGGCACTTTTTGCAAGCCATGCCCCTTTTGGACTACAGCGTGCCCAAATTTGCAGGTTTGTTGCTGATAGTTCTAGTCTGGCTCAGAGGCGTATCTTCAAGCTCCTAGGCTCAGATGCAAAATTCATAATAGGGCCCAGGGGCGTAACTTGAGGGGGGTGCATAAGGTGCAGTCACACCGGGGCCCAGGAGCCTTAGGGGGCCCATAAACACTGGCATCAGTATTGAGATTGAAGCTTCCATCTGGCCCATAAGCCAAGGAGACCCCCAGATCCCCCTAACCACACTAAGGTTGTCCAAACTCCTTAGCCCCCATACCCATCACTATCAAGAATTCGCTGTAGGGATGAGGTAGGGGGCCCGGACAAAAGATTGCATCGGGGCCCACAAGTCTTTTGTGATGTCACTAATAGGGCTTCTACCTACACTGTGCCATTTAGAATAATGGTATATTTTACATGACAACAGAAGCCATTTCTCATGATTGGTGCATGGCGGTAACTTATTGTTGCTGGAATACCCCTTTAAGCTAAGCCCCCACGTAGCGAAACGCAGAGAAAAACACTTTGGAAAAAACGCACATCCCATTTTTTCCACGTTATTTTTCATTGCGTTTTCGCAGAGGTTTCCTATGCAGACTTTCTGCCCTTATTATCATATAGGGAAAACGCCAGTGTTTCCGCAGGTATAGTGTCATACTGCGATTTTCTGCAATGTGGATGGGATTAGCCAGAACTCACTTTCCATATACTGTAAAAGACAATTTTTGGCGCGGTGTTTCCACAACAGCAAAAACGCTGTGTTTTCGCAACGTGGGCCTTAAGCTTCCCATACACTTTATATAGGTTAGACGCTGGTGTGGCTGACAGCTATTCCTTCCAACCACCTCTGTACCAAGACCCTTTGCTGTCTACGGTATCCTCTGTATTGTCAAGTAACAATTCCATTGTATTGGAAATCGGAAAAGTCACGGAAGGAACTTCAGTATTTTCCTACTGAAGTTCCTTCCGTGACTTTTACGATTTCCAATACAATGGTGACAATAATAGCAGGAAGTATTTTTACACCGACTGGTCTGTCCAATTTTTTTGGAAGATTTACGAAATTGTCTAGAATCAAATCTGTTTTTGTTGCCCACAGCAACCAATCACAGCATAGCTCTCATTTAGGATTTCTGTGTCTGATAAATGAAAGCCGCGTTGTGATTGGTTGGTAAGGGCGACAGTTCTCCTTGCCGATAGCTGTCAGTCATCGGCCTACTGTGCTGACTGCTATTAGCCGGCTGTGACTAGTGTAAATCTCTGTGTGTAACCCCAGTCTAACATGTAATGGAGACAGATAGCGGCCCACATGATAATGTACGAATAATTGCTTGATACACTTACACAAAGAGACTTAAAACAGCAGCGAGCCGTCGTGGGGTCACGGAGCTGCGCTCTCTGCTGACACCAGTTCTTTATCTTAATTATTGCTCCTCCTGACTCACGTGTCTCGTCTTAGGAGATTCCCTCCAGAAATACTCAACCTTGGGCCTAGTTTCTATAGAAAATAGCGTAAACGATGCCGCCTATGTATTGCCTACGCAATAAGACCCACAGGCTCTTATAAATGATGCTTAAAGGGGATGTCCAACATATCAATATTCATTTACTCTCTTATAACAATTTGTCAATTGAAGTCATTTCATATAATGCACATACTTGTTATGGCGCCCCCTGGTGTTCTTTTATTTCCCACTATATCCACCTAATGGGTAGAGGTCACACATGCTCAGTAGCTCAGTTGCGTCTCTCGGATTTTCGTGTACATGGACAGTAGATTAATTCCTGCTATTGTGCAGGCCAGCCAATAAGGAACGGGTCATTAGAAGCGACTTTTGTCATCAGGATAAGATATCTCAGCTGCTGCAGAACATCACTGTATATACCTCATAATGCACATCTTAGATGCTGCAGAACATCAAAAAAGAGATATTCGCTGCTGCAGAACATGACAATACACACCTCAGCTGTTGTAGATCATTACAACACACCTCACCTGCTGCAGAACATCAGAACACAATGTAGCTGTTGCAGAACATTATAATACATACCTCAGCTGTTACAGAGCAGCATAGCACACCTCAGCTGCTGCAGAACATCACAATGAAAACGTCAGTTGCTACAGAACATCACAATACACACTTCAGATGCTGCAGAACATCATGAGGGCTAGTTCACACGGGATGGATTTTGGTGTGGAATCCACCTCAAAATCCGCCCCCTCTCAATAGAGGTCTATGTAGATCACTCGCGTTTGTTTTTCCGCTAGCAGTTTGTTCCCGCTCACGGAAAAAAGAAGCGAGTTGCCCTATCTTGTGACAAATGCGTCCGCGGCGCATCCGCTTCAAGACAATCCCTCCGGACTAGGCCCATTCATTACGGCCTACTCCAGAGCAGGAAGATCAAAATCAAGATCGTCAAAATCAGGACCAAAATACACGGTCACTAGCCTGTGTGAACTAGGCCTAAAACACCTCAGCTGCTGCAGAACATCATAACACATACCTTATCTGCCGCAGAACATAATAATACACATCAACTCCTGCAGAACTTAATAACAGACAACTCCGTTGCTGCAGAACATCATAACACACGTGAGCTGCTGCAAAACAACATAAAACATACCGTATTTGCTGCAGAACATCACAGCACAAAGCTCAGCTGCTGCAGAACATCATAAAATGTACCTATGCTGCTGCAGAGCATCAAAACACACCTGAGCTGCTGCAGAACATCATAACAGACACTTCTCTGTTGGCTTAAAAGAGGAAAGTATCTAACTTCAAGCAAGATGTGCCCCATCTAATACATAACATGACAGACAATGCACAGACACATTCAGCAGGGTTCTGTTTGTCGGTGTAGCAGAGCTATGTTTGTCATCTGGCACAATACGAATATGGCACAAGATACATTAGAAGCAGAAGAAGATACATGTGCATCAAGGTCACCAGCATCACAGGGTAAAGAAACATACAGTGTAAAGAAAAACTATATACCCCCTGCCCACAGACATCCATAGACCTACAGCAAGACATTATATATATATATATATATATATATATATATATATATATATATATATATATTACTAAACAAGGGTGTGACTATGGACCCTAGAGCCCAAATAGTTCCTTTACCCCATATGGCGTGCATTATTTGTAGGCCATGTTACAGATTTTGCAATGGGGTTGCTAAATATTAGCATCATTAATAGGCAATATGTATTGCAGGTTTATTTTCATATAATATATTGCAGTGAGTCAGCAAGTCATATAAGGAGTATGTTGTCCTATTAATTCAATAGATAATGTGAGCATGATTTCTTCTTCCAGCCAACACAGGGTTAAATTTGCACCATCCCCCCCCCCTTCCACACACATATACACATACATACATAAACACATACACACACACTCCCCCAATAAAGACACACCAGTCAGACAGCATTATGCAGATAGGAGCACTTTTGCTAAATCCACGTCTCAGCCCATTTGACATAGTGCGCTAGTCACGCTTTTGTTGGCCTATGGAGCCCGGCTAGAATAAAGTGGCCATTAATTAAGTTGACCCAAAGCTAATGATTGAAGCAGTCACATGACCGATTCTTTCACGACCAAGATTACAGCTCTGGTCTAATTTTAGAAAATTGATTCCCCCCCCCCTTCTAAACTGTGATCTCATGGATACCGAGAGCAGTAACATCTGATGAACTTCTAGCACAAGCTGCATTCTATTAGCATAGCCCTGATGTATTATACATGTTACTATTACATGGGCATGCAAGCCCACCATGACCGAGGAGCTAAAGTTACCAGCTCATATTTAATGACAGAGAAAGACGCCCTCTAATTGCTGTATTAATAGGGACAGAGCCAGAGGATAATGAGAGTTGTGATTGGAGATGATCTGATTCCTGCAGGTCCCTCTGAACGTAGAATAGTTCACGGTACTAAGATCAGACTTGATTCTACAAAATTTCCTAAATTAATAATCAATATAGAAAGACTACTGAAATTTCTAATCGATATATAACAACTGGTAGAAGTAATAACCAATATATAAAGACTGGTAAGATTAATAACCAATATATAAAGAAAGCTAAAATAGATAAAGGATATATAAAGACTGGTAAAGCTAATAACCAATGTATAAAGATTAATATTAATAATCAATATATAAAGACTGGTAAAATTAATAACTAATTTATAAATATCACTAAAATTATTAACCAATATATATAAGACTGCTAAAATTAATAATCGATGTATAAAAACTGCTAAAATTAATAATTAATATATTAAAAAAAATCTAAAATTAATAATCAATGTGTAAAAACTTCTACATTTCTACAATTAATAATCAATATACTGTTTAAAGACTGCTACAATGAATAACCAACATACAAATCTATGATACATAAAGCTGCTTCTAATTACTGACCCCTATGATGGGACTTAAGAGAATGACGGAGCAATGCCACTCTAAACTGTTCTCATAAGGCTCCGTTCCCACGGAGTAACGCGCCGCGCATTCAGACACGTATACACGTGTCAGAGTGTGAGCGCTCAAAACAGATCTCATTCACTTCAATGGGTGCCGGCTCACGCGCGCTACATATTGAGATCAATAGGTTAAAAGCCTCCCATTGATTTCAATGCGTAGCGCCCGTAAGCTGGCACCCATTGAAGTGAATGAGATCTGTTTTGAGTGCTCACACTCTGACATGTGTATAAGTGTCTGAATGCGCGGCGCGTTACTCCGTGGGAACGAAGCCTAACTCTGCATGGAGTATGTATGTTCTCCCCATGTTTGTATGGGCTTCCTCCGGGTACTCCGGTTTCCTCCCATAGGCCAAAGACATACCGATAGGGAATGTAGATTGTGAGCCCTATATGGGACAGTGACAGACAATATCTGTAAAGTCCTGCGAAATATGATGGCGCATAATAACTAAATAAATAACTCCCATAGAGGAGAATGAGACCTATGGAAACAGCTTAGCACATCTAGCTACAATGTTTCCGTAACTGTTGAGCTATAAGCTGCCCTATGTCCTATCCACGTCTATGGAAGCAGTATAGAGAAGTATTGCTCAGCTTCTCTAGTAAATTCTGCCCTAGCAGTTGGGACTTAGGGCACATGCACAAGACAGGGTGTGCATCCGAATTGGGGCCGTGATGATATCCAAGTGCATTCTGTGATGTATTCACATCTATGGGGCTCCCGGATATGTTGCGTTCCGATGACACAGATAATTATAGAGCTGGTCCTATTCCGCACCATTTTATCGGAATGGAATGGATCCGGGAGCCCCATAGACATGAATGCATTGCAGAATCATCTGACTGTACACTGTGATAAACTCGGCCCAACTCGGATTCACCATTGGCTGTGTGCCTGGACCTGAGCAGCATTATACGTGAATTTCATGTATATTTCAACGTTTTTTCATTGGGGGGGGGCATTATTTCTGATATTTGGACTTTTATCATTCACACTAATAAAAGAAAAAAAAAAACATAAAAATACTATTTATATTAGATTTCATATGTCACTAATATCAGACATCTGCCAGGTTAACAAGCCTCAAACACACTGCAAAGTATGCTGTGTTTCCCAAAATTAGTATAGATTTTATATGATTAGTTATAGAACATCACTAAGAGCTACAGAATATAAGAAGCGGATATCGGATATTCTGGATAGATATCAAAAAGTGGAGAAAAGAAGAAAAAGTGCAACGTAAAATAGTAGCACAAAATATATACAAAATATACACAAAATATATACAAAATATACACAAAATATATACAAAATATACACAAAATAGATACAAAATATACACAAAATATATATAAAATGTCCTGGAGTAGCCAATGCCAGATTATAGGAACATCACTGTACAGAAAGTCCCAGTGTGGACCGATACGTACTGCTTTTTCCAATAAAAGGTCATTTTCCATCCATACAGGTTGCTGACAGACCGGATTGTTATATATATATATATATATATATATATATATATATATATATATAGCTAAATATATAATAATAATAATAATAATAATAATAATAATAATAATAATATAAGATAATCCTTTAATAGTCCCACCATGGGGAAATATATACAGTATATTACAGCATGGATATAATACAGTGATAATACAAAATAATAATAATAAATATTATAATAATAATAATTTCTTAGAAGAAGTCAGTACAAGTCTTTTCTTCTATATAAATCCCCTGATCATAACCATCAGGGTAACCATTCTATAAATACAATAGTCTTTATATATTCATAGTAAGACCCCCCTCAACATAACCAAAGGGCCACACAGCAATGAGGGAACACCTATGCCCCACTGGAGCCCTCTAGTGGTGAAGTTGCTCTGTTGTTGTCCCTGATGTGATTACTTTATACTACCTGGTGTTACATTATGTCACACGACTAGTCCCAGTCTCAGGGCACTGGCAAATTATTCATCGCAGCTTGCACAAAAAGCCAAAAACTTGCACAAAATCCTTCTCTGCAGACATTCAGGCCTGCTGTCACTTGTAGTTCTCCTGCCTCAGGCAAGCAACAAGTTCCCAAAACCACATCAATAAAGAATGAATGGCCTGGCGTAGTGAATTCAGCTGGTTATGTATTCCCTCCTGAGACCCCCCCCCCCCTCTAATTCTTGACAGAATATCAGTGGGTAGCAGAGAGCAGGGACACACAGGATTAAACCATTCCCATAGTGCTGGTCCTCCATCGTCTCCTGGAGAGACCCCGCATGGCCTGTATACAGCCTGCATACAGTGATGACATATATACAATATACAAGATAAACAATGGAACAGCATCATAGTAAATACAACGATAATAAAACAACATGGGGGAACTTGTATTAACAAGCAGCGCACAGACTGTATAGAATAGACTTTGTAGCAAATCACAAAAACAATGGTGACCCCAGGGCACCCATCAGCGTCCCCCGGTAACTGGAGCAGGAGATCATACATCACGTCTGACAAGTGTCACCATAGATTGATGGGCAGCCAGAGCACAAGTGCATAGGAGTAGCCAACAGGGCACAGGGACAAAACAGCACCAACGTCACCCATAGCAGACTCAAGGGGGGGCACTAGACATGCCAGCGGGCACCTGAGTAATGCCTGGCCATGTGGGCATGTAAGTGGGTAAGGCAGTGACTGGGCACCTGAATGGGAATGGGCATTTAACTCCAATATGCCTCACACCAGTAAGTAAGGGGTTAGCTAGGCAAGTATATAGAGATTACACAGCAAAGAATTAAAAATGGGCACATGGACAAAAAGTGGGTACACATGGATATGTACAGAAAGCCGATATCCAAAGTACAGAAGTATATAGGAATGTACAGAGGGAGAACATGTAGGTAACCAAGACTGTGTATTAATATAGACCAGGGTATACAACTCTAGCAGTGTATAGATATATACCAGGGCATATAAATCTAGCAACGTATACATATATACCAGGACGTTTAACTCCTACAGTGCATAGGCATATAATAGCAGTATATGTACCATCTAACAGTGTATACATATGTAGCAAGGGAATCTAACTCTGATAGTGCTCAGATATAGACTAGGGTATATACAGTAACTCCAATAGTCCACAGACATAGACTAGGGTATATACAGTAACTGATAGTACACAGACATATACCAGGATGTATACAGTAACTCCAATAGGGCACAAACATATACCAGGGTATACATAGTAACTGATAGTACACAGACATATACCAGGGTGTATACAGTAACTCTGATAGTACACAGACATATACTAGGGTATATACAGTAATTCCAATAGTGCACAGACATATACCAGGGTATACACAGTAACTCCAATAGTGCACAGACATAGACTAGGGTATATACAGTAACTGATAGTACACAGACATATACCAGGGTATACACAGTAACTCTGTACACAGACATATACTATAACTCTGATAGTACACATACATATACTAAGGTATATACAGTAACTCTGGTAGTACACAGCCATATACTAGGGTATATACAGTAACTCCAATAGTGCACAGACGTCACTAGGCTATATACAGTAACTCTGATAGTACACAGACATATACTAAGGTATATACAGTAGCTCCAATAGTGCACAGATATAGACAAGGGTATATACAGTAACTGATAGTACACAGACATATACCAGGGTATACACAGTAACTCTGTACACAGACATATACTAGGGCATATATAGTAACTCTGATAGTGCACAGACATATACAGTAACTCCAATAGTGCACAGACATATACTACAGCAAATACAGTAACTCTGATAGTACACATACATATACTAGGGTATATACAGTAACTCCAATAGTGCACAGACATATACTAGGGCATATACAGTAACTCTGATAGTACACAGACATATACTAGGGCATATACAGTAACTCCAATAGTGCACAGACATATACTACAGCAAATACAGTAACTCTGATAGTACACATACATATACTAGGGTATATACAGTAACTCCAATAGTGCACAGACATATACTAGGGCATATACAGTAACTCTGATAGTGCACAGACATATACTACAGCAAATACAGTAACTCTGATAGTACACATACATATACTAGGGTATATACAGTAACTCCAATAGTGCACAGACATATACTACAGCAAATACAGTAACTCTGATAGTACACATACATATACTAGGGTATATACAGTAACTCCAATAGTGCACAGACATATACTAGGGCATATACAGTAACTCTGATAGTACACAGACATATACTAGGGCATATACAGTAACTCTGATAGTACACAGACATATACTAGGGCATATACAGTAACTCTGATAGTACACAGACATATACTAGGGCATATACAGTAACTCTGATAGTACACAGACACGGACATGCAACTCCTGTATTGCATAGACGTGACCTAGGACATTTAACTCTTGCAGTGCACAGACCAGTAGCAAGGCATCTAACTCTGCCAGTACATAGACACAACCCAGGGTATATAGCTCTGTCAGCACACAGACAAGAATCAGGGCATCTAACTCTAGCAGTATATATAATATAGAGATGTACTAGTATATGTAGAGTAACTATAGCAGTTCACAGACACAACCTAGAGTATTTAACTCTTGCAGTGACAGGTAGCATGGTATCTAACTCTGCCAGCACAGATATTGGCACCAGAGCATATAACTTTGACAGCACATAGGCATGTGCCAGGACATAGGATTCTTGCAATGCATACATATGTACCAGGGCATTGCACAGACATGCCAGGGGGCACCTAATGAGTGAGGGGTGTCAGGTAAGAGGTCACTCACGCTGCTGTTCTCCCCGGTCCAGTGCACCATGGCTTGGTTATGTGATGCATCTCCCTTGAGCACAAACGAGGTGCTGAGCAGTGAGATGTGGTCCTGGCTGGTAGCCCTCCCATAGCGGCCGGCAGCAGCATCCTCAGTAACCCCAATTCCATCAACTCTGCTCCCAGCCTCCTGTACATCCCGGGGACTCCTCCTGTATACCCAGCCTGTGCCCTGCACCAGCTGCACCAGCAGGGAAAGACTGGCAAAGCACAGGATGCCCATAGGAGGAGGAAGAAGTGGCCCCCTCAGTGCCATGCTCCTCTTCTGATGTGGCTAGTGACAGGCTGGGGATGTGTATGCCAGATAGATAGATACTGAGAGGGAGAGGGTGGGATTGCAAACAAAGCAAGGTTTTTCCTCCTTACATTGGAGAACACTGAGCTTTCACAAGTCAACTGTCATTGGGAGAGGAATGCGGGCGCCATCTGCTGGTGGATATGTGCAATGGCCCTGTAGTACTTTCCATTACTCACCATTGTCCCAGCTCCCTAACCCTGGGCATCAAAGGTGGTTTATGTCCTAATGCCCACAGCAAAACCTCCCTTTTATCCAGAGCTGAATTCTAAAGGAGAATTTTTTTTACTTCCTCTTTTATCATGCTTCTTTTTCATGGTATATTTTTTTATTACTTAAAATTGGAAGATAGCAATTCATTTTGTAAGTTAAATGAATAAATGAATGAATGAATTATACATACCCCAAATTTTAAAGGGATTCCTGGGGCTTGTAAATCCATGATTTATCCATAGAATGTATTTATTTTGCTTACTTATACAGCGCCATCATATCCCGCAGTGCAGTCACTGTTCCATATCACAATCAGCATATCTGTGGAGTGTGGACATGGTCTTTGGCTGGATTCAAACCCAGGACTCCAATGCTTCAAATCAGGGATCCAACACCCAGGCCCCCTGTGGATCAGCTGTGTGTAATGGGAGCAATACTACCTGATTGCTGCTTCTGCTTCACCGGTCACATGGTCTGTTTGCAGCTCAGTCACACTCAAGTGAAGGAAGGGGTTAAACAAACACCACAAAGGACTGAACCTCTATACCATGTATGATAGAAATCAAATATATAAGCAGTCCCAATAATGTCCCCTATATGAAATGTGTATTAGTGCATAGCAGGCTATTTTAACTATTTATTAACCAGAAAACCGCCAACTTTGACTTAACATAACCCATGGGGTTTTCTCCATTCGCCAATTTGCCTGCCAGGAGAAACCAAGTGAACCGTGACATTGCTAAGCAGTTATAGGTGAAAAAACAGATCATTGTGTATAGATGAATGGTAAATCAGAAAATCTTTAAGATGACCTTTCACCACCTCTAGTTCTTAGCATCTGTTAATAGGCATCACTTCACTGATTCCAGCACAGTTGGAATTTTCTCTCTAGCACCCACCGTTCCTGAGCAATAAGTGCAGCTCGTTTTGGTGCCTAATGAGGTACTTAGGATTTATACTATATACTGTATACCCATTTACCACCCTGGAGTAGCAGGGATAAAGCTCACCAAAAACAGCCATATTAATGTATTTACCACTAAACAACCGTGTACCACTAGGGTTAATACGAGTTGGATTGGAAAAATGGCTGGACACTTTACTTATATTCTATAGCATGTTGCCCACCAGCATGAATTTCTGTTTAAGGTCCAGTTATCATATATGAAGATGGATGAAGATGGCGTTGTTGGACAAAGGTATATCCATAAAAATCGCCAACCTGGATTTCAGCAAGGCTGTTGAAACAGTGCCACGTAAAGAAGTGATAGATGAATTATTGAAGACTGGACTTAGTCCCTGGATAGACATAGCATAGCTCCCAACCGCCCCGCATTTCGCAGGACATTCCTGATTTTCGGCTGCTGTCCCGCGGTCCCGCACAGCTTACCGCATGTCCTGCTCTGCCCCTGAAGTGTTTTACTTATTAACAAACTTTCCCCCGATCACCACCCGCTCTTATAACAGGTAAAAGGTTGTAACTGGGATAAGACCGGGGGGGTGGGGGGGGGGGGTGATCAGGGGAAAGCTTGACTACTGTACTCAGAAGGACCTGTGTGATATCAGATGTCACGTGACTAGGTAGGCATGTTTTTGTATCCTGTGCAGGGAGGAAGAGATGGAGAAATGGTGGCCTAAGGTACTGGGGAGGGGGATGTGAAATGCAGGGTATACAGTGTGTGTGTGTGTGGGGGGGGGGGTACAGATGTGTGGTTCAGGATGTACTATGTGTGTGTGGGAGAGAGATGTGGGGTTCAGGGTGTACTGTGTGTGGGAGATAGATGTGGGTCCAAGTTGTACTGTGTGTTTTGGAGAGATGTGGGGTTCAGGCAGTACTGTGTGGGGGGGGGAGATGTGGGGTTCAGGCTGTACTGTGTGTGTGTGGGAGAGATGTGGGGTTCAGGGTGCACTTTGTGTGTGGTAGAGAGAAGTGTGGTTCAGGGTGTAGTGTGTGTGTGTGTGTGTGTGGGTGAGATGTGGGGTTCAGGGTGCACTTTGTGTGTGGTAGAGAGAAGTGTGGTTAAGGGTGTAGTGTGTGTGTGTGGGTGAGATGTGGGGTTCAGGGTGCATTGTGTGTGTGATGAAAAATGTGGGGTTCAGGTTGTACTGTGTGTGGGGAGGAGAAATGTGTGATGCAGGATGGACTGTGTGTGGGGGAGAAATGCGGGGTTCAGGGTGTACTGTGTGTGAGGGGGAGATGTGGGGTTCAGGGTGTACTGTAGGGTACAGAGTGTACTGTGGTGGAATATGGGGTGCAAGTTTGACTGTGGAGGGAGAAATGTGGGGTGCAGGGTGTACTGTGGAGGGAGAGATGTTGAGTGCATGGGTGTACTGTGTGGGATGAAATGTGGACTGCAAGGTGTACTGTGGGGGGAGAGATGTGGGGTGCAGTGCGTACTCTGTGTGTTGGAGATGTTAGGTGCATGGGTGTACTGTGGGGTGCATGGGTGTACCAAAGATAAATAGGTGGAGTCAATTTAGAAGTGGGTGGGGCTAAATTTGCTGAGGCCCGCCCACATTTTGTCCCTCTTTCTGTCCTTTAAAAGTTGGGAGGCATGGACATCAGTGTTATTGTTAATGGAGTGCTGTATGAGGATAGAAGAGTCACTAGTGGTGACCTCAGGAGTCACGTAGACAAGTAATGCCTGTTTGTGAAAGACACAAAAGTGTGTAATAAGGTTGATACTCCTGAAGGGGTTTGTAACATAGATGAATTATCCAATGGAAACTGCAGTTCAATATTTCCAAATAAAGGACAATGCAGAGCAAGGAATGCTCTGAGTATTGTATTGGCAGTTCTTTGTTAGCAAGGACTTCAGAAGAGAAGTATCTAGGGTCCTGATATCAAATAGCCTCAAAATAAGTGCATAATGCAGCCAGGCAACAGAGAAGACAAGTAGGATGCTCAGATGTTTATCCAGAGGTATAACTAGTAGGATGCTTGGATGTACAGCTACAGGTGTAACTAGTAGAATGCTCACCTATACAGCTCAAGATATATAACCAGTAGAATACTTGGCTGTATAGCTGGAGGTATAACCAATAGGATGCTCTGATGTATAGGTAGAGGTATACCAAATAGGACGTTTGGCTTTATATATGACCAATATGACATTCAGCTGTATAGCTGGATGTATAACCAGTAAAACGTTTGGCTGTATAGCTAGAGGTATAACCAGTAGGATGCTCGACTTTATAGCTAGAGGTATAAACAATAGTACGCTTGGCTGTATAACTAGAGGTACAACCAGTAGAATGCTTGACTGTATAGCTAGAGGTATAACCAGTAGGATGCTCTGAAGTATAAGTAGAGGTATAACCAGTAGGATGCTCAGCTGTATAACTAGAGGTATAACCAGTAGGATGCTCGGCTGTATAGCTAGAGGTATAACTAGTAGGATGCTCGGCTGTATAACTAGAAGTATAACCAGTAGGATGCTTGGCTGTATAGCTAGAGGTATAACCAGAAGGATGCTTGGTTGTATAGGTAGAGCAGGGGTGCCCAATACGTAGGGGTCGATCGCGGGATGCAGCCAGGGATCCCCGGTGTCTGCTTGTTCACAGTGCAGGCTGAGAGTCAACTCTCAGCCTGCGCTGTGAACAAGCACTCCGGACACTTGCAGGCCGGGCAGCAGCAGCTCCGGGGGATGACGCACTCCCTGCTCTTAGGGATGGAGGGAGCCGGGTGCTGCTTGTTCACAGCGCAGGCTAAGAGTCATCTCCGGACACTGGCAGGCAGGGCTGCCGCAGCCCCAGCCTGCCAGTGTCCAGAGATAACTCTCAGCCTGCGTTGTGAACAAGCAGACACCGGAGATCCCTGGGCGGCCACAGAACGCCGCTGTCTCCTGCTCTCACACTCCGCCTGACCCCGCCCACAGACACGCCCGTCCCGGCCCCGCCCACAGGAAGTGGGTAGTAGATTTTTTGCCTTGGTCAGTTTATAAAGTAGCTCACATACTGAAAAAGTGTGAGCACCCCTGAGGTAGAGGTATAACCAGAAGGATGCTTGGCTGTATAGGTAGAGATATAACCAGAAGGATGCTTGGCTGTATAGGTAGAGATATAACCAGAAGGATGCTTGGCTGTATAACTAGATGTAACTTATAACCAGTAGGATGAGAGATTGTAAATAAATCTACTGTAGAGTGTTGGTGAGACCACATCTGAAGTACAGTATCGAGTTCTAGAGATCCCACCTACAAAAAGACATAGATCAAGTAGAACAGATGCAAAGGCGGACTACACAAATGGTGGAGGGTCTGAGGCATAAAACACATCAGGAAATAATTAAGAACTTACTCTGTATAGGTTTTGTAATGTGTCACTGCTAAGTTCTGTATCCAGGAATATCCTTTCAATGATGCAAAGTCCAGACTTAAAGAGAGATGGCTTATGTTTAATAAAATAAAGGTTGACAATGTAACAATTGCTAAATAAATGGACAACGTCCCTTAATGCCCTACTTAGGAAGAATACAAAGCACAAATACATATCCTGCAATACAGGCCGAAATCTCTCCTATATACAGTCCTATGAAAAAGTTTGGGCACCCCTATTAATCTTAATCATTTTTAGTTCTAAATATTTTGGTGTTTGCAACAGCCATTTCAGTTTGATATATCTAATAACTGATGGACACAGTAATATTTCAGGATTGAAATGAGGTTTATTGTACTAACAGAAAATGCGCAATATGCATTAAACCAAAATTTGACCGGTGCAAAAATATGGGCACCTCAACAGAAAAGTGACATTAATATTTAGTAGATCCTCCTTTTGCAAAGATAACAGCCTCTAGTCGCTTCCTGTAGCTTTTAATCAGTTCCTGGATCCTGGATGAAGGTATTTTGGACCATTTCTTTCTACAAAACAATTCAAGTTCAGTTAAGTTTGATGGTCGCCGAACATGGACAGCCCGCTCTCAAATGATCTGAAAACAAAGATTGTTCAACATAGTTGTTCAGGGGAAGGATACAAAACGTTGTCTCAGAGATTTAACCTGTCAGTTTCCACTGTGAGGAACATAGTAAGGAAATGGAAGACCACAGGGACAGTTCTTGTTAAGCCCAGAAGTGGCAGGCCAAGAAAAATATCAGAAAGGCAGAGAAGAAGAATGGTGAGAACAGTCAAGGACAATCCACAGACCACCTCCAAAGAGCTGCAGCATCATCTTGCTGCAGATGGTGTCACTGTGCATCGGTCAACTATACAGCGCACTTTGCACAAATAGAAGCTGTATGGGAGAGTGATGAGAAAGAAGCCGTTTCTGCACGTACGCCACAAATAGAGTTGCCTGAGGTATGAAAAAGCACATTTGGACAAGGCAGCTTCATTTTGGAAACAAAAATTGAGTTGTTTGGTTATAAAAAAAGGCGTTATGCATGGCGTCCAAAAAGAAACAGCATTCCAAGAAAAACACATGCTACCCACTGTAAAATTTGGTGGAGGTTCCATCATGCTTTGGGGCTGTGTGGCCAATGCCGGCATCGGGAATCTTGTTAAAGTTGAGGGTCGCATGGATTCCACTCAGTATCAGCAGATTCTTGAGAATAATGTTCAAGAATCAGTGACGAAGTTGAAGTTACGCCGGGGATGGATATTTCAGCAAGACAATGATCCAAAACACCGCTCCAAATCCTCAGGCATTCATGCAAAGGAACAATTACAATGTTCTGGAATGGCCATCCCAGTCCCCAGACCTGAATATCATTGAACATCTGTGGGATGATTTGAAGCGGGCTGTCCATGCTCGGCGACCATCTAACTTAACTGAACTTGAATTGTTTGTCCAAAATACCTTTATCCAGGATCCAGGAACTGATTAAAAGCTACAGGAAGTGACTAGAGGCTGTTATCTTTGCAAAAGGAGGATCTACTAAATATTAATGTCACTTTTCTGTTGAGGTGCCCATACTTTTGCACCGGTCAAATTTTGGTTTAATGCATATTGCACATTTTCTGTTAGTACAATAAACCTCATTTCAATCCTGAAATATTACTGTGTCCATCAGTTATTAGATATATCAAACTGAAATGGCTGTTGCAAATACCAAAATATTTAGAACTAAAAATGATTAAGATTAATAGGGGTGCCCAAACTTTTTCATAGGACTGTATCTATTCAATTGTATTATCTTATAATCTCCAATGCAATTTGGTCCTGCATATATATCACATTATATACTGTATAAGGCTATGGCAGGATAACATAGAGTGCAGAGACATACATATCACAGCCTGGAGGATAGCAGGGACAGGGGAACATGGATGAAACCTCTACATATACAGTATGTTACAGATATTGATAAGGTTCAGGAGGGAAAAACAAAGGGGCACGACCTGAAATTAGTTGGGGGGAGGGGCTCATCTAGACTAACTACAAGCTTTAGGGTCAACTTGTAGGGTTCAGGGCAAGGCACTGCTAGGGCTTTAAAAATGTGCCCTATTAGTAATAATGTAACCCATAGTTCCCCCAACAGTTATTATGGGGTAGCACGGTGGCCTTGCAGGACTGGAGTCCTAGGTTCAAATCTGGACAAGGAGTTTGTATGTTCTACCTGTGGCTTTCCTCCCACATACCTCATAGATACAGTGTTGGCCAAAAGTATTGGCACCCTTGCAATTCTGTCAGATAATACTAATTTTCTTCCAGAAAATGATTGCAATCACAAATTCTTTGGTATTATTATCTTCATTTAATTTGTCTTCAATGGAAAACCACAAAAAGAATCGTCAAAAAGCCAAATTGGATATAATTCCACACCAAACATAAAAAAGGGGGTGGACAAAAGTATTGGCACTGTTTGAAAAATCATGTGATGCTTCTGTAATTTGTGTAATTAAAAGCACCTGTTACTTACCTGAGGCACCTAACAGGTGGTGGCAATAACTAAATCACAGTTGCAGCCAGTTGAAATGGTTTAAAGTTGACTCAACCTCTGTCCTGTATCCTTGTGTGTACCACATTGAGCATGGAGAAAAGAAAGAAGACCAAAGAACTGTCTGAGGACTTGAGAAGCAAAATTGTGAGGAAGCATGAGCAATCTCAAGGCTACAAGTCCATCTCCAAAGACCTGAATGTTCCTGTATCTACCGTGCGCAGTGTCATCAAGAAGTTTAAAGCCCATGGCACTGTGGCTAACCTCCCTAGATGTGGACGGAAAAGAAAAATTGACTAGAGATTTCAACGCAAGATTGTGCGGATGGTGGATAAAGAACCTCGACTAACATCCAAATAAGTTCAAGCTGCCCTGAAATCCGAGGGTACAACAGTGTCACCCCGTACTATCTGTCAGCGTCTGAATGAAAAGGGACTGTATGGTAGGAGACCCAGGAAGACCCCACTTCTTACCCAGAGACATAAAAAAGCCAGGCTGGAGTTTGCCAAAACTTACCTGAGAAAGCCAAAAATGTTTTGGAAGAATGTTCTCTGGTCAGATGAGACAAAAGTAGGAAAAGGCATCAACATAGAGTTTACAGGAAAAAAAGAGGCCTTCACAGAAAAGAACACGGTCCCTACAATCAAACATGGCGGAGGTTCCCTGATGTTTTGGGGTTGCTTTGCTGCCTCTGGCACTGGACTGCTTGACCGTGTACATGGCATTATGATGTCTGAAGACTATTATTATTATTATTTATATAGCACCATTAATTCCATGGTGCTTTAAATTTGGGGGTTACATACAGTACACAAAATATACAGGTAGATATAATACTGACAGTGATTGGCTGGCACAGTGGGGTAGAGGGCCCTGCCCGCGAGGGCTTACAATCTATGAGGATAGGGGGTAGAGACAGAAGGAGAGGGGGAGACTGTACAGATGGTGGTGCGGTGATAGTGTTATTGGAGGTTGTAGGCCTTCCTGAATAGGTGAGTCTTCAGGGCCTTCTTGAAGCCTGTGATTGTGGGGGTCAGTCTTATGTGTCTTGGTAAGGAGTTCCAGAGTATGGGGGATGCACGGGAGGAATCTTGGAGACGGTTGTGTGAGGAGCGGATGTGGGTAGAGTGGAGTAGGAGGTCATTGGAGGATCTGAGGTTACGTGTGGGCAGGTAGCGGGAGATGAGGTCAGAGATATATGGAGGGGACAGGTTGTGGATGGCTTTGTATGTTAGCGTTAGTAGCTTGAACTCAATTTGCTGGGTTATGGGTAGCCAGTGGAGGGACTGGCAGAGGGGAGCAGCCGATGAAGATCGGGGGGAGAGGTGGATTAAGCGAGCAGCGCAGTTTAAGGTGGACTGGAGGGGGGCGAGGGTGTTAGTCCATGGAGAAGAGTGTTGCAGTAGTCTAGGCGGGAGATTATGAGGGCCTGGACGAGCATCTTGGTAGTTTCCGGGGTGAGGAAGGGGCGAATTCGGTGGATGTTCTTGAGCTGGAGGCGGCAGGAGGTGTTGAGGGTTTGAATATGTGGCTTGAAGGATAAGTCAGAGTCCAGGGTTATCCCGAGGCATCGGGCCTGTGGGACAGGGGTAAGAGAGGTTCCATTAACTTTGGTGGAGGGGCCATACGGGGTGGGGCAAAGATGATGAACTCTGTTTTTTCCATGTTGAGTTTGAGAAAGCGGGAGGAGAGGAAGGAGGCTACGGCCGCTAAGCAATCTGGAACTCTGGCCAGCAGGGAGGTAATGTCTGGTCCAGAGATGTATATTTGGGTGTCGTCGGCATAGCAATGGTACTGGAAACCATGAGATTCTATGAGTTGGCCCAGGCCAAGGGTGTAGATGGAAAAGAGGAGGGGTCCTGCAGCATAATGTAGGGCCCAGTGTGAGAAAGCTGGGTCTCCCTCAGAGGTCAGGGGTCTTCCAGCAGGACAATGACCCAAAACACACTTCAAAAAGCACTAGAAAATGGTGGTGAGAGAAAGCACTGGAGATTGGAGATACAGTATAATGTCCCACAGTAGACCCTCCACACAGTATCACACAGTATAATGTCTCATAGCAACCCTTCCAATAATATAATGTTCCATAGATGTCCTCTATACAGTATAATGTCCCTTAGAGGTATCTTCAAACAGTATAATGTCCCATAGCGACCCTCCATACAGTATTATATCCTAGAGTGGCCCCCTCCACACAGTATAATGTTCCAGGGTGGCCCCTATCAGTTCTCATTGCAAATTTTACAATAATTTTGGGTTTTCTACTCATGGACTACTATTACACTGGCAACTCTTCAGACCCCAAAGTATGATAAGTGGAGTGGATATATATATATATATATATATATATATATATATATTATTATGTACTGATCTTGTGAGGTTTGCTCAACAAATTCTGATGCCTAATGTCAGATAATATACAAGTAGTGCCTATTCTTTACCACTAAGTGTCACTGTGGCAGCACCTCTCTATACTGGATATAGTCTCATGTCATCCCCTTATCAGACCATGGCTATAGTGTATATCTTTATTTCCAGTTGCCAGCATTACATTGATTTTAAAACGAGGTCCAAGATCTCAGACTGAATAATATTGGACAGGTAGACTAATATTCCATTTTTTTTTATCCAAGATTCTGCGCAGATTAACTTTGCAATTTATCTTTATATTGGATTCTAGCACAACTGTTACTACTACAAAGCTCCAAATTCCCGGCTTATCTCCCCACAGCGTACCCATCAGTTATACAGTAGGATGAATCTCTTACAGTGAGCACTAGGGGGAGAATGATTAATAGAGCTGTCTGTATTTAGGGCAGGGGTGCACAACCGGCAGTCCAGGGACCACATGTGGCCTATGACGCTGCATTGTGCGGCCTCCTACATCTGAACGCAGACATACTCATTCTTGTTCACATGCCGTATAGTATGGAAGTATGGACGGGTAAGTATTAACAGTGTATTGTGTGGAAAGCTAAGGGTCCCTCACTGAGAATGGGTGTCCTGACCCCTCTTCTAAATATGTGTATATGATGGTCAGCCATGCATGCGACTCTCTCTATTATAGTTTATAGGAGGAGTGAAATGCTAGGCTGCTTCCATTACACCCATAATGGATAAGGGGACTCCTGGTCTGTATTTAGTCTGGGGTCTGTAATTGTTTAGGGGGTGTCCGGTCTGGATCTGCATTTATTCTGGGGTCTATTTTAGTTCAGCACAGTTGCCAAGAATTTACAGAAACGGTCATAGCAAATTAGGAAATGTCCCAGCCAATAAAGGGGTAACGACTTATGAAACCCCACCACAAATTGGACAGTCCCACTCAGTTTAGGGGTGTCTGAGCACGGCTTCAAGAATGTTTTGGGGGCCTGAGTTAAAGGGGGTTGCCCGAGATAAATTGAAAGTGAATCCATAAACTAAAACCTCTCGACCCACCTAACTTTTAATTGACTTAATTTTTTTTAAAAAAATCTATATTTATGGTCACAGGAACGTTTTCTGATGATCCGATAACATTACAATTCCAAATTTCTGGAAACGAAGCATCACCAATAGTTCCCCCCACCATTCCTATCATGCTTACCTATCTTCAGTCTTCTGGTATGAAGCATCACTTCCTCTGCTTCTGCCGGCGGCTGCGCAATACAGGTTTATTGTACACTTGCCAGCAGAAGTGACGAGCGCATACCACAAATGCACAAGAAACCACAGAAGAAGATGCCAGTGGGACCAAGAAACTGATCTCTAGGACACAGAAGCCAGGTAAGTATGATTGGAGGGGAGGGGGATTGTGGCTGATTTTTGTAGGTAGGTAGATAGATATGGCTAGTAGTCCACGGGCTAGCTAGGGAAACAGGGTGGTGGTGTGAGAGAGGGAATGAGAGGGGGATCATGGGAGAGTTAGGCTAGGGAAGCATGTAAACAAATGCAGAGGATGCCAGGAGCTCCCAGACAAAGCCAGAAATCACTCAAAACACTGCTAAAGGTATTGGAGTGCAATTATTAACCCATTAATAGCACTAAGGGCCCCTTCACACGGCGTAAGCGCTCGGCTCTTTCCGAGCTGTACACGCGAGCGCTTCTAAACACTTCCCATTCACTTCAATGGGAGCGCTCGTAAAGCTAGCTTTATGCGTAAAGCTAGCTTTATGCATACAACTTTATATAACACATATCAGAATCTCCCTGACCCTCTTTCCCCGAAGTTGTCTAGCATGTACAAGGGTGGGGGTGTCACTTTAAGATCCCACACCCATACACACACATAATATTAATATATGGAAACCGTCTTCTACTTTGACGACTCATTTTACATTATTATTATTTTTAATTAAAAAAAAAAAAAGATAAATTCCAACTAAAATGACAAGGCAGGGCAGGTCTATTACATAAAATATGGTGAAATATCAAACATATGTCTGTAATTCTGAGGCCTAGATCAAAGCCGCAGCTCGGTACAATTAGTGTGATCTATGCGCCATGTATTCTGCTCACGGTGACCGCAGAGAGAGAGAGCGCAGCTGGTTCCCGAAATACCACAGGCAATTTGTGCCTGCAACGCTGGCCATGGCAGCCGTCATTTCTGACCCTCGTGTTGGCAACTCAGATGATTAATTTTTATTCATGAAATTTCGAGCATGAAGGGTTCAAGATAAACAGGACATGGCACTGAATATATTAAATGGAACCCGCTATCATAATGGAGTCTTTATCAGGACAGCCACAAAAGAATTTCCTAAAATAAACGTGGTCTGGTCTCCAACTCGCTGTGATCATTTATATGGGATCCAACCTCCATGGCTTCACAAACACCTAGTGCAGGGTCTGTGTCTTTAACCCCTTAATGATGGAGGGCAGTTTGGGCATTAATGTTCGGCGACTTTTTCATATTTTACAATGTACTGGGAAGCTGGAAAAAATAAAATCAGAATGGGGTGGAATTGGGGGAAAAGTGCACTTGTGCTACTTTCTTAGGGGTTTCGTTTTTACGACATTCACTGTGCAGACAAAATGACATGTTACTTGTATTCTAGGTTTCGGTATGATTCCGGGGATACCACATTTCTTTAACCCCTTAACAAAAATGCAATTTTTTTCTTAAAGTCACCTTTGTCTGACACTACAGATGAGCGAATAGTATTCGATGCGTGTAAGCGCAGTGAATATTCAATGCGCTTAACCGATTGGTGTTCGGCCGCTTACACGCATTCCTATGGGAGCGAGATATACTAATACTATTCGCTCATCTCTATCTGACACCCCTAGACTTTTTACATTTCCTTGTACAGGGATGTATAGGGCGTCTTTTTTTTTGTGGGCCAAGTTGTAATTTTTACTGGTACCAATTTTTGGTATGTACAACTTTTTGATCACTTTCTATGGCTATATTTAAGCAAGGTGAACAAGACACATTATGATTAGAGATGAGCGAGTAGTATTCGATCGAGTAGGTATTCGATCGAATACTACGGTATTCGAAATACTCGTACTCGATCGAATACTACTCGCTATTCGAATGGAAAAATTCAATGCAGAACCAGCATTGATTGGCCGAATGCTATACAGTCGGCCAATCAACGCTGGTTCTTCTCCTACCTTTAGAAGTCTTCTCCGTGAAGCGTCCCCGCGGCGCCTTCCGGCTCTGAATTCACTCTGCCAGGCATCGGGCCTGGGCAGAGCCGACTGCGCATGTCTGCACTACAAGAAAATGGGCGCTTTGACTGTAAGCGGCCATTTTCTTGTAGTGCGGGCATGCACAGTCGGCTCTGCCCAGGCCCGATGCCTGGCAGAGTGAATTCAGAGCCGGAAGACGCTGCGGGGACGCTACACGGAGAAGACTTCTCGGAGGATCCAGCCCGACCCTCACTCGTGGACTTGGTAAGTATAATTTGATCGAACGTTGCCTACCCCTGAAACGAGCATTTTCCCCCCATTGACTATAATAGGATTCAATATTCGATTCGAGTAGTCGAATATTGAGCGGCTACTCGAAACCAATATCGAATATTGAACATTTTACTGTTCGCTCATCTCTAATTATGATATATTGCACATTGTGGTATATATATTTTTTTGACGGCGTTCCCCGTACTGGATAAATAACGCTATTTTTAGATAGTGCGGAAATGGAGATACATAACTTTTTTTTTTACTTTTTATACTTCATTTTACACTTTTTAAGCATATTTTTACTTAAGAAACTTCTGTACAGCCTATAGAATTCCTATGTCCTCTTGGCTACCTTGACAACCCCTTGGATCCTGCACTCTTTATGCACAGATTCTGAATGACTGAAGGATGGGGGTCGACGATCTTTGCCCTCAAACCACACAGATGCCATGTTCGCTAATGATTTAGGGGTTAAGTATTTGCAAACTGTGGCGACTAGTCCTGGGTGCCGGCTGTGTAATACAGCAGAGACCCGGGCGTCATTCCGCAGGCACAGCTCCTGAGATTACCATACCATTAAGGCGCGAGCGTTACCTATATACTCAGGGTGATGTAATAGTACAATACATAGCAGGAAGGGGTTAAAGGAGAAGTTTTACGGAAAATCTAAATGCTGCTATCGGATTCAGTTTATATAATAAATACTGACGGCGTGATATTGTCTATAACTGTGCAGTGTTGTATAGTGTAGACTTAGGGCATCATAGAAAAGATATTTTTTTCATGACTCCACTTGACTAGAGATGAGCGAACACTAAAATGTTCGAGGTTCGAAATTCGATTCGAACAGCCGCTCACTGTTCGAGTGTTCGAATGGGTTTCGAACCCCATTATAGTCTATGGGGAACATAAACTCATTAAGGGGGAAACCCAAATTCGTGTCTGGAGGGTCACCAAGTCCACTATGACACCCCAGGAAATGATACCAACACCCTGGAATGACACTGGGACAGCAGGGGAAGCATGTCTGGGGGCATAAAAGTCACTTTATTTCATGGAAATCCCTGTCAGTTTGTGATTTTCGCAAGCTAACTTTTCTCCATAGAAATGCATTGGCCAGTGCTGATTGGCCAGAGTACGGAACTCGACCAATCAGCGCTGGCTCTGCTGGAGGAGGCGGAGTCTAAGATCGCTCCACACCAGTCTCCATTCAGGTCCGACCTTAGACTCCGCCTCCTCCGGCAGAGCCAGCGCTGATTGGCCGAAGGCTGGCCAATGCATTCCTATGCGAATGCAGAGACTTAGCAGTGCTGAGTCAGTTTTGCTCAACTACACATCTGATGCACACTCGGCACTGCTACATCAGATGTAGCAATCTGATGTAGCAGAGCCGAGGGTGCACTAGAACCCCTGTGCAAACTCAGTTCACGCTAATAGAATGCATTGGCCAGCGCTGATTGGCCAATGCATTCTATTAGCCCGATGAAGTAGAGCTGAATGTGTGTGTTAAGCACACACATTCAGCACTGCTTCATCACGCCAATACAATGCATTAGCCAGTGCTGATTGGCCAGAGTACGGAATTCGGCCAATCAGCGCTGGCTCTGCTGGAGGAGGCGGAGTCTAAGGTCGGACCTGAATGGAGACTGGTGTGGAGCGATCTTAGACTCCGCCTCCTCCAGCAGAGCCAGCGCTGATTGGCCGAATTCCGTACTCTGGCCAATCAGCGCTGGCCAATGCATTCTATTAGCCCGATGAAGTAGAGCTGAATGTGTGTGCTTAGCACACACATTCAGCTCTACTTCATCAGGCTAATAGAATACATTGGCCAATCAGTGCTGGCCAATGCATTCTATTAGCTTGATGAAGCAGAGTGTGCACAAGGGTTCAAGCGCACCCTCGGCTCTGATGTAGCAGAGCCGAGGGTGCACAAGGGTTCAAGTGCACCCTCGGCTCTCCTACATCAGAGCCGAGGGTGCGCTTGAACCCTTGTGCAGCCTCAGCTCTGCTACATCAGAGCCGAGGGTGCGCTTGAACCCTTGTGCACACTCTGCTTCATCAAGCTAATAGAATGCATTGGCCAGCACTGATTGGCCAGAGTACGGAATTCGGCCAATCAGCGCTGGCCAATGCATCCCTATGGGAAAAAGTTTATCTCACAAAAATCACAATTACACACCCGATAGAGCCCCAAAAAGTTATTTTTAATAACATTCCCCCCTAAATAAAGGTTATCCCTAGCTATCCCTGCCTGTACAGCTATCCCTGTCTCATAGTCACAAAGTTCACATTCTCATATGACCCGGATTTGAAATCCACTATTCGTCTAAAATGGAGGTCACCTGATTTCGGCAGCCAATGACTTTTTCCAATTTTTTTCAATGCCCCCAGTGTCGTAGTTCTTGTCCCACCTCCCCTGCGCTGTTATTGGTGCAAAAAAGGCGCCAGGGAAGGTGGGAGGGGAATCGAATTTTGGCGCACTTTACCACGCGGTGTTCGATTCGAACATGGCGAACACCCTGATATCCGATCGAACATGTGTTCGATAGAACACTGTTCGCTCATCTCTACACTTGACATATTATGTTTCCTGGTGTATATTTCTTCCCCCGGGCGGACGTCTCACTAGGGATAAATCTAGTTTTAATTTCCCTTTTTCCTGGAAGTTATTTGTCACTTTTATAGATTTCTTTTGTACACAGTAATTGTTTAGATATTGAACTCATTCATTGTACATGTATGTATATGATGGATAATCCTATACGGGTGTTTTATATATGTATATACAATACTGGGATGAAGCACTGTGGTTTTTTTTATTATTATAATAAGATTATAGGATAAAAAACAAAGACTGGAATATACCCGACCTTGTACACACTGAATTGTTACTGGGCCCCAGACCCTGAGTGGGCCCCATAACACATGAAATATCTCATTATCCTAAAGGGTACAAGGTAAACAGGGGCCCCATTAGAAATTTTATATTGTGGAGCAGGAGCTAGAAGGTATAACTCTGACAGAAGGGGTACTTAAGGAGATTATTGCCTTTCCAGATCGCCATCTTCTATGCGGGGTGGGCACTGTGGAACGTTATACTGTGTGGAGGGGCCGCTCTGGGGCGATATACTGTATGGTGGGGTCGCTATGGGTAGGGTTGAACGATCAGGATCGGAAAAGATCGGATCCCGATCGGCGATCGAGTAAATTTCACGATCGCGATCGGTTCCGATCCTGCCTAAAAAAAGAGGAGAAGATGGAGAGCAATGGCCGGGAGCTCTGGGGAGTGACAGCGCTTCTGTGCAGGTAACTGGACAGCAGGGGGGACTAAGTAACCGGCGGATTTTTTAATCACTACACAGCGTGGAGTCCAAAAATTGAAGCCAACGATTTTTGAACTCCACGCTGTGTAGTGAATAGGATCGTTTTTAAAATCCGATTTTCGATCATTAAAAAATCCCATTGACTTGCATAAGGATCGGAATTGGGATAGGGATGGGGTATGGATGGAAAATGATTGGAAACCGGATTTTAAAAACGATCCTGAAATCTCAAGATCGGCTCAACCCTAGTCAATATACTCTGTATAGGAATCACTATGAAACATTATACTGTGTGAAGGGGCCACTATGGGGCATTATAGTGTGTGTAAATGGGGTGTTATACCGTGTGGGGATGGGGGAGTACTCAAGTCAAAAGTTTGCTATGGTGTCCAGTCTTTGCTAGTTACGCCCCTATGGACATTGTATAGTGCCCCTGCCATCTGGTTCACTGGAGTGCGAAGATTTATAATACACAGCCTTCCACTATCAGAAAGGAGAAAATTAACTCTTTCATGGTAATTTAGCAGTTGAACAGCAACATATAAGGATGGATTCGGTGGGGGAGAGTATGTTGCTCAAAAGTGGACCCAAGTACTCTTTGGGGGGCACCGGCAGGGCATGGAAAGCTTATGCTCAGACTAGTCTATGTGATGTTTCTGTTTCTTGGGATGAGGCGGTGCTCAGGCATAGGCCGCCAGTCCTGTGTAGTACATAAGACTTATTATTTCTGACAACTCTGAAGCAGAGGAAAAAGGAAACAAATCTGCTCTGACACAGATACTCTGAATAGTACGGGATGAAAACGCGTCTGGTGAAAACAAGTTTTTCCATTATCGGCAGTCAAATGCTATGGAGATTAATGTATATCCTCAATTCGCATTATGACTTTGTTTGAAGAAATAATCATGAAGAATGGATTAAACATATAAGACAAGATGGAAGCCTTCTGTTAAGTATAGAGGAAATAATCTGAGCAGCAGTTTAGCATTTCAATCATCCTCCGCCGTCCAAGCAAACGCACAAGAAAGACTCCTGAGCTATGTAATAACTCGCTTCAACACACTTTGATCATGGTACAGGAGGCTTCTGATCACTAGTCTCTGTCCTACATGATAAGGCTAAAACTTGCATAATATAAGCCGGTTGCCATGTCTGGTGTCTGTTTTAAGGACTTCCACTCATTAGTATATAGTACTAATTGCAGTAACTTTCCAAACTAGTACCCAGTGTCATAGCTATTGGGGGTGCAGAAGTAGCACTCGTATCCTCAACTACAGTTGAACTTAAGACATAAGAAGGCACTGGTGGTACTTGGAGTAGGGCTGCCATCAGGGCATTATAGGCAGCACTGTTGTCAGGGGTCATGGCTCTAATGGAAAGGGGCTAACCAGGCCTCTTTCCATTAGAAACAGACCTACTAGTGGTGCTAGAGTAGCTGCCACAGAGACGTGAGGATGGAAGTAGGACTGTGGAGCATTATACTGTCTGTGTGGGCACTAGAGATCATTATACTGTCTGTGTGGACACTGGGGAGCATTATACTATCTCTATGGGCTCAGGGGGCCATTATACTATCTCTGTGGGCTCTGGGGGGCATTATACTATCTGTGTGGGCTCTGGGGGAAATTATACTATCTGTGTGGGCTCTGGGGGCCATTATACTATCTCTGTGGGCCATTATACTATCTGTGTGGGCTCTGGGGGGCATTATACTATCTGTGTGGGGTCTGGGGGGCATTATACTGTCTGTGTGGGGTCTGGGGGGCATTATACTGTCTGTGTGGGCTCTGGGGGCATTATACTATCTGTGTGGGCTCTGGGGGCATTACACTATCTGTGTGGGCACTGGGGGCATTATACTATCTGTGGGCACTGGGGAGCATTATACTGTCAGTGTGGGCTCTGGGGGCATTATACTATCTGTGTGGGCTCTGGGGGCATTACACTATCTGTGTGGGCACTGGGGGCATTATACTATCTGTGGGCACTGGGGAGCATTATACTGTCAGTGTGGGCTCTGGGGGCATTACACTATCTGTGTGGGCACTGGGGGCATTATACTATCTGTGTGGGCTCTGGGGGGCATTATACTATCTGTGTGGGCTCTGGGGGGCATTATACTATCTGTGTGGGGTCTAGGGGGCATTATACTGTCTGTGTGGGCTCTGGGGGCATTATACTATCTGTGTGGGCTCTGGGGGCATTACACTATCTGTGTGGACACTATACTATCTGTGGGCACTGGGGAGCATTATACTATCTGTGTGGGCTCTGGTGGCATTATACTGTCGGTGTGGACACTAGGGAGCATTATACTATCTGTGTAGGCTCTGGGGGGCATTATACTATCTGTGTGGGGTCTAGGGGGCATTATACTATCTGTGTAGGCTCTGGGGGGCATTAGACTGTCTGTGTGGGCTCTGGATATTCTGAATAGTCACTTTTTTGCTGGATAATTACAATACACAGATGTTATTCATGGATTTAATTCACCTATTGATATCAGACATTGATGCAAATATAGCAGTAGTAAAAGATTTAGCTGTAGTTGGTATTGCTAACAGTAGGTGGCAGCAGCTTACTGCATCTGATGAAATGCTGCTTTAGACCAGGGGTAGGCAACCAATTTTGTTCGGCGTGCCGATTTAAATTAAAAAAAAAATCACAGATGAGGTCCTCGGCATTCCGGCAATAACTGTAAGGCTGACGACCCCTATACTAAAGTCATATAGCACATACAGTAACATAGAGGTGCTGCCATACTGCGCTCCCAGCCACATGCGTTTACCACTATTTGCCTGGATACACATGTTCTTTTCCACTAGAAGCAATGTGTAACCCACAATCAGTGGTAAATGTATATGACTGAGAGTAGAGTGAAGTAACACCTGTAGGGGGTGACACACTATGTACCTGGATACTGCATCCCCAGCCGCCAGTGCTTTAACTTTTCTGTAATTTCATGAGCTCCATGCTGGAGAATATATCCCACTCCATGTATGAGACCTTGATGGCACTTGGCAGCTTGCCCTATGCCCGCTGAAGACCCCAACCGACCCCACCCCCTGCATTCCTGCGTGCTCTATTACGCCCCATTGTGGCCCCTGCACACAGTATTATGCACCATATTGGCCCCTGCACACAGTATTATGCCCCATAGTGCCCCCCCCCCTGCACACAGTATTATACACCATATTGGCCCCTGCACATAGTATTATGAACCATAGTGGCCCCTGCACACAGTATTATAAACCATAGTGGCCCCTGCACACAGTATTATCCCCCATAGTGGCCCCTGCACACAGTATTATCCCCCATAGTTGCCCCTGCACACAGTATTATATCCCACTGTGGAGACCCATGAACAATCGGAGACTGAGGGGGATACAAATATAAAAAACCCTGTTACTTACGTATCTCCCACTCCGCTGCAGTCCTCAGTGGCATCGGCCATCTTTAATGTTGTCCGGGATGTCACATGTCCCGGGACCTCACATGACCGGGGCCTGCGTCCCGGGTCATGTGATGTCAGGGAGCGTCCAGAAGTAGGCCTGAACCTGCCCGGAACGTGGAAAGGTAAGTAACATGGTTTTTTATGTTCTCTTACCTTTCCAGGGCCTCCGATCATTATACTCGGCTGTCACCCGGCCCCTAATGTCCCGGGCCCTGTGGCAGCCGCTACCCCTGCTACCTTGGTAGTTACGCCACTGCCTAAGAGTATTGTACACTATGTTTTACAGATAGGTTCCTAGGAGACCTGACAGTGTTCTACACTATCCAGAAAGAAAAAGATAAGCGGCACTACTAATATCAGGACAGTCAATTATATGCAATCTTTCACAAGAGAGCCATAGTGATGCACGGAGTCCATCACGGATCACCACATATCAAAACCAGTCCAAGGTGGTGCTCACTGTTAAAAAATCTTCATAGTAACACATGTAAAAATGTAGAGGATCAGGGCACTCACCAAACAATGGGTGTTAAAATCGATAAATTTTTATTTCATCTTCTTAAAAATACAGCATTAGTGCACAGGAATAGAGTGCGATGGAACGATGTATAAATGAAGCGACGATCGTTTAATACAGGTTGCATTTCATCAGGCTTACTACGCTTAGAGCACTTGGTGTCTCTCTTTTTTTCCACTAATTTCTAGGAGCCCCGACAGTGTTCTACATTATGTTTTATAGATAGGTTCCTAGGAGCCCTGACAGTGTACTACACTATGTTTTATAGATAGGTTCCTAGGAGCCCTGACAGTGTTCTACACTATGTTTATAGATAGGTTCCTAGGAGCCCTGACAGTGTTCTACATTATGTTTTATAGATAGGTTCCTAGGAGCCCTGACAGTGTACTACACTATGTTTTATAGATAGGTTCCTAGGAGCCCTGACAGTGTTCTACACTATGTTTATAGATAGGTTCCTAGGAGCTCTGACAGTGTTCTACACTATGTTTATAGATAGGTTCCTAGGAGCCCTGACAGTGTTCTACACTATGTTTATAGATAGGTTCCTAGGAGCCCTGACAGTGTTCTACACTATGTTTATAGATAGGTTCCTAGGAGCCCTGACAGTGTTCTACACTATGTTTATAGATAGGTTCCTAGGAGCCCTGACAGTGTTATACACTATGTTTTATAGATAGGTTCCTAGGAGCCCTGACAGTGTTGTATACTATGTTTTATAGATAGGTTCCTAGGAGCCCTGACAGTGTTATACACTATGTTTTATAGATAGGTCCCTAGGAGCCCTGACAGTGTTCTACACTATGTTTATAGATAGGTTCCTAGGAGCCCTGACAGTGTTATACACTATGTTTTATAGATAGGTCCCTAGGAGCCCTGACAGTGTTCTACACTATGTTTATAGATAGGTTCCTAGGAGCCCTGACAGTGTTATACACTATGTTTTATAGATAGGTTCCTAGGAGCCCTGACAGTGTTATACACTATGTATTATAGATAGATTCCTAGGAGCCCTGACAGTGTACTACACTATGTTTTATAGATAAGTTCCTAGGAGCCCTGACAGTGTTATACACTTTGTTTTATAGATAGGTTCCTAGGAGCCCTGACAGTGCTTTGCACTATGTTTTAAGTCCATTTAAGCTTTATTTTATACTGAACTCGTTTGACCTGAAAGAAATCTTGGACCACACTATGTGAACCTAAAACAAATCTTGTGAGGCTCACCCATCTCTAATCGTCAACTCTTTATGATTTCTTAAAACTGCTTCTTTTGATGAAGCAATAGAGAGAGTATATTTTAATAAATTCACCTTTCCAAATTCTCACGCCCGTAACGACACATTGAAATGACTGTGATCTGTTTTGATCGCTCACACTCTGACATGTGTATACGTGCCAGAATGCGCGCGCATTAACTCCGTGTGAACTAGCCCGTAAATGGTGACAACTCCCACATCATAGATACAAACATCAGAAACACCTAAATCCTTATCTAAGACATGTTTATCTGTGTTTGCAGCTTTCACAGAACTAGAGACATTCACAGAATATTCCTTATTACTTGCTTTCCTCGTAAGATCAGATAGTATTGATAACAATGTACACATTACTGCTGCTAGCTTTGACCCTCACAACTTTCACCCTGTTTGTTTTTTTCAGACTTTCTATGGTTCCAGGGCTGCAACAGATTCTTCCCCTCCCTGTCCTGTCCTGTCCTGCTGATCTGACTGACTTCCTACCATACAACAATCTTCTCTCTGCTGGGTAGGGGTGAGTAAGACTTTGGAGCTCTTCTCTGCCTTTTAGGGGAAACGTCTCTTCGTCTTCTTCCTCCAGAACTTGAACTCTGATAACGTCTTCCGACATGACTTCGTCTTCTGTGCTGGAAGGCTTTTCTTTTTCTAGTGTAGGTGATAAAGGTGAGTCAGCTAGGCAGCGCCATAGCTATTTTTCGCTATTGTTCAGCCTTAGTTGCTTCAGAAGGAGGTCCATCCAGCGCCACTCCTGCTGTTGTGGTGCTGACTGGAACTGACAATCTTTGTCCTCACGCTGCATCTTTTAAAACCGACGATTCTTCCCGCTGAAAATCTGCTGACCAATAGGATTACTCCACAGCTTAGCCCGTGCCTCCTCTGTTCATTTTGGCATCTGAGGACCTGAGAGGTAAGGTCCACATGAGAACTGCTGGCTAGTGAATACAGGTGAGCAGAGGCAGATACAAAGTGCTCTGTTATAAGGCTATAGCTTGTGCATGTATTAGCCTGAGCATGGACATAACCAGCTGGAAGGAGTAGGATTACAGCACCGAGCCCTCCAACTCAATAGATCTCCTCTCTACGCGTTTCTCCTATCTAGGGTTCAGTTCCTGGAGTCCTGACGGTGGACTTTGTTTTTCTGCTAAGGCATTTAGCATATGGAACAAAGGTTTATTTTTGTCTATTTATATGCCATCTAGGGAAAGGGGGGATGAACTTTTAGACTTTTTGTTTAAATATTTTTGTAAGGAAACTTCTTAAATTTTTTTAGCCCTCCTCCACCTTAGCAGGGGGCGTAAACTTGCAAACTTTAGACCGCTTCTGGGACTACTGCATTTCAAATTCAGTAGCCTGCTACAATGGTCACAGAAGTATGGTGGGCCTGGTAGCCTTCAGAAGTCTCTCGGGTGCCACGGTGTTGGGGCAGCTCCTATTATTGCACCACCGGAGAGCTGCCCCATTACTGATCATAGAAGAGAAAATTAAAGCAATGGCATTGGAGTGGTCAATGCCCGTGATCAGAGTTCAGACCTGCCAACGCCCCTGGATTCCCGGGAGTCACACTTTTTTATGTTTTTAACCCTTCCTCTCAACACCTGGTCAATATAGCCATTAACCCCGTCTGTAGACCAGGCACCTGGCAGAAACTGTTACAGAAAGTTGACTCATTGAACTTCCTCCATTCTGTTTACTTCTCTGTACTTTGTGGAGAGGGGCGGTGTACATAGAGAGGAGGGGTAGGTAATCTAGCGCTGGTTAACTCCTTCCATACCCTGTTCTGTGGGGAAAGGTATGACAATACAAAGGTTTCACTAGCTTTTAGCCTCCGTGTCCCCCTTGAGATGACATCACTGACTGAGCACCACAGCGAGCACTACACACTCTCTGCATGAGTCTCCTACATGCTGATGGAGGAGCCCATGATGTGCAACTATCCCAGGGCTGCTGCTTCTGGGGTAGTATTTAGAGATGAGCGAGTCAGTTTGTAACTAAGTACATTTGGCCGAATATTCCATTTTTTTTTTTAACTAAACAAAATTTGGGATTTGTCTCAGATTAACTAAAATGGCCTCTGTAAACCCAGCAATAACTCAATAACTGATACCCAGTGGCCTGACTAGGAATGAGGCTCAGGTGTGCCTGTATAGCACTCCTGCATACAGACCATAGCGGTGTACAAGCATCCTCGCTGCAAGTTCTGAGACAGCCATCCACTTTCACTTTCATCTCCCTCCCCTTAGCCTCTTTTTTCAAATGAGGTGCATTACGTTTTGGTCCAGAATAATATGTTCTACTAAATGAGACTAAGTTGTCTGAAAAATTAGTTACCAGTCAGACTTCTATCTCCTCAAATTTAGTAGCGTAACTGAGCCATCCAGTTATCCATCTTCTCGTCTCCGCTAGGAGAGACAACTGACTAACTCTTCCTCCTTACTAGAATGTTCCAAAATTGACGAGATGCTCTATATAGCTGTTACATCACATGGAAATAAGTAAACATCAGCAAACATGTAATAAGATGCAAAATTTTCAACCAATCAATATTAACTAACCCCTTTAGCGTGTATTTCACGTAGATACCTCACGCCACTCTAGCACACACATATATGTGTGAAATACCACTACCCATCCATGACGCAAAATCAAGGCCGCAAAATAACGCGGCGTATACAAGCATATACGGCGCTCAAAATCTCACACGGCGTATACGTGCCAGGTCACGCGGCACGTTACTCCATGTGAATGCACCCTTACACTGTCAGGAACGCCCTCCTGACAGTGAAGGGCTATCAGTACAAGCACCAATATCTCTTCACCTGGGCACATAACGGGAAAACCGACAGTGTGCTGAATTCAGCGCACTGTTGGCTTTCTAGCGGTATGTAAAACCGCATGTGCCCAGAGGACATGAAAGGTCCTATTTAAAGGGTACATGCTATAAAATGTAGAATGAAGAAGGGGGTTGTTTCATGTTTTTAAGGGGGTGAATTTTTCAGGCTGGGATCATTTTTGGTACTGATGTGTTGATACTAAGGCTGAGTTCACATGGGGTACTTTGGTCAGGATTTTGAGGCTGTATTCGCCATTGAAATCAATCGGAGCCGGTCAGTTCTTTTTTCCACGAGACGTTTGTTCCGGCTCCCGGAAAAAAGAACGGACATGCTCATTCTTCAGGCGGAGTCGCCTTGCGACTCTGCTTGAAGAAACTCCCTTATCCCGACTAGGCCCATTCATTTGGGCCTAATCCGGAGCGGAGTGCGCGACCGGATGCCACTGTACTGCACCGGTATCCAGTTGCAGCTACCCGTATTGTGGACGGGAACCAAAAAACCCTGTGTGAACACGACCTAATACTTAGAATTAGATCAGTGGGGAACTGACATCCAGATCCTGCACAGATCAGCTGTTCTAGGCAGCATTTGGGGCCAGAACCTATACAGGGAATGGAGGAAGAAACACAAGGCTCTGTCCACTGTATATCAGTATGCCAGCATACTGCAGCTCTCCTCTCATTCATTGTGTAATATTCACAACATGCAATAAAGTGCAACATTCACAACCCATCAACCTTCAGCCGTATTCCATCTGGATACTGCACGTAACTCACACACACTCCTATACGTGTGGAATACTATTGTGTACATGGTGTATATTATACAGTTTTGCACTTTTTTTTTTTTTTTACAGCGTATCAAAAATGTAAAATAAGGTCAATTTGCAATAAAAAAAATTTATCCTGTGTCTACATCTCCTAAAATAGAGTTGTTGTCTTCACAGAATGCACTACTGACCCATACAGAGTAACCATGGAGGACATCCAGTGGTTTTATGCAAAGTCAAAGGTCCCAATTTGTCTAGCAATAACTGATAGCCATCACTTTCTGACCAGACTGAAGGACACCGATATCCTGACTACAGAGGAGATACTGGTAAGTAAAGAATATAATACATTATAAACTAAGAATTTGTAAGAAGGGTTCCCCTTAATGGGAGTCTGTCAAGTACAAAATGCCTCCCAAACCAATGATAGTGCAGTGGAGGAGCAATGCATTTATTCATGGATCTGTCTTCAGATTGCCAAATGTGTTCTTTATGTCCTCAAAAACTGCTGCTTGATGTTGACCTTTTTTGTAGTAAATGGCATTTTTCAGCCTTTGTCCTCATCACATCACTTTTGAAAAAGGTACGACCTCATAAGATAAGGACCAACCCATCAGGACTGCACAAGCACCTGGTTGCTGGTGACACAAACTAAGTTTTCTATGCAGTTTGCTTGTTACCACTCAGGAGAAGGGCCTCCCTAAGGCTCCTTGGCCCAGGTGCATGTGCACCTTCTGCCTTCTGCAGCCTCTTCCTCTGTTACTCATCTGGTGTCCCCTTGTATAGTGCAGGAACTGATGGGCACAGACACGGACAACAGTTTACTTTGCTGCCACGAGCTAGAAATAAAGTAGATTAATGTCCATTAGATATGGGTGAACCACTCAGGATTAATTTCGGGTTTAGCCGGTTTGGTTCCTTGGTTGTTTCAGGTTGAATAAGTTTGATACAAACCACACCAGAAATTGGCTTGAAGCATAGTGTAGAATACTCTTGGAGCTCCTAGGATCCTATTTATAAAAAAAATAGAGTAGAACACTGTCAGGACTCCTAGGAACTTATCTATAAAACATAGTGTAGAACACTGTTCCTCCAGTTTGGACCTATCTATAAAACATAGTGCAGAACACTCTTAGGGCTCCTAGGAACCTATCTATAAAACATAGTGTAGAATACTGTCAGGGCTCCTAGGAACCTATCTATAAAACATAGTGTAGAACATTGTCAGGACTCCTAAGAACCTATCTATAAAACATAGTGTAGAACACTGTCAGGGCTCCTAGGAACCTATCTATAAAACATAGTGTAGAACACTCTTAGGGCTCCTAGGAACCTATCTATAAAACATAGTGTGGAACACTGTCAGGGCTCCTAGGAACCTATCTATAAAACATAGTGTAGAACATTGTCAGGACTCCTAGGAACTTATCTATAAAACATAGTGTAGAACACTGTCAGGACTCCTAGGAACTTATCTATAAAACATAGTGTAGAACACTGTTCCTCCAGTTTGGACCTATCTATAAAACATAGTGCAGAACACTCTTAGGGCTCCTAGGAACCTATCTATAAAACATAGTGTAGAACACTCTTAGGGCTCCTAGGAACCTATCTATAAAACATAGTGTAGAATACTGTCAGGGCTCCTAGGAACCTATCTATAAAACATAGTGTAGAACATTGTCAGGACTCCTAGGAACTTATCTATAAAACATAGTGTAGAACACTGTCAGGGCTCCTAGGAACCTATCTATAAAACATAGTGTAGAACACTCTTAGGGCTCCTAGGAACCTATCTATAAAACATAGCGTAGAACACTGTCAGGGGTCCTAGGAACCTATCTATAAAACATAGTGTAGAACATTGTCAGGACTCCTAGGAACTTATCTATAAAACATAGTGTAGAACACTGTCAGGACTCCTAGGAACTTATCTATAAAACATAGTGTAGAACACTCTTAGGGCTCCTAGGAACCTATCTATAAAACATAGTGTATGACACTGTCAGGGCTCCTAGGAACCTATCTATAAAACATAGTGTATGACACTGTCAGGGCTCCTAGGAACCTATCTAGAAAACATAATGTAGAACACTGTCAGGACTCCTAGGAACTAGAGATGAGCGAGTACTGTTCGGATCAGCCGATCCGAACAGCACGCTCGCATAGAAATGAATGGACGTAGTCGGCACGCGGGGGGTTAAACGGCCGGCCGCCGTCAAAGCGGAAGTACCAGGTGCATCCATTAATTTCTATGGAGCTTGCTGTTCGGATCGGCTGATCCGAACAGTACTCGCTCATCTCTACTAGGAACCTATCTATAAAACATAGTGTATAACACTGTCAGGGCTCCTAGGAACCTATCTATAAAACATAGTGTAGAACACTGTCAGGACTCCTAGGAACCTATCTACAAAACATAGGTCCAAACTGGAGGAACAGTGTTCTACATTATGTTTTATAGATAGGTTCCTATGTTTTATAGATAGTGTAGAACACTGTTCCTCCAGTTTGGACCTATCTATAAAACATAGTGTAGAACACTTTCAGGGCTCCTATGTGTTGGTATATACATATATGCAACAGATATAGACTTATTGTGTTATACTGTGTTGGAGGAACTTACAGCTTCCGGACATTAGATGGCGATGTTATTATTGTTATGTGCTGAATACATGTAATAATATGCTATGGAGACTTGTCTATATCTCACCATGCTGCATCTTTCTATGGTTGTTCTTTTCCTGTGTGTGTTCCTTGTATATTGCTGTATTGACATGCTGATGATGTTACCTCATGTTCTAAGAAGTAAACTGAAGATTAACCCATATAATCTACTCTGAAGCTTTCCTCTGCGACTACACTGTGCAACACTAGGAACCTATCTATAAAACATAGTGTACAATACTCTTAGGGCTCCTGGTGACCTATCTATCCAATTTCTAGCTTTCTAAAGCAAACTCAGCTGTTACGTCAAAGTGAAAGTGACATTTTTATACTCTGGGGTCTCTTCAGACCTCATAGTGTAATAGGTGGAGGCCCAGGGGACGTGTATTAAAATTAAAAAAAATCATGCTCACCTTTCTTTACCTCTTTTGGCGTCCTTGCAGTATCTGGTGTTCCCCCGGTGAGGTCCAGCTCTCTTCTGTGATTTCATCGACTCGGGCTTACCGCTGAGGCCTGTCACTGGGCCACCAGTGATCACATTGGCACACCGAGTGTCATGCAGAGATCTCAGAGTAGAATACAGTGGCCATTTTAGTTTGCTCTAGACGAATCACCATTTGTTCAGTTTTGTAAAGGAACAATCCATTTTGAATATTTGGGTCAAGCTCGCTCATCTGTTTCCAGCACCATCAGTGAATCAGTATGCATGAGGGAGCATAAAACACACTGATTTTGCTCCAAAAGTGAATTAGATAAGAAAATGAACATTATAACAAGCAACTCAAAGTAGAGTCTCTAGAGGTGATCAGGTCTTTTCTTTTTGTTTTTTCCCTCAAGCCCTCTCCAGGTCAGTCTGCCTTAGGTGGCTTCTCAGTTGTGTGCCAACTGCTCTTTCCAATATTCCTTCAGTTGAACCCACCTACAGCATCTTTGTGTGCCGTCTACTCCACCACCAGGGAAATGGCTGAGACCTTCTAGCAGGCTGGCGGGGAGCTACTAGCTCTCCACTAGTCCATTGTCTTAGCAAGGAGAGGCCGTTCCACTAGTCCCAGGACAGGTACTCAACTCTATCCACTGCAAAGTGCCAGACTCATCCAGTGCCTCATCCAATGGCAGCTGTACTTGGGCTGCTCTGCCATACATGTAACATGTTCTTCTGCCACTACCTCACATGGCCTCTGTCCACCTCCCTCTTCCAATATGCCCTCCTATTAATCTCTTCCCTTTGTAGCATCTACAAATACATATTATCTTTGGTGGCAAACTAGAACATGAGAGAACTGTGCTGCTGTTGTGCCTACTTCATTTACCAATAGGAAACAAAGGGATACAAAAAGAGAATAATCTTTGTCTGTCGCAGGAGCTGCAAGGAGACACTAGGACGGCCCATCGAGTGGTGTATGAATGTCTCTGCTGCATTGAAGAGAGCAATGTGAAGTTACGAGATTTTTTTAAGTTCTTATTCCATATATCCTTCTTGAAAAAGTATCCAGATCTGAAGTCTATTTATACAGGTAGGTTACCTTATCTGTGACTGCTTTAACCACTGGTTTATTCCCATCGTAGCTAGAACATGCCATCACTTCATGATCACATTCAGTTTTTGCCTTGTAAACCAGCACTCCCATCGATCTGCATAGTACATATTATCTTCTCTTCAGAGCTTCCACAGACCATGGGCCTCTTGGTGGCTTCTCTGTCCAGTGCTCTCCTGGCTTAATCTATTTGTTTAGGTGGACGGCCATGTCTTAGTAGGTTTGCAGTTGTAGAATACTTTTTCCATTTTTTTGGATTATGGATTGGACAGCGCTCCTTGGGATGCTCAAAGCTTGGGATATGTTTTTATAACCTAACCCTGCTTTAAACATCTCCACAACTTTATCTTTGACTTGCCTGGTGAGTTCCTTGGTCTTCATGATGCTGTTTGTTCACTAGTGTTCTCTAACAAACCACTGAGGCCTTCACAAAACAGGTGTATTTACACTGAGACTGAATTACACAGCGCTGGACTGTTACGCTGGGTTCACACCAGCGTTCGGCAGTCCGTTTTAAAGGGGCTCTATCAGCAAAATCATGCTGATAGAGCCCCACATATGCGTGCATAGCCTTTAAAAAGGCTATTCAGGCACTGTAAAAGTTAAATTAAACTACCCCCCCCCGTTTTAAAATAATAACTTAAAAAAGAATGTGCTCTACTTACGGAACGTGCACCCTGGGCGGGCATTCAGGGTGCGCCGTCTTCTTCTTCCCCGCTTGCTCGCGGACACTGATAAAAAAAAAATAGCCCGGGCGCATGCGCAGTAGCCGTAGTAGAAGCCGCGTGCTACTGCGCATGCGCGCGGGCTATTTTTTTTTATCAGTGTCCCTGAGCAAGCGCCGGAGGAAGACGGGACCCGAAGACGTCAGAGGAAGAAGAGGCGGGGAAGAAGAAGACGGCGCACCCTGAATGCCCGCCCAGGGTGCACGTTCCGTAAGTAGAGAACATTCTTTTTTAAGTTATTATTTTAAAACGGGGGGGTTGTTTAATTTAACTTTTACAGTGCCTGAATAGCCTTTTTAAAGGCTATGCACGCATATGTGGGGCTCTATCAGCATGATTTTGCTGATAGAGCCCCTTTAAGGTTTCATGCAGAAACCTATCAGACCGGGTCCGGCCATGAGCGCCGGTGAGCGTTTTATGCTCTCCGCCACGAAACCGTTTTTTTAAAACCGGACACAGAGTACTGCATGTCCAACTCTGTGTCTGGTTTTATAAAAACGGTTTTGCGGTGGAGAGCATAAAACGCTCACCGGCGCTCACGGCCAGACATCTTTCAAACCCATTCAAATGAATGGGTTTGAAAGAGTCCTGCAGCTTTCCGTCTGTATTGTGCAGGATACGGAAACCTGTATGAACGGAGACCAGGCGCAGATGTGAACGAGCCTTTAGGGGTATCAGAGTACAGGGGGTGAATACTTTTGCACATCAAACTTTGAAAATGATGTACCATTGTCGTTCCAGTTCAAGGCACATGGTGTCTGGAGTGGATTGGATTGGAGATTTGGCTTGGTCTCTAATCCCTAGTGCATATCTTCTTGTAGGGTCATATATAAACTATATTATTATGGGATTTTTATGCACAGAATACAAAGAAGGAAAATACAAAAACGGCATACAGAATACTGCTGATGAGGACACATACCCGCGGATATTTGCCCAGGAAAAAGTTCGGATCTGTTTATCAATTACAGGACTATTTCCATTTTTGTATGGATTGCGAGATATAGTAATGTTCTCAGAATCCGAATTACTGGTAAGACTTTATATTGCTATACAGGCCGTACTATACAGGGATTATTATGCTACAGTATCTGTATTTAAGGGGTCTGACACCTGAACCTTGCTCAGATCTGCTGATCTAACTGCCTTTGGAAGCTACAGCAGTGGACCAGGAGAGGAAGCAGCTCTGCTCCATTCAAGTAATACAGTAGAAGAGAAGCTGCAGCCCCATCTACTGTATAGCGGCGGTGCCTGAGAATTGCAGCTCTACTCTCATTACTTGAATAGCAGCAGACAACTTCCACTCCAGGTTCCCTGCTGTAGCGTCTGGCACCAAAAGGGGAGCCATGTCTGCTGCACAGATCAGATACTGATCATCTGTAGATAGATCATTGTGAGAAATGCATTTGGGTAAAATGATACGCTTTCCTAAGCTCCTATTTATTCTGCAGACTGTCTCGGTGTTATAAAAACCTCCTGAAGAAAAGTAGTTGTTTAAAGATTTTCGATTGCTCATGCAATTTAGAAATTGCAGCAATATAAAGCTAATCAGGGATCAATCTTCAAAATTTAAGACTTTACTCCAAGCAATTCCAAAGTCTGGCCTGTGGGCCAAATATGTCAAGTGTTCAAATTTTTGGTTCCAGATCCCCACAATTTTTATTTTTTTTTGATTGGCAGTGGAGGTCCAGTAATGGCCCCTATTAACTAACCTGGCCCTGTTCCTGCTCGCATCCCCCTCTTCATCCACCAGGGGGCACCCATGCTCTGCACATTACACCATCGCAACATGATGTGTGGTGCACAGGTCCCAATGAAGGCTGAAGAGAAAGGAAGAGCGTGTGTCCTCAGTGTGGGCCACATTAGATTTAGAGGACACATATTATCATGTCCACAATCACGCATCCTCAGAAATACCTAAGATTTGCTGACCGAGTCTGGTAGGAGTTGATGCAGTACAGTACAAGGCTAAATGTAATTTGTCATTTTCCATACGATGTACACGGAAAAAAAAAATCAGAATGGGGTGGAATTAGGGGGCGTTCACACTACCGTCTGTGTCTGACAGTTAGTGTCTGCTGCTAATGTCCGTTCAAAATCTTGCGCGGACATTAGCAGCAGACACTAGCTGTGTCTGTGACATTTTGCATTGATTTAAATGGCGATTGGGTGCGTTCTTTTACTGTACGTGGGTGTCCTTAACTGTCCGTTCCCAAAGATGTCCGACTTTTAAAGCGGACAGAAAAACCTACATGTCGGGTTTTGCTGCCCACTTGAAAAGTCGGACATATTTGGGAACGGACAGTTAAGGACAGACATGGACTGTAAAAGAACGCACCCAATGTCCATTTAAATCAATGCAAAATGTCACAGACACAGCTAGTGACCGCTGCTAATGTCCGCGCAAGATTTTGAACGGACATTAGCAGCAGACACTAGCTGTCAGACACAGACGGTAGTGTGAACGCTCCCTTAGAAAACAAATTAATTTATGTTTGTTTTTTGTAATATGCTTTATTTTTGCGGTGTTCACTGTGCAGTAAAAAATAACCTATATTCTATGGGTTGGTCATCAGTATGAAAATTCTATTTGGTCCCAGACATCCCCATGTAGCGGACCACAGCCAAAAACTGTTGCAGAAAAGACTGCGGCGGAATCACAGAAAGTCTGCAGTTTTCTTCTATGAACTTTCTGCTTCCATTATATCTATATAGAAACTGCCAGCATTCCCATAGGTATAACTGACATGCAGCAACTTTTTAACATCGCAGCATATCTGCTGTAGATTTTTTTTCTGCAGTTTGGGATGGGATTAGCCAGAATCCCATCGACTTTGTAGGTATTGTAAAATGCCGCGTTTTTTGTATCGCTACATGGAGCCCAGGCCTTAAAGGGATTCTACCATTAAAACTTTTTTTTGTGGATAAGATGTTGGAATAGTCTTTAGAAAGGCTCGTGGTCTCTGCTGCGCCTTAGAAATACCATTTTTTACCGGTATGCAAATGAGTTCTCTCGCAGCAATGGGGGCGGGCCCCAGCGCTCAAACAGCGATGGGGGCGTCCCCACCGTTGCCAGAGCAGCGTCTCCAGCGACGCCTCCTTCTGCGTTCGCAGCATCATCTTCAATGTCTTCTTCTGGCGCAGGCTCATAACTTCTAGGCCAAGGGCCTCGGGCAGAGAAGACTGCGCAGGTGTACAGGCCACGGGAAAATGGCGCTTGCACAGTATTGTTAGCGGCCATTTTCCCGTGGCCTGTGCGCCTGCGCAGTCTGCTCTGCTCAAGGCCCGAGGCCTAGAAGTTACGAGCCTGCGCCGGAAGAAGACATAGAAGATGACGCTGTGGACAAAGAAGGAGGCGGCGGTGGAGATGCTTCTCTGGCAGTGGTGGGGACAACCCCATCACTGCAAGAGAACTCATTTGCATACCGGTAAAAACCGGTATTTCTAAGGAACGGCGCAGCGGAGACCACGTCTAAAGGTAAGAGACGAATAGCCTTTCTAAAGGCTATTCCAACATCTTATCCACAAAAATAATGGTTTTAATGGTAGAATCCCTTTAAACACATAAACACGATGAATACAGCAGAGAAGATGATCACAAGGTCTTTTCTAACAATAGAACATATCTACATCTGCAGTTTTCACTTCTTCACTCTTTTTTTTTTTTTATAAACTGTTCATTACAAGCATTGTCATTTTTGTCAGCTGTATATCTATCTACCAGAACAGCTGCGCTATACACATGAACAGTTCATGTCTCCTAAATTTGATATTTTTACAGAAACTGCTTGCAGATGAGCGCCCCGTCTCCCGGGTCATATATGAATCTTTGTCATTAATCGAGAAGAAGGACATCAAATTACATGTAGTCTTTGAGTATATATTCCAGGAGTGTTACCAGAAGCTGTATCCTGGTCTACACAACATACTAAAAGGTATTCTGATATCTATATAGTACACATATCTTACAATGAGGTGGAGGGATAAAGGTCGTAATCTGCTTGACTTGTTGCACTCTTGATGGCACCTATATACAATAATACATACATATTTGCGTATTCTGTGACAGGACAGGATAAAGCCTTTGGTGAGGATATGCCCCACCATCTTTGTTGTCTAACGGTCCCACTTTCCTAATAATTCCCAGTATTGTTATTTATTATACATAATCCTCCATTCTCTCCACCCATAAAAGCTCCATATAAGTGCAGTCCTCAATGTCACTTAAGTCTTGGTATATACTGTACACAGTCCAGTCATATTAATGTGACCACTGCCTACTTTTGACGTCAACGTTAAATAACCAATCGCAGAAGGCACGTGTCATCAGCCATCTGGGTGCACTCATCATTGTGGAAGGCACGATGGATCCACACAAGTATGCATCTATCCTTGCGGACCATGTTCTCCCCTACATGCGAATTGTTTTTCCTCAGGATGATGGCATCTACCAGCAAGACAATGTCATAAAGCTCGCAGTGTACGTGTGTGGTTCGAGGAGCACCAGAATGAGTTTACCGTACTCCCTTAGCCAGCAAATTCCCTGGACTTGAACTCAATCGAGAATCTGTGGGACCACCTCGAGCGGGTTGTTCGCACCATGGATGCTCAACCGCGTAACCTAGAGCAGTTGGCCACGGCACTGGAGTCGGCATGGCTCAACATCTCAGTGACATCATCACAACATCCCCTCTCTTCCTGCATGTCTCGCAGCGGTCCGCTCTGCCAAAGGCGGTAATTCTGGATTTTGACATGTGGTCACATTAATGTAACTGGACTGTGTATATCTGTGATACTCCAAGACAAGGCTGCTGTGACTGACAGTCTGTTTTGCTTTGAGATACCGGGAGAATTATGAATAGAGGAATAGGAAGCGGAAGAGCCCATGTCCATGTGATGCCCCAGGCAAATTTAGAATTTCTTCGGCCTCAAGCAAAGTTATGTCTAAGGCCCCCTAATAATCCCCCATTAATTCTCTCCTACACTGTATACTACTCCTTTCTGCCCTCACACACAGTATAATCCCCTCTTATTGTTCCGACACAATATACTACCCCCTTAGTGCCGAACACACAGGATTAATAACCATTAAGCCCCCCTTCCTAAGTGGCGTTGTCATCATGGAGTGACTCCAGAGGTTGCTACACAGTTTGTCTAGACGTTAACAGCATCAGGTGAGTATTAAAGGGGTTATCCAGGATAAATATAAATTGCTCGCTGATCTAAACACCCTCCCCCCGCCAACTTTCTAAATGACATAATTCAGCAAAAATGTATAGTTACCTCGATATTTACTGATTATCCAGTGACGATCCATTTCCCGTTTCTGGAAACAGAACGTCACTAATACTACCCCCCTCCACCCCATCATGTTTACCTCTCTTCCTTCCAGACTACCTCCTGCAGGGAACGGCTCCCCCTCCTTTTGTAATATCTGCCTGCGCATCCCCTAAAGAGCCAGAGTCCCAGCTTTGCACTGTAGCCGCCATTCTATCTCTATCGCGAAAGCGTGGGAGTTCAAAGGAGCCACCCATGTCTGCGCAGTAGAAATGGAGTGAAGTCTACAGCACACTGCCAGGACTGCTGCACAGGCGCTGGCAGAATCAAAGAGGAGAAGCCATTCCCCACAGAAGAAAGTTTGGACAGGAAGAAGACAGGGAAGTATAATGGGGTAGGGGGGTAGGCTGAGTTAGTTGGGAAGGGCTAGTAGTGGGCAAAATAGTCAGTGAGACAGCGGGTGTTAGAGAGGGAGATAGTGTGACAGCCTACAACTACCATAATGCTTTAGATAAGGCAGCAGGAAGTTACACCAAGTAAACAAATGCAGAAGATGCCAGGTGCTCCCAGAGAAAGCCAGAAACTCAAAAGGTATTTGGGTGCACTTATTAACCCATTAATAGCACTGACAGACAATTTTAATAAAAGGAGTTTTCAGGGCAAAAAATATTTTTTAAAAATGAGTCTATTACCTGTTAAAACAGTACAATAGGTTATGGGCGATTTAAATAAATAGATACAAAAATATATAAAAAAAAAATAAAAAAACGTAAGCGAGGCCCCCTCAATCTCCAGGGCCCCAGGCTGCACCACTAGATGCTAACAAGTATGTGCTAAGAGGAGCAGTTAGTAGAAGATAAAATCCGAGTTATGGTGTCTATAGGGAAGAGTGTGGATGGTCTATGTCTAGTACCTATTGGAGCTGCTGTTAGCCTGTAACATGTACAGGGTCTGTGGTTGATGATATCCATGTGCTGTTCATACCAGCACGTGCTGGAGCTGGCTGGGAATGAATGTGATGATGTGCAGGGTTTTGCTGAAGCTAAATATGTTGTCAGTCTGGGCGTGGTTAGCTGTCGAGAGTCCAATGGGTCTGTGTAGGTAAAGTGACCCTGAAGGGATCCAAGGAGAGGTGGGCGGTGATGAGTACAAGTCCAGGGGAGGCTATAGTTGAATCTACATCATGGAAGACAGATTTGCATATTCTTCCCATGGTCCTTTGCGAAGTGGAGTGCTAAAGGCTTAATAAGTCTCCACACACCTATATGGTGGTCTCTCCCTAAGGAGTGACAATATCCCCTTAATCTAGTCTTGACTGTTATACAGGCCAGCATTTTTGGGGGGAGGCCTAATAGGTTCAGCTCTAAGAAGGAAAACTAAAAGGAATTATCCATGAAAGGGATATCGTGTCAAGAGTGGAAATTGTGACAGCAGGGACCGTGCGGATAGGGCCTGAAGTATGGGGAATATAAACCTATATACTGTAAACCTAGAATAATGTAGGAGGTCAATTGGATCCCCTTCCAGTCCCTACTTTACGATCTTTCTTGAAATGCCAGAAATTACTTCACCGATCTGTGGTGGCGTCTTCTCAGGAATCATTAGCACTCATTTTTGTGTCGAGAAGGACCCAGAAGTAGGGAGTGGTGATGGGACCCAAGAGGGGTCAGGACAGGAGTGGCCGGGATCAGTAATAAATTACAATAATGCAATTTTTTTCTTGCAGAACCATTTGATGGACCAGATCCAAAATTCAAGACCATTACTGATCTATCGGAATTTTTGAAAAAACATAAAAGATATATATGTCAATCTATAAATGAACGTTTTCCATTCCTACATGGGTTACGTGACTTTAGATTACTCTCTCACATACAGTTCTTGGTAAGTTGATAATTTTTCCTTTGGGTTAAGTAAATATCACGAAATTCTGTGGGCAAAACTGACACATTGGCGCAGATTTATATCAACCTGCTGATAGATAGTGCCACCAGAATCAGCTTATCACCCCAGCCCTGCAGATAGATAGGTTAGTGTCACCAGAACCCAGCATATCACCCCAGCCCTGTAGATAGATAGGTTAGGGACACCCAAATCAAACTGATTTCCCCTTGTGAATTGCTGCCTCGGTTTCCAAGGTTTCAGATTTTTTTTCAATATGCAATTGAGCTTTTTGGAACAATGAGGGGGTTGTCAGTGTCAGTTCTCATTTTGACAGAAATTACAATATCTTGGCAATGGAGGCAGCAATTCACAAGGGGAAATCACAGTTTGATTCAGGTCACCCTAACCCAGTGATGGCGAACCTATGGCACGCGTGCCAGAGAGGGCACGCAGAGCCCTCCATGCTGGCACGCGTGCGGTCGCCCGGATCGCTCACCAACAGGGAATCCGGTACAGGATTCCCCGTTGATGAGCGATCACTGCCTTCAGTTGTATGTGCAAATGCACATACAGCTGAAAGCTGTCAGGGTAGGCCGCGGATCGCGCGACCGCGACCTACACTGGCTGCAGAGTTTGACCTCTGCCCCGATGCGGGCGCGATGACGTCATCAGCGCCGCCAGTGACAAGAAGGTGGATGCCGGCGGCTCTTCAGGGGTGAGTATGAGAGTGGCTCACTGTGTATATGATGTTGGGGGGAGCGCTTATAATACTTGGTGGGGTGTATGATACTGGGGGGGAGTGTATAATACTGGGGGGGCTTATAATACTGGGTGGGGTGTATAATACTGGGGGAGTGTATAATACTGGGGGGAGTGTATAATACTGAGGGGGCTTATAATACTGGGGGGAGTGTATAATACTGGGGGGGCTTATAATACTGGGTGGGGTGTATAATACTGGGGGGAGTGTATAATACTGGGGGGAGTGTATAATACTGAGGGGGCTTATAATACTGGGGGGAGTGTATAATACTGGGGGGGCTTATAATACTGGGGTGGCTTATAATACTGGGGGGTGTACTAAAGAGCATATAATACTGGGGGGGGGGGCTATTTATAAGCACACAATACTGTGTGTGGATGCCACTGTGGAGCATATAATCCTGTGGGGGGGGGGGGGACACCTACTGCGGAGCATATAACACTGGGGGGCTACTGTGGTACTGTGGAGAATATAATATTGTGTGGTGGGCCCACTGCAGAGCATATAATACTGTCTGGGGTCCCCTCACTATTTACATCACACAGTATCTGTTTTATAGCAGACGTGATATTAGTACAGGATGTAAGAATATTACACGGTAACTATAAAACAGATCCTGTGCGATGTAAATAGTGAAAATTAATTGTTCAAAGTACCAAATGCCGAGACCTTTACATTTCAGTACCGCGTTGTTTGTATTATTGAAAGCTCTGTAAAGCCCCACATGACTGTAATTTTTGGTTAGTAACTGTCCGCAATTGTGGATCCGCATAGTATTAAGTCTATATTGTCGTGTTGGCACTCCGCGAAAATTTTGTGGGTTTTGGGTTGCAGTTTGGGCACTCGGTCTCTAAAAGGTTCGCCATCACTGCCCTAACCTATTTGTCTACAGAGCTTAAGGGTAAGTTCACACGGGGTTTTTTGGTCAGGATTTTGAGGCCGTATTGAAATCAATGGGGTCCGGTGTTTTTTCCGGGAGACGGCTTGTTTCGTCTCCTGGAAAAAGAAGCGAGTTGCTCATTCTTCAGGCCATTTCGCCTCACGATTCGGCCTGAAGACACTCCTCCCATTCATTGGGCCTAATTTGATCGGAGCCCATGACTAGATGCCACCTCAGGTTCTGGTCCAAAAAACCCCTTGTGAACTTACTCTAATAGATATGATGGTTTCTGGTGACATTCCCTTTAAAATTAGGTGCATGGTTTGCAAATTGTTTTACATGGTTTAACAAAATGGTGTCCTGTAATTCTTACTGAGGAATAATCTGTTTTGTTATAGGAGCTGCAAGCAGACAACAGGCCGGCCATGGAGGTGCTAGATAAAGCTCTTTGTCACATCCAGACTAACAATAACATTGAAAAATTTTTTACCTATTTGTTTAAAAAATGCTATCTTAAGCTGTACCCAGATCTCCGTACACTTTGGCAGCGTAGGTCACATTATAGATTTTAATGAAAAAATACTGTATTTTATATTGTAGGGACTATCTTCTAGCTGCCATTTTTCTGCTGAATATGAGACAATAGCGTAAAACCAGACAAAGAATCTGGAAGATTAAAGGGTGTGTGCCACTTTTTGGCTGAGGCCCCATGTTATGAAAACACAGCTTTTTTTGTTGCAATTTTTGCTGCGGTTTGTTGAGCCAAAGCCAGGAGTGGATTGAGCAGAAGGTAGAAATATAAGAACTTCCTATATATTTCCTATCGGTTTTATAGCCATTCTTGGCTTTGGCTCAAAAAAACGCTGCAAAATCTGCAACTAAAAAAGCTATGTTTCTGCAACTTGAGGCCCGAGCTGGGTGAAACCCCATGTGGTGAAAATGCAAATTTTTGGTCGCAGTTGTAAAATTGCTGCATGTCACAATACCTGTGAAGTATAAGGGATTCTGGTTAATCCCATCTGCACATTGTGTAAAAAAAAAAAAAAAAAAATTGCAGTAAAAAAGTTGCGTTTAAAAAAAAAAATCAAACATGTTTTTGAAAATTGCAACTTGTCAATAATACCTGCGGAAACGCCAGTATTTTCCATATAGGTACAATAGGGGCAGAAAAAACTTTATATAAAAAAATCATGATGCAATTGGGGCCTTCGCTACATGGGCCTTAGCCTAAAGGGCTTTTTGCAGCCCCAAACGTTAGCATACTGATGACCTATCCACAAGCTGCCAGAAGCTTCTAGTAGACGGGAATACATGCAGGGTTGCTATTATTCACATAATAGGAGCGGTTCTGCAATTCCCCACAACCACTGCTATGTAATGGATATGACTATCACCCCTCCTATACCTGAATAGAAGTGGTGCTGCATCGCTCCTGGTCCACTAGCAGATTCTGGCACCCAGAGTCTACTAGAACAGCTGATCTGTCAGGGTCCAACACTGACCCTGTACAGATCACATACTAATGACCAATCTTGTGGATACGTCATCAGTATGAAAAATCAGTTTGGGTCCAGAAATCCCCTTGTATGTATTCTCATGTATCGGCCATGTCATATATTCACTTGTTCTGTTCCCTCTTCGCGTTTACCTCGAGAGACATAGAAAAAGAGAAATATGCAATATTAGGGGCGCAACGTAAGCGCAGCCAGGCTGAATGCGGGTGGGTCTGATAAAGGTCACACCCCCATTCACTTCAATAGGAACACCGGAAATGGCCGAGTGTTGTACTCTGACTATTTCTGACACTCCCATTGAAATGAATAGGAGCTCCGATCACCACTAGTCTCATCCACATTCAGCCTGGTTGGACAAAGGTCCTGAAGAACTTTACTTTGTTGGACAACCCCTTTAAGTGAAATAAGAGTAGTTATGAAATTAATAAAATGAAATACTATTTTGTATGTTTATTGGATATGGTAACATATTAAAGAGGACCTGTCTCCAGGCTGATCGGTGCGCTCACCCTGAGCATTTTAGTGTTTTATTTGTCCAATTCTATTCAGCCCTATCAGTACTGATACAATTAGGGTCTATTAGTCAAGTGGGTGGTAACACTCTATGACATACAGTACCCAGTGATCCAGAAACCACAGTGCTGCCACCCACTTTATCTGCATCAACAATAACAGGGCTTATATCTTTGGAATGGCTGAACAGATTTTGAGAAACATAATACCAAAACACTCAGGGTGATCACATCTATCAGATGATGTATGCCATTGGCTTCCAGATCTGGTGACAGCTCTACTTTTATGCATAAGTTATTAAAAAAAAAGAAGTCATGCATGTGTTATTACACATTGACATCGGCATTGACATTGGACGTCTCCCCGCTTTCTCCAGGTATTAAACTATACATCACCCTATAACCAATATTCTAAGCTGTAAGTATAAGGTGCATGGTTATGTGTACAGATGCCACATGGATGATATCTGTGAGCTGCCTGTGCCTCCATGGACTATTAATATCCTTCAGTGAACTGGGCGGCAAAACAGAGTTTTGTCCCTGGCTCATGGCTCCATATATGGCCCGTGATAATACATGTGTATGTATGGGGCCATTACAATGTAATGGGTCAGGGGTGCTAGTCATGAAAAATATGGGTCACGTACATGGAGCCTAACTGTGCAACAAACTATGTATCTAATGAGATGCAAAAATGACAGCAGAACTTAACACTAAGTATAAATCTTGCGGTATAAATCTCACCCCACTAAGGGTTGGCTCACATTTGCTTTTGTATTCCATCCGTGGAGAGTCGGCATGGAGACCCCCCAGACGGAATACAAACGCAATTGCAAGCGGTTTGCTGTCAAAGCGCACGGACCCCATAGACTATAATGGGGTCCGTGTGCTTGCCACGCAGTGCCCACACGAATCATGTCCGCATGATTCGTGCGGGCAGTGCGCGGCAAGCACACAGACCCCATCATAGTCTATGGGGTCCGTGCGCTTGCAATTGCGCTTGTATTCCGTTCGGGGTCTCCACGCGGACTCCTTCCGGATGGTATATGAACGCTAATGTGAACCAGGGGTATGATTTCTTTTTAATCTTTTGCAATACATAGTGCCGAGCATTAAATAGTGCCAATAAAAATACAACTTATCCCTCAGAAACCAAGCCCTCATGTGGATCTTAAGTCTTCTAGACACGGCTTTTGTAGCAATGATGTATTTCATCCTTATAAGTACCATGCATTTCTTGATCATGATTGATCCTAGATAACAGAAATTCCGCTAGGTCTGTGTCCTGCCTTGTCACTAATGGTGGGTGAACGTCGTCCGATTCGCTTCACCAATATTTGCAAGGTTCGCCTGGATGATTCACTTCGGACCAAGTTAGTTAGTTAATTCGTGTGTGGGGAACCCCTAAAACGTCAGGAATCAGGATGAACCCAACATTTTTTGAATCCTATTTGAAACTGGTTTGCTCATCTCTAGGTCGCCAACTCTAAAGTTGTCATATCTTCAGTTTCGTACATAGTTACATGAAGACCCATCTTTTCACTACTTTCAAGAATCACTCATGCAAAGACCATTAGCTTTTCATTCTGTTTGCCCATATTTTTTATTATTGTGCTTGCAGTATCACATAAAGAAAACAGGAACAGGAATCCTATCAGGAACCAGGACGAGGAATCCAATGAACCAGCCGCAGGTAGTTATAGCATGGTTTACTTACGCTAGGTTCACACTTGCGCTGGGGTTTCTGTTCTTCGGGTTCACTTGGGAACCCAAAGAATGGAAACCTATTCCACGTAGAAAGCAGCGACCCTAGGAAGTCGTTGGACCCCAAAGACTATAATGAGGCCCACCAGGTTTCCTGCTCGCTGATCCTTCTCTCCGCATTTTTCATATAGAACAAGAGATGGAATCTCTGAATGGTCATAGAGTGCAAGTGTGAACCCAGACTTACTGTAGACACGAAGAGGATCTGTCACCATTGAGCAAATGAAACTACACATACTACCTTAGGTCTTGATGACTATAAGGTTGCTTTGGTTTTCTAAATTTGATCCTCTGTTCTTTAATTTTTTTTTTACAAACTTTATTATGTAAATATCCGTCAATAAGCAAAGCCTAGGTAAAAGAAATTCCGCTAGGTCTGTGTCCTGCCATGTCACTAATGGTTGGTCCACTTTGTCAGATTCGCTTCGACAATATTTGCAAGGTTCGCCTGGATGATTTGCTTTAGACCAAGTTAGTTTAAATAGTTACTAGTTAACTTGTGTGGGTGGAACCCCTAAAATTTCAGGCTGAATCCAAAATTTTTTTGAATCAGAATTGAAACTGGTTTGTTCATCTCTAGGTCACCAACTCCAAAGCTGTCATATCTTCAGTTTTGTATATATTTCAGGGGCGTAACTACCAGGGTAGCAGTGGTAGCAGCTGCCACGGGGTCCGGGATACTAGGGGGCCCAGTGACGGCCGCTACCGCTGCAGATTTTTTTTTTTTTAATTGGCTGTTACCTGCTGGTGTAACTCCAGCATGTAACAGGTCCTATTTACTGCAGTTCTGGGGGCTGCCTGAAGATGGAGAGGAGCTGCCTCCTCCACAGTCCATCTTTTAACAGTAGTAAAGTTAGCAATTGCTGCCTTTACTACTGCACCCAAGCAGGGCCGCCTGCTGTCCGGGCCCCTGCTGCCTCCCGGCACTTGCATAGTGACAGCACAGGAGAAACTCCTATCTCCTACCTGCTGTCCCCAGGTCCTGTGCCGGCATCTATACTAGTAGATTGAAGGACCTGAGACATGACGTCATCAAAGGTCCTTTAATCTACTAACATACACTCAGTGTCTTTTGTTGTCGGAGCTTCCCGGATTGTACAGGTCAGTGTACAATAGGGGGAATGTTATAGGCTGTGAGGAAGAGGGGTACATGGGTGTGCAGGCTGTGTGTGAGAAAGTCTGCACCCCCATTCCTTCCTTTCTCACATACAGCCTGCACACCTATGTACCCCTCCTACTCACATTCTGCACCCCGCATTCTGCCCTATGTGAGCAAGAGGAGGGAATGGGTGGTGTAGGCTGTGTGTGAGCAAGAGGGGTACATGGGCGTGCCGGCTGTGTGTGAGCAAAGAGGGTGACCTGGGGGCGCAGGTCGCTGTGTGTGAGAAATAAGGGGGGAATGGGGGTGCAGGCTGTGGGTGAGCAAGAGTGTGGTGGAATGGGGGTTCCCCCCTCCAGATCACCCTCTTGCTCGCACACAGCCTGCACCCCCATTTCCCCTCTTGCTTATACACACCCTGCACCCCACGCCACCCTCTTATTCACAAACAGCCTGCACGCCCATGTACCCCTCTTGGAGGGGGCCCCATGTCAAAAGTTCGCCACGGTCCCCGCCATTCCTATTTATGCCACTGACTTATTTACATTAAGTCCCATCTTTTCTTTACTTTCTAGAGTAATTCATGAAAAGACCATTAGATTTTCATTCTGTTTGCCCATATTTTTCATTATTGTGCTTGTAGTGTCACATAAAGAAACCAGGAACAGGAATCCTATCAGGAACCAGGACGAGGAATCCAATGAACCGGCCACAGGTACTTATAGCATTGTTTACTGTAGACTTGAAGAGCATATGTATCCAGGATTGAGCAAAATAAACTAAACCTAATACAAGATACCTTAGGGCCAGCTGAACATTGCAAGGAGATATAGATACGTCCAGACAGATATAGTCTATAGGCAGTTCAGAACTGGTTAAAGTATAAAAAATACCACAGTATTCAGACATCCTTATGATTGGTCATCAATAGAGATGGGCAAACTTTTTCGTTGCATACTGGATTCAACCTAAATATCCCAAATTGGTTTTGTAAAAAAAAAAAAAAAAAGTGAATTTGCTTTGGATGAACAAAAATGGCCACACTACAATAAAATTGCCACCACCATATGTTTGACCAGAAGACACATGTGCAGCGACTTTATATCCCCACCTGAGAGCCTCTCAGTCAAACAGTAGTACGTGGACTTTACAGTGTTGACGTCATATGGAGTATAAAAGCTTGTACACTTGTGGACTAGGAGAAATTAGAAAATCAAGCAATTACATGGGCAGATTACAACTAAAATTCAATAGTGATAGGTTTATAGATTGTGACTGGGGCAATCTGCACTTCTTCTCTTGCTTACACAGACAGTCAGGGCCGCCGATAGGGCAGTACTACTGGTACTGGCGTCGGGGGCCCGGGCAAATTGAAAAATGGGGGGGGCCCGGTGTACCGGCCCCCTGGCGCCCGTAGCAGTCATTGTGTATGTCCTATTTCAACTCAGATCTGCATCCAGAGGACGCAGATCTGAGTTGAAGACATATGCGGCTGAAGCAAGGAGCTGACACAGGTCAGCTTCTCGCTTCGCCGCTGCGCGCCTCTCTCCCTGACACATATGCAGCTGAAGCGAGGAGCTGACATGTGTCAGCTCCTCGCTTCGCCGCTGCTACTGGCTTGTAGACGCGATGTGATCACATCGCGTCTAAAAGCCAGTAGCCGGTGGCAGCGGTGAAGCGAGGAGCTGACACAGATCAGCTCCTCGCTTCAGCCATCGCGTCTACAAACCAGTAGCCGGCGGCGAAGCGAGGAGCTGACACAGGTCAGCTCCTTGCTTCGCCACTGCGTGCCTCTCTCGCTGTCACATATGCGGCTGAAGCGAGGAGCTGACCTGTGTCAGCTCCTCGCTTCGCCACCTCCGCTACTGGCTTGTAGACGCGATGTGATGACGTCACATCGCGTCTATAACTGTGCGCCAGTGAGAGAGAGGCGCGCAGAGAGCTGCGAGGGAACGAAGGAGAAGGTAAGTCAGTCAGTGTAATGTGGAACGTGAAACTGGGGGCAGAGAGAGGACGGCATGACACTGGGGGCAGAGATGGAGAGGACATGAATATGGGGGCAGAGATGGAGAGGACGACATGACAATGGGGCAGAGATGGAGGGGACATGAATATGGGGGCAGAGATGGAGAGGACGACATGACAATCGGGGCAGAGATGGAGGGACATGAATATGGGGGCAGAGATGGAGAGGACGACATGACAATGGGGGCAGAGATGGAGGGACATGAATATGGGGCAGAGATGGAGGGGACATGAATAATGGGGGCAGAGATGGAGAGGACGGCATGACAATGGGGGCAGAGATGGAGGGACATGAATATGGGGGCAGAGATGGAGGGGACATGAATATGGGGGCAGAGATGGAGGGCATGAATCTTGGGGTAGAGATGGAGGGGACATGAAACTGGGGGCAGAGATGGAGGGGGGGGGACATGAAAGTGGGAGCAGAAATGGATGGGCGGACATGAATCTGGGGGCAGAGATTGGGTGGGAGACATGAAACTGGGTGCAGATGAAGGGTGTATATGAAGCTGGGGGAGAGATAGAGGGGGGACATATAATGTACGGGTGACTGTAGGAGGATTATACTGTGTGCGGGCACATGAAAAATTAATGAGAATGGGTGGAGTCAACATAACGGTGGGTGGGGCACTGCGGAGAGGGAACTGGGGCAATAATATATAATATATAAGTTTTTAGCTGGAGAACTACAAAGCACACAAGACCTCCAAAGGTATGTGTGCTTTGTATTAATAATGACGTAGGCGGCTATGCTACTAGCATAGCAGCCTGTTTGGGGGTGGGACTTTCACTTTAAAGGAGTATTCATGTTGCGTTTTTGGCCTCCCTTGCCGGGATACATTGGTAACCAGTCACAATCAGCTCCCCACTTATCCCTGCACGGAGAACTGCAGGCCCCCCCCTTTTTTTTAATGGCCAGTTCTTCGTGCAGGGATAAGTTGACAGCTGATTCTGACTGGTTACCAACGTATCCCAGCAAGGGAGGCCAAAAACGCAATGTGAATAAGCCCTGAGGATTTATTAGGAGGCTCTTATAGATGGTGTTGGCTCTCTATAGGCGCTGTCACACATAGCAGATTATACCTGCAAATAGAATCTGATTAAGCCTTGTAATGCTGCTAAATAAAGGGAAATGTAATACAGAATTGGTATGTTGCAAAATAAAGTAGTATTAAAATGGCGGCAGCCGGGGGGGGGGGGGGTTTGCTCACCAAACAGGGCTACGCGTTTCGGGACCATGTCCCTTCATGCCCCCCACTATGGGGCATAATTCTGTGTGCAGGGGCCACTATGGGGCATAATACTGTGTGCAGGGGCCACTATGGGACATAATACTGTGGGCAGGGGCCACTATGGGGCATAATAGTATGTGCAGGGGCCACTATGGGGCATAATAGTATGTGCAGGGGCCACTATGGGGCATAATACAGAGCCCAGGAATGCGGGGGGGAGGGGGGGTTGTAGTCGGTTGGGGTCTTCGGCGTCGGTCATGGGAGGGGGTCCCCATGTCAAAAGTTCACCACGGGGCCCCGCCATTCCTAGTTACGCCACTGCACTGGTTGAAAACACAATCGGGATTGGGACATGTATGTGCAGCCGCCTCCCTCACCCTAATTTTCTCTTCATTTTTTTTTTTTTTTTTAATGTAGATTGTGAGCCCCACATAGAGCTCACAATGTACATTTTTCCCTATCAGTATGTCTTTTTTGGAATATGGGATGGAAATCCATGCAAACACGGGGAGAACATACAAACTCCTTGCAGATGGTTTTTTGCCCTTGGCGGGATTTGAACACCAGGACTCCAGCGCTGCAAGGCTGCAGTGCTAACCACTGAGCCACCGTGTGGCCCCTAATTTTCTCTTCATTTCATACAGCCCCTACACAATATACATTGAGACGCAGGGAACAGGATTTCACAGAAAGGAGCCACAATTTATTAACAAAGTATATTATAAAATTTCTTAACTCAAATACTGCCGAAAATCACATAAATTGTCCAAACGTTTTGTCACGCTTTAACTAGAAATTGACTTACTGACCAAGCCTACCACATTTCACAGGTTCACGTGACATTTTACCACCGCTGATCAGAAGATGCAGAATGAAGCCTATTAGTTACGCTGAGCTGCCAGATCCTGATTTCGAAGCTAATAATGAAAGAGAGAAACGTATGTTATGTATTGTCATTCTTAATATTCCCAATAAGTAGGTTTGAGCGATCGGGATCGGAATTCTGATCCCGATCTTTTTAGGCGGGATCGAGGTCGGAGGTTATTTCCCACAATGCTTTGCTACTGGCCAAGCATTGTGGGAAAAGCTAACAATGTTAGCTAGGTCCCATAGGAATGAATGGATGCAGCCGGCACACAGCCTGTGGCGGCGTCTGGCCGCTTAACCCCCTGCCTGCCGGCTGCATCCATTCATTCTAATGGGAGTCTAGCTAACATCTCTAGTAGCTAACACTTACCTGCACAGATCGCTGGTCTGGTCCCCGCTGTTCTCGCTCCTCTTCTCGCCTCGCTGACCCCCAGATCGGAATACCAAACGTACTGGCAAGCAGTGTGTAGTGAAAGCACACAGATCCCATAGACCAGGGGTAGGCAACCTTTTTTGTTCGGCGTGCCGATTTAAATTAAAAAATCAAAGATGAGGTCCTCGGAGTGCCGGGCAATAATTGTAAAGCTGACGACACCTACACTAAAGTCATATAGCACAAACCACAACATAGGGGTGCTCTCATACGCTGTGTCATACGCTCCACGCCACATGCGCTTACCACTATTTGCCTGGATACACATGTTCTTTTCCTTTAGAAGCAATGTAAGTACATGCGTAACCCACAATTAGTGGTAATGTATGTGACTGGGAGCAGTGTAAGGTCATACCTGTAAAGAGCTGACACACAATGTACCTGTATGCTCCATCCAGTCCTTGGCCGTTAGTAACTTCAGTTTTCTGTAAGGGAGCGTTCACACTACCGTCTGTGTCCGACAGCTAGTGTCCGCTGCTAATGTCTGTTCAAAATCTTGCACGGACATTAGCATCGGACACTAGCTGTGTCCGTGACATTTTGCATTGATTTAAATGGACATCGGGTGCGTTCTTTTACTGTCTGTGGGTGTCCTTAACTGTCCGTTCTCAAAGATGTCCGACTTTTCAAGCGGACAGCAAAACCCGATATGTAGGTTTTTCTGTCCGCTTGAAAAGTCAGACATCTTTGGGAACGGACAGTTAAGGACACCCACGAACAGTAAAAGAACGCAACCAATCGCCATTTAAATCAATGCAAAATGTCACGGACACAGCTAGTGTCCGCTGCTAATGTCCACACAAGATTTTGAACAGACATTAGCAGCGGACATTGCCTGACGGACACCAACGGTAGTGTGAACGCTCCCTAAGTGAAACGCAGATTAATTTGTCACCTTTAGTTCCTGGCGGTGCAGTAACAGCAAAACCCCAGCCAGGAATTAATGGGTGTCACACTTTCAACAAAGTGGCCGCACTGGTGCCCAGGAACTGGATTTGGCTTTAATTGCATCTAGTTACAGTGTCACCACCCAATAGAATCACACTAAGGCTGAGGCCCCACATTACAAAAATGCAGCTTTTTTTATTGCAGATTTAGCTGCGGGGTTTTTTTACGTCAAAGCCAAGAATGGCTAGAAAACGAATGGGAAATACAGTCCTATGAAAAAGTTTGGGCACCCCTATTAATCTTAATCATTTTTAGTTCTAAATATTTTGGTATTTGCAACAGCCATTTCAGTTTGATATATCTAATAACTGATGGACACAGTAATATTTCAGGATTGAAATGAGGTTTATTGTACTAACAGAAAATGTGCAATATGCATTAAACCAAAATTTGACCGGTGCAAAAGTATGGGCACCTCAACAGAAAAGTGACATTAATATTTAGTACATCCTCCTTTTGCAAAGATAACAGCCTCTAGTCGCTTCCTGTAGCTTTTAATCAGTTCCTGGATCCTGGATGAAGGTATTTTGGACAAACAATTCAAGTTCAGTTAAGTTAGATGGTCGCCGAGCATGGACAGCCCGCTTCAAATTATCCCACAGATGTTCAATGATATTCAGGTCTGGGGACTGGGATGGCCATTCCAGAACATTGTAATTGTTCCTCTGCATGAATGCCTGAGGATTTGGAGCGGTGTTTTGGATCATTGTCTTGCTGAAATATCCATCCCCGGCGTAACTTCAACTTCGTCACTGATTCTTGAACATTATTCTCAAGAATCTGCTGATACTGAGTGGAATCCATGCGACTCTCAACTTTAACAAGATTCCCGATGCCGGCTTTGGCCACACAGCCCCAAAGCATGATGGAACCTCCACCAAATTTTACAGTGGGTAGCATGTGTTTTTCTTGGAATGCTGTTTCTTTTTGGACGCCATGCATAACGCCTTTTTTTTATAACCAAACAACTCAATTTTTGTTTCCAAAATGAAGCTGCCTTGTCCAAATGTGCTTTTTCATACCTCAGGCAACTCTATTTGTGGCGTACGTGCAGAAACGGCTTCTTTCTCATCACTCTCCCATACAGCTTCTATTTGTGCAAAGTGCGCTGTATAGTTGACCGATGCACAGTGACACCATCTGCAGCAAGATGATGCTGCAGCTCTTTGGAGGTGGTCTGTGGATTGTCCTTGACTGTTCTCACCATTCTTCTTCTCTGCCTTTCTGATATTTTTCTTGGCCTGCCACTTCTGGGCTTAACAAGAACTGTCCCTGTGGTCTTCCATTTCCTTACTATGTTCCTCACAGTGGAAACTGACAGGTTAAATCTCTGAGACAACGTTTTGTATCCTTCCCCTGAACAACTATGTTGAACAATCTTTGTTTTCAGATCATTTGAGAGCGGGCTGTCCATGTTCGGCGACCATCAAACTTAACTGAACTTGAATTGTTTTGTAGAAAGAAATGGTCCAAAATACCTTCATCCAGGATCCAGGAACTGATTAAAAGCTACAGGAAGCGACTCGAGGCTGTTATCTTTGCAAAAGGAGGATGTACTAAATATTAATGTCACTTTTCTGTTGAGGTGCCCATATTTTTGCACCGGTCAAATTTTGGTTTAATGCATATTGCACATTTTCTGTTAGTACAATAAACCTCATTTCAATCCAGAAATATTACTGTGTCCATCAGTTATTAGATATATCAAACTGAAATGGCTGTTGCAAACACCAAAATATTTAGAACTAAAAATGATTAAGATTAATAGGGGTGCCCAAACTTTTTCATAGGACTGTATATAGGAAGCTTCTTATATGTCTCCCTCCTGCTCAATCTACTCCTGGCTTCAACTCAAAAAAAAACTGCAAAATCTGCAACGAAAAAAAGCTGTTTCTGCAACGTGGGGCTGTAGCCTAAGGCCCCCGCGTTGTCGGAACACAGCTTTTTTTGTTACATATTTTGCTGAGTTTTTCTGAGCTTGAGCCAGGAGTAGATTAAGCAGAAGGGAAACGTATAAGAAGCTTCCTATATATTTCCCATTCCTTCTGTAGCCATTTTTAGCTTTGGTTGAAATAAACCGCATCAAAATCTGCAACAAAAATGCTGCGTTTCTGCAATGTGGGGCCTCAGCCTTGCGCCTCCTGCATACAAATGGCACGCATGTGGTTTTCACTGACCTATACATTAAAAATGAATTGACAGGGCTGCAAATGCAGACAGATATAGGGTATGTATAGGACAGATATAAAGGATGTATAGGACAGATATAGGACCTGCTCAATAGTTTTCAGCTCTTCAATTTGGCCCAGATACACAGCCACAAAAAGAATGGCTGTATATATGGGTCAATTGAAATATATAGGTCTGTACTTTTATCCACAGTTGTAGATAGAGTCTGGTCATGTGCATTGCAGGTTAACTCAATGTGCCTCATATTAATAGCAGTTAACCCCATCATGTCCCTCACATTAACCCCCTATGTGCTTTACATAATTGACACGGATATGTGAGACATATGGAGGTAATAAGTGAACATCTTCATTATATAGGTCCTTTATTAGTACCCCCATATGTCTCACACATCAGTAACCCTTATGTGAGCCACACAGGGTTAATGTGAGGGACATGATGGGGTTAACTGCTATTAATGTGAGGCACATGGGGTTACTAAAACTAAAGTAATAACCCCAAATGTCTGACAGTAATAAGAATAGTTAGTAACACACACGTACCTGGTGTTTTTACTTTCACTTTGCTCCCCGGGTGCTTCCTCTCCTATTCAGGGCTGCAGACGGCAGGAGCTCCTCATGTAGCAGCAGGTCCAGGGAGCCCTTATCCCGTGCAGTGAGAGGCTCACCTCTGATTGGTGGCAGGGAGAGAAGGGGGCGTGTCCTACACCGCAGCTCTATAGCAGAGCACTGAAGGGACGCTGTCTCTCTCTCAATTTGTATGAAAGTTGCAGGCTGGCTGCCGTGCCAGCAAAATATGCCTCGCGTGCCAGTCTTGGCACGCGTGCCAGGGGTTGCCGACCCCTGCCATAGACTATAATGGGATCCGTGTGCTCTAATAATAATAATAATACTAATAATTCAGTGCTTGTAAGTCTTAAACACACAATGTAGATCCCATGGTTGATTCTCCACTAGTATTAAAATATTTTACTTTTGTTCTAAATTTAAACCTCCAGGAAACTTAGAAATGTTAAAAAGTTGGAAGAAAAAAAAGATCAAAACCCCACCAACTATACCCATAGAAATAAGAGCTTGCATGTGAGGGGGCATTCAGACAATGTAACATGGCGCTGATTCTGGCATGATAATTTGTGTAAGAATCACCGCTGCAAAACAGAATCCCATTGACTTCAATGGGTTCCGTTTAATGCACATAACACATTGAAATCAATAGGTTAAAAAGCTTAACATTTATTTCAATGTGTTACGCGCTTTAAAAGGAACCCATTGAAGTCAATGGGATTCTGTTTTGCAGCGCTGATTCTTACGCGAGTTATCGTGCCAGAATCAGCGCCGCATTACTCCATGTGAATGCACCCTAAGGGGGACAACTGAGTCAGGACAAGGTTTGTGTCTAATGTGTAACTTTGGGTAAGATTGTACTTTCAGAAAAACAAAAAAATACTTGCTAGATGCCAAACAAGACAAAGTGATTTCTCATATCCCTTAAAGGGGTTTATTTTTTGCAGGACAAACTGGTCACAGGTGCCGCCATCTTTGTCCTATCTTTGCCCTCCGATGATGTTCCTATTGAAGGCTCTCAGGCTTGTTATTGCCATAGTTCTATTATATGCAGCTATAGGCAGCATGTAATAGAAGTGAATGGATTTTACTATTTACTGCAATACATTAGTACTGCAGTATATATGTATGAGTAATCAGTCCCTCTAGGATTCAAGGTCCCAAGGGAGTCTGAAAACAAAAACAAAAAGAATATGATGTAATATACTAACAAATGTTGTCTCCTTTCTGTGAAATTCTGCATTTGTTTGTTCTATCCCTTGTCTCTGTATTGAGTTGTTCCCTTCTACTTACTATGTAGGGTGTACTGACTTGTGTGTAATGAAGAGAAAATAAGGGTGGGCGAGGGTCACCAGTTATATCTCAGGCATTATAAGAAACGTAGAAACTTGCTTTGGTGATTTATAAAAGACAAGATTCTCATCTTTCGTATGTAAGGATACAGATCTACCTGTGTAATTACCCGAGAGATCACTGGCTGAAAACACAATCGGGATTGGGACATGTATGTGCAGCCGCCTCCCTCACCCTAATTTTCTCTTCATTTCATACAGCCCCTACACCAAACACATTGAGAAGCAGGGAACAGGATTTCACAGAAAGGAGCCACAATTTATTAACAAAGTATATTATAAAATTTCTTAATAACTCAAATACTGCCAAAAATCACATGTTGTCCAAACGTTTCGTCACGCTTTAACTAGAAATTGACTTACTGACCAACCTTACCACATTTCACAGGTTCACGTGACATCTTACCACCGCTGATCAGAAGATGCAGAATGAAGCCTATTAGTTACGCTGAGCTGCCAGATCCTGATTTCGAAGCTAATAATGAAAGAGAGAAACGTATGTTATGTATTGTCATTCATAATGTGCCCAATAAGGTTGCTAAGTATTTCTAAAATATCATTTAGGCTGAGGCCTCATGTTGAAAGACAGCTTTTTTTTGTTACGGATTTTCCTGCGGTTTTTTGAGCCAAAGCCAAGGATGGTTGCAATAAGAATGGGAAATATATAGGCAGGACTTATACCTTCTGCTAAATCCACTCCTGGCTTTAGCTCAAAAAACTCATCAAAATCTGCAACAAAAAAAGTTGCGTTTCTGCAACGTGGGCCTTAGTTGTATAATTGTTGTGTGGAGTTGGCACACTTGTATCAGTGCTGTGGAGAGACATACAAACAGCACTTACCAGGATAATTTGGGATCAGGCGCACTCCCACAACTTCCATTCCCTTCACTATTTTTTGAGAAACAGATATTTAGAACTCTAGGCAGAGTGTGCTGTTCCCATTTATGTGGGTGATTCTATCAGGTCTCAGCCTGCAACACTGCCTGTATGTACAGGGTACATACAGGGTATTTAAAATATCCCCCTTATGTTATAAATAACTCCGGTTAATAAAGTGCCCCCTCCTAACGGCCCCTTAAATACCCACAACTCGGCTTAAAAAAAAAAAAGAAGTTATACTCTCCTACCTGGGAGCCCTTGATGCAGCCGGCATCTCCTCTTCATTACCCTCCCGGACAGCGCGCAGGACGTCTACGTATCAGCGTAGGAGGCACGTGACATCATCGCATTGCGCCTCCCACACAGAGAAGCAGATGTGTTGTCTGTTTGTCTTCTCAGCGTGTACAGTCACACAGAATTAGTTTTGAATAGATCGATGTCTTGCAGATGCCAATGTAGTTAACAGGGCAGCCTGGGGCATTACTATCAGGAGGGGCTGAATATAATAATGGTCTAGAGCATGACAAAAAGGACGCATACCAGCGCCCCTCCATGCCGCCCCTCCTGATAGTGCCGCCTGAGGCCACTGCCTTACGTCGCCTCATTAGAGGTGCGGCTCTGTTTGCAGTTTGATACAAAGTTACTGCCACTAAATAACGTGTGTGGTGGTCCTGCCCTTCCATTCATGGGTATATACACTTTAACAGCACTCTGTGTCCTATTTAAACCCTGTTTTTTGCATCTGCTTAGGAGGGTTAGGTGTATAATTGTTGTGTTGAGTTAACACACTTGTATCTTTGTTGTGGACAGACATACCAGACATACAAACAGCACTTCCCAGGATAATTTGGGATCAGGTGCACTCCCACAACTTCCATTCCCTTCACTTTTTGTTTTTAATCTAAGACTCCTGACCACAGTATTATGGAGTGTAATTAGTAGTTGCTGGGTTGCAGATTTTAATAGTCTCAATAAAAGTTATATTTTAATACTAATTTTTTAGGGGGGGTGCCCATTACAGATTCTACATATAGTTATACCTTTAAAATGTACATAAAGCATGATAAATCAACATGGTCATAGTCTACTTATTTGCGCAAGGCTGTTTCTAAAGCAGAGCTAAGCTTTCAAGTAACGTTAGATTTTCGGGCAACATTTGTGACATTAATAAATTTTACGATGTAATATACTGACAAATGTTGTCTCCTTTCTGTGAAATCCTGCATTTGTTTGTTCTTTCCCTTGTTTCTGTATCGAGTTGTTCCGTTTCTTACTATGTAGGGTGTACTGACTTGTGTGTAATGAAGAGAAGATAAGGGTGGGCGAGGGTCACCAGTTATATCTCAGGTATTATAAAAAACGTAGAAACTTGCTTTGGTGATTTATGAAAGACAAGATTCTCATCTTTCATATGTAAGGATACAGATCTGCCTGTGTAATTACCAGAGAGATCACTGGCTGAAAACACAATCGGGATTGGGACATGCATGTGCAACCGCCTCCCTCACCCTAATTTTCTCTTCATTTCATACAACCCCTACACCAAACACATTGAGAAGCAGGGAACAGGATTCCATAGAAAGGAGACACAATTTATTAACAAAGTATATTATAAAATTTCTTAATAACTCAAATACTGCCAAAAATCACATGTTGTCCAAAAGTTTTGTCACGCTTTAACTAGAAATTGACTTACTGACCAACCCTAACACACTTCACAGGATCACGTGACATCTTACCACCTCTGATCAGAAGTTGCAGAATGAAGCCTATTAGTTACGCTGAGCTGCCAGATCCTGATTTCGAAGCTAATAATGAAAGAGAGAAACGTATGTTATGTATTGTCATTCATAATGTGTCGAATAAGGTTGCTAAGTATTTCTAAAATATTTTAGGCTGAGGCTCCACGTTGTGGATACGCAGTTGTTTTTGCTGCAGATTTTGCTGCGGTTTTTTGAGCCAAAGCCAAGAGTGGCTACAATAGGAATAGGAAATATATAGGCACGACTTATATTTCTGCCTTCTGTTCAATCCACCCCTGGCTTTGGTTCAAAAAAACCTCATCAAAATCTGCAACAAAAAAACTGGATGTGGCCTTAGCCTAACTCTTGCACATGGACTGTAAGGGCTTGTCTGCATTGTATGATCCTTGCTTTGACAATTAGCTGAAGACAAAGCATCCCCCTACTTATAATTTGTTAGGCAGTAAGTGTTCAATTTCTCTACAGCACCTCCAGAGGCAAAATGAAGCATTACCAAGTGCCTATTTAAATCAATAAGTTGTCTGTGTAATGCAGGATAGCCACTCCAGTGTGAGACACTTTGCATAGCCAATCTGGCACAGAGATGAGGATTCTGATCAAAGGACCCACCAGTATTAACATAGTATTAACACCAGTATGAACACTATATTGGGGAAAAAATCAAGATGGCCAAATCGCAATATATTTTTTAAAGTATTAAACACACAAAAGTTCAACTCTCCCCCCATTCCCTAGATCACATATAAAAATAAGCAAAAGTAAAACACTATAGGAATAGCCGTGCTCAAAATGCCATAATAATTAAAATATTTAATATGATGAACAATGGTGTTGATTAGTGTTGAGCGAGTAGGATTCGATTGAATACCTCGCTTCCATAGGAATGCGTGTAAGCGGCCAAACACCAAGGAGTTAAGCGCATTAAATATTCACTGCGCTTAACCCCTTGGTCTTCGGCCGCTTACACGCATTCCTATGGGAGCGAGGTATTCGATCAAATACTACTCGCTCATCATTAGTGTTGATTTTTTTTTTCAACACTTTGCCTAAATTTTTTTTTTATATTTTGCAAAGTTTTTAATTTTTTAACAAGAATTAAAACATTACAAATACTATATAAATTTGCTATCGCCATGATCGTACTGACCCACAGAATACAAGTAAGGGCTCGTTCACATCTGCGCCCGGTCTCCGTTCTGAAGGTTTCCGTTTCCTGCATAAAACAGAGCAGGAGACGGAAACCTGCAGCAGTCTATCTCACCCATTCATTTGAATAGGTGAGAAAGCTGTCCGGCCGTGAGCGGCGGTGAGCGTTTTATGCTCTCCGCCGCGAAACCGGATTTTTTAATCCGGACACAGAGTCGGACATGCAGTACTCTGTGTCCGGATTTAAAAAACCAGTTTCGCGGCGGAGAGCATAAAACGTTCACCGCCGCTCACGGCCGGACCCGGTCTGTGCTTTCCGTCTTCTTGCATGCAGAAGACGGAAACCTGAGAACGGAGACCAGAACACAGGTGTGAACCTAGCGTAACATGTCAATTTTACCACACGGTGAATGCCATATAAATTGAAACCTGTATGAAATTGGGGCAAATGCTTTTTTTTTTTTTCCCCAATTCCACCACATTCTGAAGTTTTTTTCCAACTTTCCAGTACATTATACAGGAAATTGAATGGTACCATTACAAAGTAAAATTTGTCCTATATACAATAAACCATCATGTGAAATTATGGCTCTTAGAAGGTGGGGAGGAAAAAACTGAAATTGGCTTGGTCTTAAAGGGGTTAATAGTTTGAGAATTTTCGTATGCAGGAATACCTGAAGCGTTTGTGTGTTTTTGTTTATTTTTATGTGATCTAGGGAAGGGAAGTGATTTTTATCATTTTAGGGTGCATTCACACTACGTAACGCCAGCGTGTATCACAGCCGTACACGCCGGCGCTACAGCAGGGCTGCCGAACACTTCCCATTCATTTCTATGGGAGCCGGCATACGAGCGCTCCCCATAGAAATGAATGGACTGCTTTTTTGCGGGCTCCCATAGAAATGAATGGGAAGTGTTCGGCAGCCCTGCTGTAGCGCCGGCGTGTACGGCTGTGATACACGCTGGCGTTACGTAGTGTGTATGCACCCTTAAATAGTTTTTACTTTTACTCTTGTTTTGACTTGTATTTACAAACCCCCTTAGGGCGTGTTCACACGGCGGAATTTGCATTTCCCGTGTGAACATTCCACATGGCGAGCTATGACGGGATGCCTATGCAGTGAACCAGCATCCTGCCGTGGCATTCCACTCCTAAATAGGCCCAAATGAATGGGCCCAATCGGGAGGGAGCCTTGTGCTGCAGACACCACGGCTGATTCAGCCACAGAATCCACGGCAAGAAGGATCATCTCGTTTCTTTTTTCCGCTACTAGCTAGCGAAAAAGCTGTCATGGCAACCAATTAATGCCCTCCAAAGACATTTCAGAGGTTGGCAATAATTACAATATGATAGTGCCGGCCCTGATTAGAGGCCTAAGTCACATTTGACTGCAGGACTGAAAAGGTTAACATTAGAGATGAGAGAGTAGTATTCGATCAAATATTACGGTATTCGAAATACTCGTACTCAATCGAGTACCACTCGCTATTCGAATGTAAAAGTTCGATGCAGAACCAGCATTGATTGGCCAAATGCTATACAGTCGGCCAATCAACGCTGGTTCTTCTCCTACCTTTAGAAGTCTTCTCCGTGCAGCTTCCCCGCGGCGTCTTCCGGCTCTTCATTCACTCAGCCAGGCATCGGGCCTGGGCAGAGCCAACTGCGCATGTCCGCTTGTAGTGCGGACATTCGCAGTCGGCTCTGCCCAGGCCCGATGCCTGGCAGAGTGAATTCAGAGCCGGAAGACGTTGCGGGGACGCTACACGGAGAAGACTTCTCGGAGGATCCAGCCCGACCCTCACTCGTGGACTTGGTAAGTATAATTTGATCGAATGTTGCCTACCCCTGAAACGAGCATTTTACCCCCCATAGACTATAATAGGGTTCGATATTCAATTTGAGTAGTCGAATATTGAGGGGCTACTCCTAACGAATATCGAACCTTGAACATTTTACTGTTCGCTCATCTCTAGTTAACATCTGTAATTGGTGTTAGCACTGTTCACATTTAGGGCAGGTTCACACCAGCGCCTGATCTTCGTTATGCAGGTTTCCGTTTTCTGTCGGCAGAACACGGAAACCTGGCATTCAGTGTCCACCAGTGAGCCCCCGTGAGCGTCTTCTGGTCTCCGCGGCCAAACCGTTTTTCTTTTAACCAGACACAAAGTCCTGCATGTCCGACTTTGTGTCCGGTTAAAAAAAACAGTTTCGCCGTGGAGAGCAGAAGACGCTCACAGGCGGACACTTTCTTTTCAAACTCATTCAAATGAATGGGTTTGAAAACTGACTGCTGGTTCCCGTCTCCTGTCCAGTTTCTCGGGCAGGAAACAGAAACCTGCAAAACGGAGACCGGGCGCAGGTGTGAACCCGCCCTAAGTTGTATTTTTATAGCCAACATCCACCTTGTAGGGAAAGGTGCACTCTCCAAATAATGCATTGCGACTAATGAAGTAAATGTGGATCCCATGGTTGATACTCTGCTAAAATTAAAATATTTAATCTTTGTTCCAATCTGAAACCTCCAGAAAAGGTAACACAGCGAAATTCTGGAAGAAGAAAAGCTCAAAAACACACCAAATATTCCATTAGAAATTTGAACTTAAATATGCAGGAGACAACTGATCCAGAACCAGGTTTGTGTCTGATGTCTAACTTTCCAGAATGTTGTACTCTTTCAGAAAAAAAAGGAATACTTGCCACATGCCACACATGCCAAAACAATTCTTTTTATCCCTTTAACCATAACTCAAGTTTCAGACAACTTTTGATTTTCTGGTAGAATTTGTGTCATTCATAAATTTTGTAATATACTTTACTAACAAATTTTGGATCCTTTGTGTGAAATCCTGCATTTTTTTCACTTTTCCCCTTGCTTGTCTATTGAGACCTGTCTCTGCTCATTGTGTATGGAATACGGGCTGTGTGATGGTTTAAAGAGTCATTGTGTGGCTTAATTCTTACAGGACAAATTTAATTTTCCGTGTAATGTACTGGTAGCAAAAAAAATGTAAAACGAGGTGGAATTGGGGAAAATTGCAGTGCTGGAGTCTTGGGTTTGAATCCTGCCAAGGACAACATCTGCAAGGAATTTGTATGTTCTTCCCATGTTTGCGTGGCTTTCCTCCCATACTCCAAAGACATACTGATAGGAAAAATGTTCATTGTGAGTCCTATATGAGGCTCATAATCTACATTAAAAAAAAAAAATTACCTATAGTCTGTGAATCAGGACAATCACAGTGATATCAAATTTATGTAGTATATATATATATATATATATAATTTAAGGTCTTAAATAAAAACTGTAAAATATAAAAATTTCCAACACTGGTATCTTTTTCATATTTCTAGGTATGGACTTTTTTAAAAATTAAATTCTTTTTACAAGTCAAAGCATTGAAAAAAATCATTGAATAAAAAATGTCGATTTGGCCATTTTCATTTTTTTTCCCACTAGTAAGAGGCTAAAATCACTTTTGTTCTAATCTGAAAATTCCAGAAGTTCCAGAAATCTTAAATCGGCAAAAATATGGAAGAAGAAAATCTCAAAAAAAAATCATCTATTCCCATAGAAATCGGAGCTTGGATATAAGGAAGACAACTGAGCCAGGACAAGGTTTGTGTCTGATGTCTTCACACGGTGGAATTCCTCTTCATTTTCGGCCATCGGGCATTTTGGCTATGGTCTAGCCATGATGAGGGGAAATGAGGGGAAAACGGGAAAAAAAATGCATTTTTGCTAATTTTCTTTAAAGGTTTGGTTTATGATGGCATTGCCCTTTGGCAAACACATTACCTATAGTCTACGAGTCAGTACGATCTCGGCAATACCAACTTTGTATAGTATTTTTCATGTTTTCATGATGCTAGAGTTCAGAACTAGGGTTGAGCGATCGGGATTCGAGTAAATTTTCACGATCGGCGATCGAGTAATTTTCACGATCGCGATCGGGTTCCGATCCCGCCTATAAAAGATCGGGAACAGAATTCCGATCCCAATCGCTCAACTTACCTGCACAAAATGCTGCTACTGCCGCTCCCCGTTCTTCTCGCTCTTCTTCTTTCTCCTTCACATGCCTTCAGAGCGCCCTGCGCTCCCCCACCTCCCTAGACTAGTGTTAGAGATGCTGGGAGGAAGCCAGGCTTGTCGCTTAGGCTTGTCTCACGTCTCCCCGCCCACACTCTCCTAAGCCACAACAAGCCCCGCCTACTCCCATCATCTCTAACACTAGCCTAGGGAGGTGGAGGCGCACACAGCGCTCTGAAGGCATGTCAATGAGAGAGGACCGGACCGAGAAGAACAGGGAGCAGCAGCGGATCTGTGCAGGTAAGCGGACACCAGGGGGACTAATTAGCCGGGGTTTTTTTTTAATCACTACACAGAGTGGGGTCCAAAAATTGAAATAAGTTTTGGACTCCATGCTGTGTAGTGAATAGGATCGTTTTTAAAATCTGATCTTCGATAATTAAAAAGAATCCCATTGACTTGCATTAGGATTGGAATTGGGATTGGGTTTAGATGGAAAATGATCGCAAATCAGATTTTAAAAACGATCCTGAAATTTCAAGATCGTTTCAACCCTATTCAGAACTGATGACAAATCTACTTCTTAGGCCCGGTAACTAGACCTATGACTGTCAGGCCGGAGTTCCCTGAACAAGTTGGCAATGAAAATTTTAAAGTGTGGTGTGGCAAGAAGACAGGGATCTTTATGAAGGCACACTGGAATGGAGGTAAGTCTTTTAGATGGCCACCCAAATTTTTTTAGCACATTTACAATTGTAAGCTGAAGTACCAGATACAGCTACAACCAAATGTACAATACAAAAAAGAACGGAGGCAGTAAAAGTTATGGATCTATATGGATCTGCTTCTCCCACTCTATAGCATGCTGTCTGCATGCTGGATTGTATGTTCCTTGTGATAGGTTCCATTTAACTTGCAGGAATTTTTGGATTTTTTTTTTTTATATTTCAAAAGCCATAATCTTTTTTATTTTTCCATTCACACAGCTATTTGAGTGCTTAAAGGGATCCTATCATTGGATAACACGTAGGAATAGCCTTAAGAAAGGCTATTCGTCTCCTACCTTTAGATGTCTTCTCCGTGCCTCCGTTCAGTAGAAATCCGGGTTTTCTTCGGTGTGCAAATATGTTCTCTCACAGCACTGGGGGCGGTCCACAGCGTTCAAACAGCACTGGGGGCATCCCCAATGCTGTGAGAGAAATCTCCAGCGCCATCTTCTTCTGGAACGCCCTCCACCTCTGTCTTCTTCCGTCCTAGCTTTCAATCTTCCAGGCCTCAGGCAGAGCCGACTCCGCATGCCCGGGCCACAAGAAAATGGCCGCTTACACAGTAAGCTGGTGTAAGCGGCCATTTTCTTGTGGCCCGGGCATACGCAGTCGGCTCTGCCCGAGGTCCGAACCCTAGAAGATTGAAAGCCAGGACGGAAGAAGATACAGGGAGAGGGCGTCCTAGAAGAAGATGGAGGCGTCGCTGGAGATTTCTCTCGCAGCATTGGGGATGCCCCCAGTGCTGTTTGAGCGCTGTGGACCGCCCCCAGTGCTGCGAGAAAACTCATTTGCATACTGAAGAGAACCTGGTTTTCTACCAAACGGCGGCTCTGAGAAGACATCTAAAGGTAGGAGACGAATAGCCTTTTTTAAGGCTATTTCTACATGTTAGGGAGTTTTTTCTCCCTTTAATTTTTGTGGAACAATTTGTACTTCGTACCATTTAATATTCCGTACTTCCAGTTACAGAGCCATTTAAGGGCTTAATTTTTGTGGGAGAAATTGTACTTAATAGTACCATTCAATATTCCATATAATTTACTGGAAAGCTGAAAAAAAAAAATCTGAGAGAAAATCTGCATTCACGTGGCTTTATTTTTACGGCATTCGGTGTGCAGCCAAAATAACATATTACCTGAATTCTGTGACCTTTTCAGACTCAGGGATACCTAATATGTATGTGTTTATGGTGGCCGCCAATGTTAGGATTCTTAGTATGTATAGTCCTCACTGCAGCACTGCTCGCTTTAAGGTTGCCATTTTAGTGACCACTTAGAGTGCTGCCTCATTTCCAATCATCAGCTAAGGCCGGATATGTCATATATACCCAGATTATCTATTTCTGTGTGGTGGAAATTCTGGAAAAATGAATTGTTCATACACACACCAAGATTTTATTCATGCAATGTCTTGCTTTTGTAGACCCAAGAAATGATCTGTGCATTCATTCTGATGGGAAGTCATTCTCAGCCACCAAATTTGAAAAGTATGGAGGAAGAGAAGCGAGTAAAAACTGGAAGAGAAGTATCCATTGTGAGAATGTCACATTGGAATCTTTATTAAAGGTAGAAGGTTTATCACTGGCGCTCATGTTAAAATGCATATATCATGCAGTATAATTTTTTTTATTCTGCATTCACTTTTGAGAACAGACAGGACCCCATTCCCCAGAGGTGGGACCTGCATCTGTCAGGTATCCTATGAATGCCCCTTTAACTATGGATAAGTCTAACCCTAACAACCATCTGTTCCCACTTCTTTCTACTGGATAAGTGACTATGTAATTTGTGTGGAGGCATGACAGGCACACACGCAGTGGCGTAACTATGGAGGGGCTGAACTTTTGACATGGGGCCCCCCTGACCGACGCCCACCAAAGACCCTGCCCAACCCCCCCCCCAACCCCGCATTCCTGCGCTCTCTATTATGCCCCATAGTGGCCCCTGCCCACAGTATTATGCTCCATAATGGCCCCTGCCCACAGTATTATGCTCCACAGTGGCCCCTGCACACAGTATTATGCCCCATAGTGGCCCCTGCATACAGTATTATGCCCCATAGTGGCCCCTGCACACAGTATTATACCCCATAGTGGCCCCTGCACACAGTATTATGCCCCATAGTGGCCCCTGCACACAGTATTATGCCCCATAGTGGCCCCTGCACACAGTATTATGCCCCATAGTGGCCCCTGCACACAGTATTATGCCCCATAGTGGCCCCTGCATACAGTATTATGCCCCATAGTGGCCCCTGCACACAGTATTATACCCCATAGTGGCCCCTGCACACAGTATTATGCCCCATAGTGTCCCTGCACACAGTATTATGCCCCATAGTGGCCCCTGCGCACAGTATTATACCCCATAGTGGCCCCTGCACACAGTATTATGCCCCATAGTGGCCCCTGCACACAGTATTATGCCCCATAGTGGACCCTGCACACACTATTATGTCCCATAGTGGCTCTGCACACAGTATTATGCCTCATAGTGGCCCCTGCACACACAGTATTATGCTCCATAGTGGCCCCTGCACACAGTATTATGCCCCATAGTGGCTCCTGCCCACAGTATTATGCTCCATAGTGAACCCTGCACACAGTAGTATGCCCCATTGTAGACACCCATGAACAATTATACTCTGGGGTCTTTTCAGACCCCCGAGTATAATAATTGGAGACCGAGAGGGGATACCAACAACTTGGCTCCGCTGAACTCCTCGGTGGTGTCGGCCATCTTCAATGACGTCCTGGACGTCACATGATCCGGGACGAAGCTCCCGGTCATATGAAGTCAGATACGTCACAGAAGTAGGCCTGAAGCCTGTCTGGAGCCTGGAGAGGTAAGTAACACTGTTTATTATGTTCCCTTACCTCTCCTGAACCTCCGATTATTAATACTGTTAGTGTTTCCAGAAAATGCCTGCAGCGGTAGCGGCTGTCGCCGGGCCCCCTAATGTCCCGGGCCCTGTGACAGCTGCTTCCGCTGCTACCCGGTAGCTACGCCCCTGCACACACGTATTTCAATCAGGTGAGCCTAACCTATATTGCTGGTTTAATATTCTTCACCCTGTTGGCAGATTCATTTAAAGGGTTAAGGGGCTTGTTTCCACTACCTTATAACTGCATTGCCAATATTTCAAGTTTATCCTCTGGGTTTGCCATGAAATAAGAAAGTCATCGCCTTCTCACTTTGTTCAACAGGCTGGATATTTGAAACCTTCCAAGTGGCCCCTAAAATGTAAGTGACCCTCGATATTGATCCTCTAAATTCTATGAAATTTATAGGAGATGTATAGAATGAAATCCATGACACATCAGAAGCTTTTATACTTGTGGGGGGAGGGGGAAGTCATGGGGTTTTACTGCCATCACTCCCCATAATGAAAGATTACTGGACACCTTCCAAGTGCACATCTGATGGTTTCCAAAAGACTTAACCCCTTACTACTGGTGACATTTTTCAGTTTTAATTTTTGACACCGACTCCTAAACAACCATAACTTTTTTATTTTTCTGCTCACAGAGCCATATAAAAATTTAATGTAAAATTGTTCTTCATAATGGTACCATGTATTATTCTGTATAATGTACTGGGAAACTGGAACTAAAAATTCAGAATTGGGTGGAATTGGAGAAAAAATGCATTTGTGCGACTTTCGTATGGGCTTTGTTTTTACGACATTCACTGTGCACTGAAAATGACATGTCACCTGTATTCTATGTTTCAGTACGATTCCGGGGATACAAAATTTATATAGTTTTATTTACATTTTAACCCCTTAAAGATATAAAACTTTGCAAAAAAAATTTTTTTTTCCTTAAACTCACCATGTTCTGACATCTGAAACTTTTTTTTATATCCATTATATTTTCCTGTATACAGAGATGCATAGGGTGTCTTTTTTTTTGCGGGGCAAGGTGTAGTTTTTATAGGTGTGCCTGCCTGTGGCTAGTTTTGTTCTTGCAGATCTTGCACCACATATTTGTCACCTGACTCGAGTGGCCTATGAATTTCTTTCTTAGAATCCAAGCTATTTATAGTATGGATTCTTGGACACTCATTTGTCTTTTGGGCTGAGAAGAGACCTTCTCTTAGGAAGTATTCTTTTAATTTATCAATAGACCCTGACAGTGTTCAAGTCTTGTGGTCAGTGCTCTAGGTCTTAGATGGAGAGAATAGCAGTTACGGGTATTTAAAGGGATCCTATCATTGGATACCCTTCTTTCTGACTAACATATAGGAATAGCCTTAAGAAAGGCTATTCTTCTCCTACCTTTAGATGTCTTCTCCGCACGGCCGTTTGGTAGAAATCCCAGTTTTCTTCGGTATGCAAATGAGTTCTCTCGCAGCACTGGGGGCGGCCCCAGTGCTCAAACAGCACTGGGGGCCTCCCCAATGCTGCAAGAGAACTCTCCAGCGCCGCCTCCATCTTCGCCTGGCCTCTCTCTCTTCTGCCGTCTGAGTTTCAATCTTTCGGGCCTCGGGCAGAGCCGACTGCACATGCCCGGGCCCACAAGAAAATGGCCGCTTACTCAGAAGCGGTCTGTTAGCCGGTCTGGTTTGTGGGTTGAGTCTCCAATCTTTGTGACGGGGCGGATTTCATTATTCATGCTTCTTATGACTTTGAATCATCAGGGCTTGAGATTTTATGTCTGAGCTCCAAATGGTAATGGTTTATGCTAGGTTAACCCTTAATAAAGTACAGCGGCCATGTTTGTCTGTGTGTTGACCCTATTTATTATGGATTGTCTGGCAAGTAAGAATATTTATGCAAAAGGTTCAGAATAGCTTCAAAAACAAGAGCAATACTCACCTTCCCAATCCCCTATCTCATCCCAATCCTGCCCAAGTCTCTATATGCAGGAAAAGGCTGCACAGTCACAGACTACAGCTGGGACCTGCATAACCCATATCCTGTATGTTGAGGGTCCTAGAAATAGAGACCAAGCGACATACAGGAAGCCACAGGGGATCAGTAAGGCGAGTATTGCTTCTATACATTTAACCCATTTTGGCAATTTTGTAAACATCTGACCCTTTAATGCAAAAACAATAAGCTGCTGCCACCTGCTGGTAGCGAGACTAAGCACATTTAGACGTTACATATTTATTTGCTGCCCTGTCTGATATGAATAGAAATTTATCTGAATCTACAACTAATTTATACGTATTGTATTTATCCAGCAAGAAAGCGAAAATTCTGAATTCCCAGTGAATAGATGAAGACTTCCTACAATCATCCTGCAACAACCAGAAGACGATGCCGACTGTAAATTGAAACAGCATGGCAAATCATCTTCCCATAGGTCATCATGAGGGATTGTCAGCAACCTCTTTCCAAAAGACAAAAACAACCCAAGCACTGTATATATATGGAATGTTCCTCTAAACATATTTTGGGTGGTCTGGATTTTACTACCCTGTTTCCCTGAAAATAAGACACCCCCCCCCCCCTTCACCTTCTGGATCACATACAACAGGCAGTCATGCTGGCACTCCGCTAATTGTTCCCCGCTTCGTTTGCCGATTGTTCCCCGCTCCAGCCGCTGCATAAAACATCCCCCGAAAATAAGAAAGGTCATATATTTCGTTAGCTAATTAATTATAAGAACATGTCTTATTTTTGGGGAAACAGGGTAGTCGCTGTTGTCTCCATATACTGCTTGTTTTCCATTACTGGTCAATTTGTACAGCACTATATAAATAAAATGTATTATTATTATATTATTACTGGTCCACAGGAGGATGGGGGGGGGGCATCTAAATGCCTTATCCTTACCACTAGGGGGCATGTTTTATACAACTTACTTACAAATAAACAGACAAGCCCAAACAGTGAGACAATAACTTTTATTTTTATTGAGATCCACAATACAGAAGATGCCGTGTGATGAATCAATAGTCGTCCTGCTATGCATTGAGCTCTGTTCTCTCCACCACTAGGGGGCAGTGTGAGTATTATTGCTATATGACGGTGTATTACAGCCTTCAATGGACGGAGCTTTATTGAAACCTTTGTGGACAATAGTGTAGAGGGATGCATTGTGGATATCTGGTTCGTGTGAGCGTAGGCTCCCAACCCATAGCCAATAATGTAAAGATGGACGTCACACCAAAATGTGCCAATATTTCCTTTTCTTTATTGATCACAAGTGCAATTGATGTCGAGCTCTAGATCTATTGCACTTGTGATCATAAAGAAAAGGAAATATTGGCACATTCCTTGTGGACAATAGTTTCATAGGTTGCTGGTTTCATATTGTTGTATATATTAGGCCTGGTTCACATCTGCGTTTGGTATTCCGTTCGGGGAGTCCGCTTGGGGATCCCCCCCCACACACCCCCACCCCCCCCCGAATGGAAACCTATACGCATTAAAAAGCAGTTAACTAAGGGTATGTTCACACGGAGTTTTTTGCAGGCAGATTTTGACACGGAATCTGCCCCAAAATCCGCCTGCAAAAATGGCTTCCATTGACTTCAATGGAAGCCGTTCGCTTTTATTTTTTATTTTTGCTAGCTAGTAGAAAAAAGAAGTGAGATGCCCTATCTTGCCGCGGATTCCACAGCTGAGTCAGCCGCAGTGTCCGCAGCTGGAGACACTCTCCTGTTAAGGCCCATTCATTTGTGCCTAATCAGGAGAGGGATGCTGCAACGGAATGATAGTACACTGTGTTGGCTAGCCACGCAAAAGTTTACATGGTGGAAGCCATTTTCCGCCATGTGAACATACCCTAAGAAACAACTTGGACCCCATAGATTATAATGGGGTTTGTGTGATTTTCGCTCGGTTTCCACACGAATCATGAAGAAAAATGTTGCTTGCCGTTTGTTTGTTTTTAGCTAACCGCTTATTAATGCGTATAGGTTTACGTTTGGGGGGGGGTCCCCAAGCAGACTCTCTGAACGGAATACCGAACACAGATGTGAACCGGGTCTAAGTGCTGAGAGTCAATGTAACACTACTGCATTTCTGGCCAGATTTCTACCTAAATTGGCTCAGTGGGTAAAAGTACTGGCTACACATAAGTATAAGGGCCCCTTCACACGGAGTTTACGCTCCGTGTATTCTGTATACGCTCTGTGGTTTCTGTCCATTTTACATGTGTAAAAATACATGTGTAAAATGTAGTTGGCCATTGAACGTGTAAAAAAACGCGTCAAAAAATGTCATTGATGTCAATGAGAGTCTTATTTTTACACGTGTATTTTGCCAATATGAGCGCGCGTTTACTCTGTGTGAATGGACCCTTAGAGTGCTACCATCCTCTCCATGTGTACATATTTTTAACGAAGATGTTAAAAGATAAAGATAAAGAACTGTTTACTTTAAAAGCCATGATTTTTTTTCTATTTTTTTGTTATTGGTTCACTTTTTTATTCAGTGAGCACCACCTTGCTTATATCAAGCAGCGGTCGTAGTCTAAACACCACCATCTCTATTCACACTTGGGAGTAGGGAATCAGGGGATTGACTAGGAACAAGAGTGCCACCTTTTTTCTATACTGTCTTGGCCTGATGGCCAGTGGTAAGATTATGTTTACCAAGACCATTGTTCCCAATGATGGCACAAATAGCTCATTCCCAAGTACAGTACTCAAAAACAGCCATGAGTGACCTGGAGAACACGTGATGGGTAGATCCAGGCTTTAGCACCACTACAGCCAGATACATGTAAAACTGCATTACATGCGGCAGACACAATTTAGGCCAAGTAGTAAAATGTCTGAAACACACCCCAAAGCCCTTGTACCCGTTCCAAATATTGCAGATTAACTAGCCAGTTATCAAAGGTGGGTGAGTAGGTGCTTGGGTGTATTGATCTCTTTTCAGGATGGCCTGAGATATATCTGGTACAGAAAGCCACTGCAAAAGAAACTGCAGATAAACTACTCAAAGAGGTAGTGTGCAGGTATGGGATCCCTGGGACCATCAAAAGTGATTGTGGATCTCACTTTACTGCACTGTAATGAGAGAAATAATGGAGGCCGTGGGGATACAGCACATGTTCCTTACCCCATACAGCGCCGCACCTCCCATGAGGCGACCTGAAGCGACCGCTTCAGGCGGCACTATGTCGGGGACTCGGGGGAAGGCGGTATTTTTGCTGACCTAGGTGAGTAGGACTGTCCTGGACTGGCTTAGCGTCAACGTCTCGGCAGCCTGGCACGGGAAGCAAGCGGTGAATTGGGGCGGCCCTGTGGATGCAGCGCTGCTCCAGCGGCTGCCCCTCACGCTTAGGAGAGAGCAGGTCCTCTCCCTGCTTGCTCTCTGCCTGCTAACGACACTCTCTCCACTTGGCCCCGCCCCCTCCACTCGACCCGCCCCCTCTGTGCCGCTCCGCCCCTCCTCGGAGGGGGGGCTTTCTGACGTCCGCCTCAGGCGGCACAAATCCTAGATTCACCCCTGACCCCATACCATCCTCAGAGTAGTGGAAATTGGTACCCTCAATCTGAAAATCCAAAAAGCTATGAAAGAGACAGGGAAGCTATGGACAGAGTGCCTCCCCCTGGCCCTATTCTCAAGTAAGGTGCACACCACATGGACAGACACACTTGACACCTTATGAGGCACTATTTTTTGGTAGTGTCCCAAGAGTAAAACTGTATTTACTGCAGCAGATGCTATTGTAATATAACACTGCTGCAACCCGGCAATGTAAAAAAAAAACGTAGTTGCCAAGAGGGCTGTAGGAGCATCCACAAATGTAGGCTCTGCCTCCCCATGCATCATGTCATCATCACCCATTGACTCCTAACAAGCAGCGCTACACTGGAGGAGGCCAGGGGGATTTGCTGAATTCAGGGGACCTAAGGGCTGCAGGAGAGCAGGGGGTCAGGCTAAGACACTGAGAGGGGGATGAGACCCTCACACAGCAGTGCAACTGCAATAGCCGTCCAGCCACCCCGATCCTAGTGTAAGGTTGTGAAATAATAAATCGTCAGTAACTAACTTTTGTCAGTAGGTGGCAGCAAAATGATAAACTGCCCATAGCTAATTAATGTAAATATAGTACGAGGTTGCAAAGTCTGATTACTGGTAATTACTGGAACATTTTAGACTCCTATAATATTATAATAATAATAATAATAGTAATAATAATACATTTCATTTATATAGCGCCAACATATTCCGCAGCAATGTACAATTCATAGGGTTCAAATACAGACAGAAACATACATTACAAAGAAAGTCATTTCACACAATGGAACTGAGGGCCCTGCTCACAAGAGCTTACAATCTATGAGGTAGAGGGGGTGACACAAGAGGTAGCAGGGACGGCATCGGAGGTAGCATGGTCAGATGATTTTGTAATAGAGGTGACTGTCATTACACAAACATAAAACTGTATGAGCCGTCACCAGACGTGTTCTTTAACATGTGGATGGTGGCAGGACATATAGAGTTAGCCTGAAATGGCAACATATCATGTGGGGTAATGTGGGAGCGGGGACAGAGGAGGGCTCATTTTAGGAATTCTAATTACGGTACGAAAGGGTTTACATTAGGAATTGTGATAGGCCTGTCTGAAAAGATGCGTCTTTAATTTGCGCTTGAAGTTGTAGAAATTGGGAGTTAATCTGATTGTCCGGGGTAGAGCATTCCAGAGAAAGTGGTGCAGCTCGGGAGAAGTCTTGTATACGAGCGTGGGAGGTTCTGATAATAGAGGATGTAAGTGTTAGGTCATTCAGTGAACGGAGTGAATGAAAAAAAGGCAATGGTTCCGCACACTCACAAATTTAGAAAGTGTGGTGCAGACGTCAAAGGGTCCTTCGACCCCACAGTCAGATTAATCAAAAAATGTTGTCGCACACATTGGTTTTGTTGCCAAAAAAGAGTGATAAATTTATTTACAACACCGTGTACATCATTTGTTGTGCCTTTGGACATAGGGATTGCAGTAATATGAAAAAGACTGATAGATCACAATAGTTGACGTTTCGGTCGTGTAGACCTTCATCTGAACTGATCCAGTCCAAGATAGAAATATTGCAGAAAGAAATCAAGAGTACTGAAGACCAACTCGTTGGTTCCCTAGCCTCCGACGAGTGGACCACCCTCAAGAAGAATATAGAAACCACTATTAAGGAATTTAAAAGTTCCAACGAAAAAAGGAAGAGAGAAAAGTTCCTACGTGACACCGAGGACTACTCCATGAACAGGGTCTACCGCTGACAAGACCAGGGAAACAGCCGCCCAAGACAAAGATACCGTGAGGGACCATCGAGCTCTGGGAGTGACACTTCAAGAGGATCTGACCGTCCTTTTTTCGACCGGTGCCAGCGATTCACCAGATTTCGACCAAGACAGGAGGGTCGAGGAACAGACGCACCAGGAGGGGCCGAAAGAGGAGAAAACAGAATCCAGACGAGATCGCAGGTGAGCCTCCATTAGTGATAAATATTTCTTCACATACATTGACTTCGGCACAAATGTCCCTTCTAGGGAAGGGCCTATCATTTTGTCCCTCACAACCACTAGATACTTTTACATTGGAGGACGATTTATTTCTGTTCTTCAGGCAACTTCGCTTAAAGGTACAGTTTAAAGACTGTCCCCCTAGCAATATCAATAACCAGAATACAGTTCCCATTTTTTCGATCTCAAACTTGGGCCTGAGGAACAAGAGCCTATACCTCCCCCCAAAAAACAACCCACCTATAGAGACATACGTATCTCTGGTAGAAAGGGATGTACAAAACTTGCTACACGAGATATCCCTCGGCAAGTATAAATATCACTCCAATATTTCCCATGAAGAATGAGCGACCCTGAAAGAATTACAAAGCAATAAGAATATAATTGTAAAACCAGCGGATAAAGGGGGTGCCCTTGTTGTCATGGAGAAAACGGACTATATAGATGAGATTAAACGCCAACTACAAGATTCAGACACATATCGTGTCCTATCTCAGAACCCCACTTCGCAGGTAATGAACCTAATACAGACCAAACTACGTTATTACCAACAGAAAAATGTTATTGACAACAAAACGGTAGAATTCCTCACTAATCATCATCCAATCACCCCAGTTTTTTATATTCTTCCAAAAGTGCATAAAAGCTTACACAAACCACCAGGTCGCCCTATCGTAGCCAGTACAGATTCCATTTTAGCTCCTTTATCCAAGTTGTTGGAACGTATTCTCACACCCCTTGTACGCAACACTAACTCCTTTCTCTTGGACACTTCTCATTTCCTAGATTCGCTTAGGGCAGTCATACCATGCCCAACTGAGTCCATCTTAGCCACGTGGGTGTAAGGATTGGAGTCAGGGTCAGGCAGTGCAAAGTGACACAGCTGGGAAAGCAACACTGTGCAACTAATGACAAAAGGGGTTGTAGGCCCTGCGGCTATGACTATGCTGTAATATCTGAGATGAGGCAGACCAATGCACTTCCTAATTGAAGTGCGCCTACCACGACTCCTGACGCTTCTATCCCGGCGGATAGGATAAGGGAAGAGGAGGCCCTGAAAGTCCTAGGGACTGGAGTCACGGGGTCACACCTAAACAGAAAGCACAGTGTAAATGCAATGCAAAACAAAAGACTAAACAGCATGGAACCAGGGAGGACCACAAGTCCCAGCAAGACACAGAAGAGAAGGCGAGGTCAGACGAGCAAGAGGTCGAGCCAGGAGATATAATAAAGGTACCGAATCAAAAGACAAGGGATAGCCAAAAATACAAGCCGGGTATATAACCAAGGAACAGACCGAATACAAACAGACAGGGAATCAGACTGACCAGGGGGACCAGGAAACACAAAGTGAATGGCTGGCAAGGATCCATGCCTGGGTGGGGATTAAATAGTAGAGAACACACCTGATGGCTAATGACATGGAGACTGAAGGCAAGGAAAAGATTAACCCTTAATGACCTAAGCACACCCAATAGAACTCCTAACACCTCTCCCAGGGAGACGCTGCGCAGCAAGGAGACCGCGGCGACTCCGTATCCTGACAGTACCCCCCCTTTGAGGAGGGGCCTCCGGACCCTCAAGAGGACCCCCTGGCTTAGTAGGGTAAGAACGGTAAAACTTCTCCACCAATCTAGGAGCGTGAAGGTCTCTGGCTGCCACCCAAACACGCTCCTCTGGTCCATACCCCTTCCAATGTATGAGGAACTGAAGGGAATTCCGCACTCTGCGTGAATCAATGACCCGTTCCACCTCATACTCTAGTTCCCCCCTGAACGATCACTGGTTCGGGTGGGGAACGAGTGACCATTGCCGGAACATACTTTTTGAGTAGGGACTTATGAAAAACTGGGTGAATATGGAGGGACCTAGGAAGTGATAATTTGAATGACACGGGGTTGATTATTTCAGAAATGGGATATGGACCAATAAAACGCGGGGCAAATTTAGTAGATGGAACACGAAGTTGGAGATTTTTAGTGGATAACCAGACCTTGTCACCCACCACAAAGTCAGGTCCAGGGCGGCGCTTTCTGTTGGCGAAATTGACTTGATTAGCCTGGGCTTTTCTCAGCGATGCCAGGCTTTCAGCCCATACAGTACAGAGAGATTTAGCAACGTCCTCTACTGAGGAAAAGGCGAATTCATTCCCTGTTCCTGAGGAGAATCTGGGGTGAAAACCATAGTTAATGTGGAAAGGAGACGACCGAGTCGAGGAGTTGACATGATTATTTAGTGCAAACTCAGCCATGGGCAAATATTCACTCCATTTATCTTGGCAATCAGACACAAAGCACCTCAAATACTGTTCCAAAGATTGATTCAATCTCTCTGTTTGACCGTTAGTCTCTGGGTGAAAGGCTGAGAAAAAAGAAAGCGAGACTCCCAACCTGTTACAAAAGGCTTTCCAAAACCTGGACACAAACTGTACGCCCCTGTCCGACACCACATTTGAAGGAATACCATGCAGACGTAAAATGTGGCGGATAAACAACCAGGCCAACAATTTAGCTGAAGGCAATTTTTTCAAGGCAACAAAGTGGGACATCTTAGAAAAACGATCTACTACAACCCAAATTACCGATTTCCCTTTAGAGGACGGGAGATCGGTAATAAAATCCATGGAGATGTGTGACCAGGGTCTATTGGGTAGCGGGAGTGGATGTAAAAGACCTGCTGGAAGTTCATGGGGCACCTTAGATCTGGCACAGGTCTCGCAAGAATGAACAAAATTTTTAACATCTCGTTGCCAAGATGGCCACCAATATGTTCGTGATAACAGATTCCCAGTACCAGCAATGCCTGGATGACCCGCCAGAACAGAGGAGTGGATCTCCTCTAAGAGCTCCAAGCGGAGGTGGCTAGAGACAAACAATTTACCTAGTGGTAACGCACTAGGGGCAGCATCCTGAGTGTTGAGAATACGGGATTCAAGATCTGAGGTCAAAACTGCCACTACCACCCCAGGAGCAAGTATATTTTCAGGTTCCCCATCAGAACTACCACTAAGACCAAAACTTCTAGACAAGGCATCTGCTTTAGTATTCTTTGAGCCGGGACGGTAGGTAATTACAAAGTGGAACCTAGTGAAAAATAGAGCCCACCTGGCTTGACAGGGATTTAATCTTTTTGCCTTGTCTAAATATAATAAGTTTTTGTGGTCAGTCAGTACAGTAATTTTATGTCTGGCCCCCTCCAGGAAGTGTCTCCACTCTTCAAAGGCCCACTTAATCGCCAGAAGCTCTCTATTGCCAACATCATAATTGGCCTCGGTAGTGGAGAACCTCCTGGAAAAGTAGGCGATAGGTTGGAGGTTGGTAAATGGTTCAGTGCCCTGAGACAGAATGGCTCCTACACCTACTTCTGAAGCGTCAACCTCTACAATAAAGGGCAATTCAGGATCAGGATGGACCAGGACTGGGGCAGAAGTAAAAAGTTGTTTTAAGGTGGTGAACGCCACCTCCGTCTCTGGTGTCCAGGAGGCCGGATCCGCCCCCTTTTTGGTCAAATCGGTGAGAGGTTTAACAATAGAAGAAAAATTTTGGATAAATTTTCGGTAATAGTTGGCAAAACCTAGAAACCTTTGAACTTCTTTTAAGGTAGTAGGTTTCTCCCATTCAAGTACTGCAGATACCTTTCTGGGATCCATACCAATGGTACCAGGAGTAAGGATGTATCCCAAAAAACCTATCTCCTGGACTCCAAATTGACACTTGGATAACTTAGCACAGAGGTGGTTTTGACGTAGCCTAAGAAGAACCTCTTTTACATGTTGCTGATGTGACTCCCAATCTGGTGAGAATATGAGGATGTCATCTAAATAAATTACTAGATATCTACCTAACAGATCCCTAAAAATGTCATTCACAAAACGTTGAAATACCGCCGGAGCATTGCTCAAACCAAAAGGCATAACTAGGTATTCAAAATGACCTTCCGGGGTATTAAATGCGGTTTTCCACTCATCCCCGTCTCTTATCCGAATCAAGTTGTAAGCTCCGCGGAGGTCAATTTTAGAAAACCACCGAGCCCCCACCACCTGGTTAAAAAGATCCGGGATGAGTGGCAGAGGATGTTGGTCTTTGACCGTAATTTTATTCAATTCCCTGTAGTCAATACAAGGTCGGAGGCCACCATCTTTTTTTTCAACAAAGAAAAACCCCGCCCCCACAGGAGAAACTGAAGGTCGGATATGTCCTTTAGATAGGCTCTCTTTAATGTACTGGCGCATGGACTCGCGCTCTGGAGCTGAAAGGTTAAAAATGCGACCTTTGGGTAGTTTAGCTCCAGGAACCAAATCAATTGCGCAATCATAAGGTCGATGTGGAGGCAAGGCCTCCGCACTGAGCTCGTCAAAGACGTCTTTGAACTCGGTAATAAATTCCGGAATTTTGATATCATTTTTGATAGTACAAATAGTACAAATAGTATTAATATGAGAAGTACAGGAATCTCCCCATCTAACCAACTCCCAAGTTTCCCAATCAAACACTGGATTATGTACACGCAACCAGGGTAAACCAAGAATAACGTCTGCAGCTAGTTTTTTCATAACAAAAAATGACACTTTTTCAACATGTAAACTGCCGACAAAAAACTGCACCTCAGCAGTACGGGCTAAGATTTTCCCTTCAGACAAAGGGGTTAGATCTGCTCCAGATACCTGAAATGGGTATTTCAAGGGAATTAATTCAATTCCTAGAGCTTGCGCCACCACTTCATGGATGAAGTTCATGGCGGCACCTGAATCCACCATCGCCTGACATGCAAAAGTTTTGTTACCATTAACAAGAATAGCAGGGAGTAAACATTTCTCAATATTATTAGGAGGTACCTGTGTGCCTGAGTGACCCTCCCGGCAATCACTCAGGCATTGGCGTTTTCCAGGCGGTGGTTTAGGTCTGGTTGGACAGTTTCTCAGGATATGTCCAGGTTTGCCGCAATACAGACACAGAGCGTTTTCTAGGCGATACTTTCTCCTGGAGGCGGATGTGGACCCCAATATCATTGGTTCTTCTTCAGGAATAGAACAAGAGGTAGGAACAGCAGAAGGAGGTATAGGTTCCGAAAGGACAGACCAGGATTTAGCTGAGGACCCAGGTTTGCTTAATTTCTCTCTACGCCTTTCCCTAAGCCTCCTATCAATAGAAATAGCCAAGGACATAAAGTCTCCTAGATTTTCAGGGACTGGATGACTTACTAGAGCATCTTTTACAGAATCAGATAAGCCTTGTCTAAAAAGGGTTAACAAAGGTCTGTCTGTCCACCCTGACTGAGAGCTCCACTGACGAAACTTCGTACAATAGTCCTCGGCCGTTCTAACTCCCTGCTGAATAGACAACAGATGGGACTCGGCTAAGGCAACTCTATTAGGGTCATCATAAATCTGACCTAATGTTTGAAAAAACTTATTTAATGAATTCCATTCAGGAGCTCCAGCAGGTAGAGCCAAGGCCCAGTCTTGTGGTGACCCTCGTAGAAGGGACACCACCAGCGCCACCTGCTCTGCTTCAGTAGGAAGGAAATTAAAACGAAAAAATAAATGGCAAGATTCCCGGGTACTTTTCCGTTATCGGGCCAGCATCGCAGTTCAGCACCAGCATCGGGATAGCAGTCAGCAGTTCAGCATCGTGAATTACAGCCGAGGACTGCTGGCCTGATCCTTGTACCCAGCTCTCCTTACATCTGCCCTATACCCTCCCGCTACACGACTAGGCCTCACCATAAATACTGACCAACACTACTAGTTAGTCGCCGGACGGTGCAAGAAGTTTGTCCCTCCGGCTCGCCGTAGCGCCCCGTTACTATGGTCAGTGCATCCCTTTCAGGGCCTGTATTGAGCCCCAGTGTGTTTCCTTCTGGTCTCCGGTCTCGGTACTGGCCATGGCTTCCAGTGCGAGCATCTTCCTCCTGAACGTGAATGGACAGATTGAGAGCGCCGAGGTGAGGCCTAGTCGTGTGGCGGGGAGGGTACGGAGCAGATGTGAGGAGAGCTGGGGGGTAGCACTGGGAGGATGGGGGCATCGCTGTACTGGGTACTAGAGACAGGGCACAAGCATCGGGCCAGCAGTCCTCGGATGTAATTCCCGATGCTGGACTGCTGTCCCGATGCTGGTGCTGAACTACGATGCTGGCCCGATAACGGAAAAGTACCGATTCCCGAAATGTTCGGAATCTGTCTGGTTTACCGTCAAAACGGTCAGGCAAGAGCATTTTAGGATCCTGACGGGTATTCAACGTGGGAAAAACTGGTGATTGAATAGAAGCACCTGCAGCGGCTGATGCTGGATCAGGCAAAGCATCCAGACGCTGCGAGACTTGGTTAATTAACCCAGCCATGCCCTGCACCTGCCTTGACAGTTCGTCCAGGCGGTCAGTTACAGAGTGTTCGGCATCCATACTAAACCGCCGGGCGGCCTGTCTAGGGTAAGGGCCAGCCATTATGTAAGGATTGGAGTCAGGGTCAGGCAGTGCAAAGTGACACAGATGGGAAAGCAACACTGTGCAACTAATGACAAAAGGGGTCGTAGGCCCTGCAGCTATAACTATGCTGTAATATCTGAGATGAGGCAGACCCATGCAATTCCTAATTGAAGTGCGCCTACCACGACTCCTTACGCTTCTATCCCGGCGGCTAGGATAAGGGAAGAGGAGGCCCTGAAAGTCCTAGGGACTGGAGTCACACCTAAACAGAAAGCACAGTGTAAATGCAATGCAAAACAAAAGACTAAACAGCATGGAACCAGGGAGGACCACAAGTCCCAGCAAGACACAGAAGAGAAGGCGAGGTCAGACGAGCAAGAGGTCGAGCCAGGAGATGTAATAAAGGTACCAAATCAAAAGACAAGGGATAGCCAAAAAATACAAGCCGGGTATATAACCAAGGAACAGACCGAATACAAACAGACAGGGAATCAGACTGAGCAGGGGGACCAGGAAACACAAGTGAATGGCTGGCAAGGATCCATGCCTGGGTGGGGTTTAAATAGTAGAGAACACACCTGATGGCTAATGACATGGAGACTGAAGGCAAGGAAAAGATTAACCCTTAATGACCTAAGCACACCCAATAGAACTCCTAACACGTCTCCCAGGGAGACACCGCGCAGCAAGGAGACCGCGGCGACTCCGTATCCTGACAGTGGGATGTCACTAGTCTATACACCTCGATACAACACAAGAAGGGCTTAGAAGCTACTAAAGAATTTCTCATAGACAACGGGGTGACTGGTGATCAACTAGATTTTTGCATGGATTTATTACACATTATACTCCACAACAATTTTTTCTTGTTTGGGGATGACTTGTACTTACAGATTCGTGGCACGGCAATGGGGTCCAACGTTGCACCACCATACGCCAATATCTACATGCATATCTTTGAACAAAAATATATTTACCCCAATGTATTGTTCTGCCAACACGCCATTTATTGGCGCAGATACATCGATGACATATTTTGTATCTGGAATGGCCCCGTTGATACTTTGTTTACTTTTCATGAGTTCATTAATAGTATATATCCTGAACTACAATTTACCATACATCATGACCTCAATAAACTTAATTTATTGGATACCTGGGTCATTAAAGATAATACCGGCACTCTCAATTTTGATTTATATACCAAACCCACTGACAGAAATAGCCTTCTCACATACAGCAGCAATCATCCACCGAACACAAAGAAATCGCTTCCAATTTCACAGTTTAAACGAGTAGAACGCATAGTGTCTGACCAACTGACCCGGCAACAGAGACTGAATGAAATGTCCTGACGTTTTTTACATAGGGGTTATCCACACAAACTACTTCAGGGAGCCCGCAGGCATGAATCTTTTCCAATTAGCGCGCCAGGGAGTAGGGCACATAATAGAATCCCCTTCATACAGAAGTTCCACCCCCTTTCTAACAAATTATACATCATACGGAAGCATTGGCCGCTTCTACATCGGGCTCATCCTAGTATCGAGGAGTTCAAACCCCCCCGATGGCATGCTACAAACGTGAGAAAAATCTCAGGGACTCACTCGTTAATGCGGACATTGGCAGCACTAGGGTAGTTCCTAGACAGACCTTTTTGGCTACCCAAAGAAGGGGCACATACCCGTGCCTTCATTGTACCCAGTGTTCGGCAGTTATCAGAAGCGATCACTTTCTACATCCACCCACGGGACGTCGTTTTCCGATTAAGGATTATTTTACATGTGACTCATCCTTTGTCATTTACCTTATTAAGTGCCCGTGTGGACTGTTATATGTTGGGGAAACTACCCAACATATTCGGGACCGGATATCAAAGCACAAGTCCACTATAAGAAATCATATCGATACACTCCCCATTCCAGCACATTTCAGTCGAGCGAAACACAATGTTTCGCAACTGCGCTTTCAGATCATTGAACATGTTGAACATCCAAGACGGGGCGGCAATCGGATTGCTCGCCTAAAACAGAGAGAGTCCTACTGGATCCACATGTTGGATATGATTGAACCCAGGGGCCTTAACAGAGCTTACGACCGGACCTTTACCTTTTAAGGCACGATAATCTACACTGATTACAACGGTTCACCACTCCATGGCGTGTCATGGATCAAAAGAAGATTGTTATACCGCTTGCATTTTTTGTTTTTTTACTTGCTCCATATCAATGCTCTGCTTGTTTGGTCACTTTGACATTGTGTTTTAACCCATCTTATTTACAGGGTTCTGATGTCCAGTTAACCATATTTTTCGTTAAGGATACAGATTAGTAGTAACATGATATTTACGTTTTCGAATATATTCCTTTTATCTTTTTTCACAGACCAAATGAGACATCCCCCACCAGAGATGGTATAGTATAGATATATCTTAGCACAAGCTAGCTTCCCCCCCCCCCCCCGTTTGTCATGTAAATGTTATTATGTATTTCCTTTGTATATTTGTTTTAAGTCTACATCTCATTTTTTGCATTCCCCCTTCTGTTTTCCTTCACCTATTCCTTATTTCTCCTTTCCCCTTTTTCACTCCATTCCTCCTCCCACATTAGCTTTCTCACACCTCACTTAGTCATGGCCCACATTCTTTCCTTTGGTTCTTATCTCACGTTGTCCTCTCCTCCCTTCCCTCTCTCCTCTCTCTTTCTTTCATTTATACTTGCTCCTTTATCTACATGTGCGTTCCACAGTGGAACGCACACATCAGCCTCTGACAGCTTGTATTGTGGCCACAGCTGATGGGATCTGCTGATGCGTTCCAATATGGAACGCACCGGCAGTGTCTGCGGGTACCTGCCCTACGTCATTCAGCCTCCTGCCACCCCTCATCATCTGTGACAGCAGAGCACATGCTGTTTTCCCGGGTTTTTTCCAAGCGGCTGACTCTGCCCCCTGCATATCCCTGCCTCCTCTTTACTATATATACAGCTACTGAGCTGCTTCTACCTATGCCTGGGACGCATCCTACATGCCTTGTATTCACACTATAGGTAAGTCAGTTGGCTCATTTTTTCACCTCTTTACCTTAATTTTCTTGTTTTCCCTGCAACTGTTTATCCACCATCCTGCCTACCATATCTCCCTTTCACTTATTTCTCTACATGCTCAGCCCAAAATTAACCCCTGCTTTACACTTGGTTACCTCTGCTCCACACGAGTAGTGATTTGGACATAAGCCTCAGTGACTTCATATCTACTATATCTGATTGCCTGTCGTGCTGCTTTCTACTTTCTGTTTTAATTCACCTTATCAGCTCCATCTGTGCATTTATTTTGGATTTTTTTGCATTTCATACAGACTGTGTTATTGTTTCCATGACTTTGATTCGGTGCGTATTAGTTTTGATTATGTTTCCTCTATTGTTGTGCATTATCACTATATCTCCTATGGTGTATAGTTTTGGTAATAGATACCTTTTGCTTGTTACAGATCAGTTCAGATGAAGGTCTACACGACCGAAACGTCAACTATTGTGATCTATCAGTCTTTTTCATATTACTGCAATCCCTATGTCCAAAGGCACAACAAATGATGTACACGGTGTTGTAAATAAATTTATCACTCTTTTTTGGCAACAAAACCTGTGTGTGCGACAACATTTTTTGATTAATCATTCAGTGAACGGAGAGCACGGGTTGGGCGGTAGACAGAGATGAGGGAGGAAATGTAGGGAGGTGCGGCATTATGGAGAGCCTTGAGGATGAGGGGGATAACTTTATATTTTACTAGCTGGTACCCGCGACTTCGTCTGCGGTGATTGTAGAAGTGTGTAAATACAGGCACGGGTAAGGTTTTAGTAGTGTGTATAAGGTATGGGATATAAAATGTAACTTTGAGAATACATGAGACTTTTGTGTTGAACGTAATGTGTATTTCAGCTGCTATACGGTGTTCTGAGAAACTGTACATAGTGTGTTTGGGACAGAGGTATTTCAGGTTAATATACCTCGATATACGACATTGTATGATTTGTTATTTTCCGCCAGTACATGTAAGTTTTGGGCACAGGATACTCTCGAGCAGCCACATAAAGTCTGTCCCTGTGCATGACAGATTAGTAACTCCATGTGCCTCTTATTAATAGCAATTAACCCCATAATGTCCCTCACATTAACCCCTGTGTAAAAGTTACTGATAGAGATGAGCGAGTACTGTTCGGATCAGCCGTGAGGTGCGGCGCTGAGTCTGAGGACACAGTTACTGTGGTGTTGGCTGAGGACTGAGTTTGGAGACACAGTAACCGTGCTGTTGGTTGAGGACTGAGTCTGGGGACACAGTGACTGTACTGCTGGCTGAGGACTGAGTCTGGAGGCACAGTGACTGTGGTGCTAGTTGAGGACTGAGTCTGGAGGCACAGTGACTGTGGTGCAAGTTGAGGACTGAGTCTGGAGGCACAGTGACTGTGGTGCAAGTTGAGGACTGAGTCTGGACACCCCTGAAGCTCAGAAGGTAAAAGAGACCACATAGGAGAAAGGCCTCATGGACTTGTAATTACAGCTTGGCCACGTCTACGTGTTGCATGTGGTGATATATAAGGAACTCATATGCTGACACCTCACCATCAAATACAAATATAACATTGTATTACAAATAATATTGCACGATACTTAGGGTGCATCCCAACGGGGGACTGATCCAGGAGAATCGTGTTCTTAAAGGACTTATCACACAGAACAAAATCCGAAATGCGATGCTATTATCATACCCTGGGATCTCATCAAACCCCAGAGTATAATGATCGGAGGCCCAGAGGATGTGAGTAAAAATGAACAGGGTTACTCACCTTTCCTGGACTTTGCCATGGGTCTTCAGCTCTCCTTAAGAATGTCAGAGACCGCTGAGGCCTGCGATTAGGCCTCGGTGGTCACACTAGTGCGATGACAAATAATGACACCGGCAAAACTCACGTGACCAATAAGGCCTTATCATACACCTCAGTGGTCTCTGATGTCATTCAGGAGGCCCAATGACATGCGCTAGAACTCAAAAAAATTCATAACAAAAACTGTATGTGCTACTATGTGGCATTATACTCTGTGGAGGGGCCATTACGTGGCATTATACTCTGTGGAGGGGCCATTACGTGGCATTATACTTTGTGGAGGGGCCGCTATGTGGCATTATACTATGCAATATGAAATATTATTAAATAGGTTATCCAGGAATTGGACCCAGGGAGGCCCAGGGCAGGTGGTGGCCTAAAGACACTAGCATTTAGCATTTACTATGTCGGAGACAGCAAACTGTATGAGAGGCAATACATAGTGTGAGGGTAAGCTGGGGGGCCTTTATACCATGTGGGGACAGAAAAAAGTACAGTGTTAGCCAAAAGTATTGGCACCCCTGCAATTCTGTCAGATAATACTCGTTGTCTTCCAGAAAATGATTACAAGCACAAACTCTTTGGTATTGATATCTTCATTTATTTTGCTTGCAATGAAAAAACACAAAAGAGAATGGAAAAAAAAAGTCAAATCATTGATCATTTTACACAAAACTCAAAAAATGGGCCGGACAAAAGTATTGGCCCCCCTCAGCCTAATACTTGGTAGCACAACCTTTAGACACAATAACTGCGCACAACCGCTTCCGGTAACCAGCAATGAGTTTCTTACAAGGCTCTGCTGGAATTTTAGACCTTTCTTCTTTGGCAAACTGCTCCAGGTCCCTGAGATGTGAAGGGGGCCTTCTCCAAACTGCCATCAAGAGATCTCTTCTCCCCCACAGGTGTTCTATGGGATTCAGGTCTGGACTCATCGCTGGCCACTTTAAAAGTCTCCAGTGCTTTCTCTCAAACCATTTTCTAGTGCTGACCTGAAGTGTGTTTTGGGTCATTGTCCTGCTGGAAGACCCATGACCTCTGAGGGAGACCCAGCTTTCTCACACTGGGCCCTACATTATGCTGCACAATGTGTTGGTAGTCTTCAGACTTCATAATGCCATGCACACGGTCAAGCAGTCCAGTGCCAGAGGCAGCAAAGCAACCCCAAAACATCAGGGAACCTCCGCCATGTCTGACTGTAGGGACCGTGTTCTTTTCTTAGAAGGCCTCTTTTTTTTCCTGTAAACTCTTCCTGGGTATAATACCATACAGTCCCTTTTCATTCAGACACCGACGGATAGTACGGGTTGACACTGTTGTACCCTCAGACTGCAGGGCAGCTTGAACTTGTTTGGATGTTAGGGTGCATTCACACTGAGTAAACGCTAGCTTATTCTGAACGTAAAACACGTTCAGAATAAGCGGCGTCTAAAGCAGCTCCATTCATTTCTATGGGAGCGGGGATACGAGCGCTCCCCATAGAAATGAATGGGCTGCTTCTTTCACTCCGTGCAGTCCCATTGAAGTGAATGGGGAGTGCCGGCGTGTACGCTCCGGCATGAGCAGAGCTTGCCGTATACGCCGGCACTCCCCATTCACTTCAATGGGACTGCACGGAGTGAAAGAAGCAGCCCATTCATTTCTATGGGGAGCGCTTGTATCCCCGCTCCCATAGAAATGAATGGAGCTGCTTTAGACGCCGCTTATTCTGAACGTGTTTTACGTTCAGAATAAGCTAGCGTTTACTCAGTGTGAATGCACCCTTAGTCGAGGTTCTTTATCCACCATCCGCACAATCTTGCGTTGAAATCTCTCGTCAATTTTTCTTTTCCATCCACATCTAGGGAGGTTAGCCACAGTGACATGGGCTTTAAACTTCTTGATGACACTGCGCACGGTAGACGCAGGAACCTTCAGGTCTTTTGAGATGGACTTGTGGACTTGAGATTGCTTCCTCACAATTTTGCTTCTCAAGTCCTCAGACAGTTCTTTGGTCTTCTTTCTTTTCTCCATGCTCAATGTGGTACACACAAGGACACAGGAGAGAGGTTGAGTCACCTTTAATCCATTTCAATTAGCTGCAAGTGTGATTTAGTTATTGCCACCACCTGTTAGGTGCCTCAGGTAAGTAACAGGTGCTGTTAATGACACAAATTAGAGAAGCATAACATGATTTTTCAAACAGTGCCAATACTTTTGTTCACCCCCTTTTTATGTTTGGTGTGGAATTATATCCAATTAGGCTTTTTGACAATTATTTTTGTGGTTTTCCATTAAAGACAAATTAAATAAAGATAATAATACCAAAGAATTTGTGATTGCAATCATTTTCTGGAAGAAAATGAGTATTATCTGATAGAATTGCAGGGGTGCCAATACTTTTGGCCAACACTGTACATTATATCATGTGGGGGCTATTACATGTTATTTTTACAGACCTCCCCTGGACAGGTTTCTATTGGAAAGGTACTATAGTATATACTATAGTATATAATGTTTCCATCCGAGTATTCCCTGGGCTGTTCACACAGCAATAGTCTGCAAATAGCTGCCTTACTAGTCTCTATACTCATGTTAATGATGTCAGCAGGACCCTGGCTCTGTATACACAAGCAGGCGGGCAGAGACAGACAAAAGAAACCGAAAGCAGCTCAGGAAGAAAAACCTAAGACTTGTTCCGGAGGTCACGCCACTGCATTCTACTTCCTGCTGCAGACATGATGCCTCTGGAGTCTCTTCAAGTAAGTGCATGCTGTATACAGGGCTGTGTTATGGCTGTATACGCCGTCTATCCTGACTGTCTGCCTTTATAATTTGCCTGAACATGCATCCACGTCTCAGCTGAGAGCAGCACTGGCTGTATACAAGGTTACTGCCTCTGAATATACGCAGGAGTGTTCTCATTGACTGACTGCAAACTAATATTTGGAAAATGGCGAGGAATTGTAACACAAGTTCCCCAAATCTTGTTTTCAATGCAGCGATACTCTTAGGAGTTTATTGTCTTGCCGTTTCTGTATACAGATGTAGCAGAGTTAACCCGAAAATCTGCACATGGTTAAAGTATTGCAGTGTGATATCTCAGCACAGAATGCGACATAAAGAAACAATGAATGTTGCTTTTTCTGTAGTTTTGCACAGTTACGTGTCGTCTTCTGTGATAAGATATCACACCGCAGCAGCTCTGCTACATCTGTGTTTGTTCTTTTTATCGGGGTGTGCCAGGTCACAGATGACGGAGGAGGAGGGGGAGGTTTTCCAGCTGTAGATTGAGGGAAACGCTTAGGGTATGTTCACATGAAGCTGAAAAAAATCTGCCAGGAATTAGGAACTTTTTTGACGCAGTTTGTTTTTTGTTGCATTTTTTACGTCATGTTTTTTATTTGCTCCAGCACACTGCAAACTTCTGTTTAAAGAAATGCTAGCGGTTTTGAAGTGAATGCTATTCACACATTGCAGAAAACATGTATTTTCTATATAGCTGTAATAGGGGCAGGAAATGTGTAGAGGGAAACTCTAAAAACACAATGTAAAATGCTGAAGAAAAAATGTGGGGCTGTCCAGGATCAAATATTTGAGTGCAGGTAGCGGGGAGGTGCAGAAAATATAAATGCACTTGTATTTACCTGCATCCCCCCTGCCGCTACTCTCCTGGGTTACTCTTCACCTCTGCCGCTCTATATACTGAAAGGATGCGGCAGTGACAACAAGACCAAAGCAGCTATATCCTTCTCTCAGCTGTATACGGCCAAGAGCAGTGAATGGCTGCTGCAGTCCTGGCAATGTGATGTATACAGAGCAGCAGAAGTGGTGGGTGGCCCGGTGCAGGAAAGGCAGGTGGTCACGTCTGATTGATATATATATATATATATATATATATATACATACACGCACACAACTTTACTGATCTTCATTGCAGATATACAGGGCAAAGACGTTATAGCACACTTCAGCAGGTAACTTCAGTCACCTGGAGCTCGTAGACAAAAGACAGGTGTTACTCCTATTCTCACCTGTACTCGCAGACTAGGCCCCCACTATCTCATGTTGTGGTATCTATTTCTAGGAACAGTATGGACCAACTGCTGGACAAATGGACCACAAAGGCAACTTTTATTCGGCATGCCAATGCTGTGCTGTAACCCTAGCATCATGTCACATTCAGAGCAGGGTCACACCATGGGATATGCCCCTTGGTACAACACTAAGGCCAAAGCAATAGTCCACCTATTCGCTTTGCACTTGCAAAGAAAACACAGCACTATACACATTGCACCAACCGTTATACAGTACATCTATACAAAGGTCATTATATAATATTATATATATTCTAAAATAAACATACACTGCTACACTGTATATGGCAAGCTACTGTCACTCACCACTGGCTGCCAAACCCAAGTGTGCCATCCAAGATGGGCTCCGATGTTTTCGTTCTGGTCCAATAATTATAGAGCTGGTCCTATCCTGCACCATGAAATCAGAATGGAACCCCAGCATGGAAATGAGAGGGCATTTAGACCTTAAAAAAAAAAAACTTGGTGGTGCGCATGAGGCCTTACCATCACCTCCTTAGAGTGGAGAGACACTTGTAAGACCTGTCCATTAAGCCATGACTGAGAAGAAGTGAGACTCCACAAACCTTGGGGGACACTGGCAGACCTCAGACAATGGGCGGAGAGACTAAAGCAAAGGCCGGGGGACATAATAGACTGCGCCTAAGGCCAGGGGACATAATAGACCGACTTAATTGACCAAATCCTTTTATGTTGTGTTCATGAGAAGTTTACACTGAATTAATTTGCAGTTACCACGTCTTAAGAAAGTCACTAAACAGTTAATCCAATCACCACTGCCTTTTTGATACCTATACATACATTTCCTATATAATATATATGTATACTGGTGCAGGGCATAAATATACCATGTGTGAGACTTCTCTTCTGTTATAACATATCAAGCTGCAGCAATTTAACCAATTGCAAATTGTTGTTGTTAACTCTGCTACACCTGTATACTGTATGTATCTTGGGCTGTATCCCAGACAGGTACATGGGTACACAGAGTTAATGCTGTCAGTCACTGAGTAGTACCGCCCACCGGACTCCTAAGCCCAGAATAAGTAGTGATATAAATAACTGTATATAGTTATATTTCATATCCTATTGTTCTATTACATGCTGCCTGCTACTTTCCTATACATTAATATCACATTCTATAATAGCCTGTCATACCTTATAGCAATATGTAAGACAGATGGATCTGATATAGACTCTTGTATCTCCTTGTTCCTAGATATGACCCAGTAGTTCAAGAAAATTATGAGCACATCAAGTAACGTGGATAGATGAACACTGTGTATGGTAAGTGCTTATCTATGACTCCTTTAGGACAAGTTTGACACGTAGGAATTTGCCAATGTATCCACCCCAAATTCCGCCTTCCGTTCCGTTTCTTTTTTTTCTTTTTTTTTAAACTGTAATCTTTATTAATTTTTTCAATAAAGGAAAAGATAGCAAAATAACAGAAATTAAAATAGCCGTCAAGACAATGTACGGCAAACAAACCATCGAGATGTCTTCCGTTCATTTCAATGGGAGTCAGTTAGCAGAGAAATAAGAGCCCTGCTTGTTCTTCAGAAAGATTCTGCCTGAGAAATTGTATTAAAATAAACTGGAGGTGGAAAAAAAAATATACCTTTTCCATTGACGTGGAATTTGGGCCTACGCAAAAAAAGGGGCAAATGATAAATAACCCTCAATGAGTTCCCTCTGAAGATCAGTTCCAATACTTCCATACATTGCACACATAATACCACCATATAGTACTTAAATATATCAACAGTACAGTGCAAGAAAGATTGCCATGTGGAGCTCAGGCCTGGTTCACATCTGCGTTCGGTAATCTGTTCGGGGGGGTTCCCATTCGGACTACTGAACGCATTAAGCAGTGGAACCACACGGACCCCATAGACTATAATGGGGTCCATATGCTTTCCGCACGGTGTCCACACAAGTCATGCGGACAGGAAAATAGATCATCAACTACTTTTCTGTCCGCATGTTCTGCGTGGACACTGTGCGGAAAGCACACGGACCCCATTACAGTCTCTGCGGTCCGTGTGCTTTCATAAGCAATGCGTTCAGTAGACCGTTCGGGGGATCCCCATGCAGACTCTCCCAACAGATTACTGAACGCAGATGTGAACCAGGCCTCAGATGATATCATCATACAATACTCATATCACATCACCGTACAGTTCTCAAATGATATTATACAATGCTTAAATACTATCGCCATATAGTGCTCAAAATAATATCGCAATACAGTGCTGCAATCTTCTGCAGCTTGCATGTGTTTCCGAGATAACGGTTAAAGGGATATTACACCTACACAACCAATTTCACAAACAGAAAAAAATGACTTTGTAAATAGAATAGTTTATTAGTTTATTGTGTTTATATCTCCTAAGTATTCCTTGTTCTCTATACAGAAAGTAGAGCGGATCCGGACAGAGTAACCATGGCCGACATCCAATGGTTTTATTCAAAGTCAAAGGTCCCAATTTGCCTGGCAATTACTGATATCCTTCACTTTCTGAATAAACTCCATAACGACGGCATCCTGACCGAGGAGGAGTCATTGGTAATGATAAATTTACTATTGTAGAGGATTATCTGTACATTAGGCTAAGTTCACATCCTTCTTTGTCACAGAATCTGCACGGAGGACTTTTCTCTCCACCCGTTTCAATATAAAAATACCGGAACTCTCCGACTTTACATGCCCGCCGGCCACAAGAAAATGGCCGCTTACACAGTATTGTAAGCGCCCATTTTCTTGTGGCCAGCGGGCATGCGCAGTCGGCTTTGCCCGAGGCCTAGAAGTTTGAAGCCTGCACCGGAAGAAGACACCTGAAAAGGACGTTCCTGAAGAAGGTGGAGGTGGCGCTGGAGAGTTCTCTCATAGCATTGGGGGACAACTCCAGTGCTGTTTGAGCGCCGAGGACCACCCCCAGTGCTGCGAGAGAACTCATTTGCATACCGACGAAAACTGTGATTTCTACGGAACGGTGGCGCAGAGAAGACATCTAAAGGTAGGAGAAGAATAGCCTTTCTTGTTGATGAGAAAAAATTGAGTTTTAATGATAGGATCCCTTTAAGATACTTTCCTCTACCACACCGTCTTCTTTTTCAGGAGAGGTGGCATGTATGTACTATATATGACCTGTATAAAGAGTATTTAAAGGTGTCTGGGTTTCCATGAAAAGGTGAAACATGTGTAGGCTCTTGCTATTTTATAACTTTAGAAATCCTCATACACGGTGTCCTATCAGTTTTTCACATTATAGCTGCAGCGCATTTTACATTTGTCTCTGAGGATGTTGCAGAGCATGCCCACAAAACTCTCCCATAAAAGTTGGTGAGAGCGGAATAGAAAAACATATTAGAATAAAAGAATATGTATCAATAGTTGTTTTCAATCATGAATAATATAGGTGATGATAATCTTTCTTCGTCACAGGAGCTGCAAGGAGACACAAGGACTGTCCATCGAGTGGTGTATGAATGCCTCTGCTGCTTAGAGGAGAAGGACCTTAGTATAGAACATTTCTTTGAGGTCTTATTCCAGAAATCCTTCTTGAAAAAGTATCCAGATCTAAAGCCTATTCATGCAGGTACGTTACATTACCCATAACTACATTATCCAGTTTATTCTATATACCATATGATGTGATGACCTATATCTACATCATGATCAGTAGGAGTCCAACTTGTTGAACCCCAAGCAATCGCCTCCAGAAGGGAGAAAATTTTCTCTTTAGGGCTACCTACAGTATGCCTGTAAATTCCTTAAACAAGATGGATCTCTTTAAGGAGAATCTAGTGCACCTTCATCCCAACCAGCCAACCAGTATTCTGCTTTGTACTAACCATGAGGAAGTAGTCTGAAACATCTGTGTATGGATAAGTGTCTATGCTTTGGTAGATATCCATAGACCAACATTAAAGGGATTCTACCATTTAAAACTTATTTTTCTAGTTGACACGTCGGAATAGCCTTAAGAAAGTCTATTCTTCTCCTACCTTTACATGTCTTCTTTGCCCCGCCATTCAGTTAAAAATCCATTTTTTGTCGGTATGCAAATGAGTTCTCTCGCAGCACTGGGGGAGGGCCTCAGCGCTCAAACAGCACTGGGGGTGTTCCCAATGCTGCGAGAGAACTTTCTCCAGCGCCGCCTCCATCTTCTTCAGCAACGGCCTCTTCATCTTCTTCTTCTTCCAGCACTGGGGGTCACACTTGTACGCATGCACAGTCGGCTCTGCCATCAGGCCGCAGGCAGAGCCGAGTGCACATGCTGGAAGCCATTTTTTTGTGGCCGCTTACGCAAGCATGCGCAGTACGCTCTGTACTCCACAGAACTACAGGAGTGTACTGCGCATGCTCGCGTAAGCGGCCACATTTAGCATATCACATTATGATAGAATATTTCAAAATCACGTTGTCTTGAAAAGGTGATCATCCCGTGACTTATTTCTACAGAATACAAGGAGGGAAAATACCGAAATGGCATTCACAGTACGACTGATAAGGATAAAGATCCGATGATATTTGCACAGGAAAAAGTTCGGATCTGTTTAACAATTAAAGATCGGTTTCCATTTCTTCATGGATTGCAAGATCTTACAATTCTCTCAGAATCTGAGTCACTGGTAAGACTTTACATTCCTATTTTTGAGGAGGCTTTTTTGGGGGATTACAGTAATATATACAAGGATTATTATTTTACCTATTTTTAAAATCTGTCTGAAGCTGAGAGACACTAGAATAGTTAAAGGGGTTGTCCAGGATAAGGACGCAGAGGAAAGTGAAAAACAAAACCCCCATCCTACACCTGGTTCTCCGGTGTCTCCCACCATAGCACGGTCCCATCCTGCTGCTCCCAGGGTCTTATTCTGGCAAAAGTCCTCACCTTATATGGCCGATGAGGCCTCAGCGACCTAAGGAAAGGATACCGAACATCCCAGTTCCATTCCTTAGGCCAAACACTGGGTACAGGTGATGGAAAATTGTATATCCTGGACAACTCTTTTAACCCATTCCTGTCACTGCTATTTTCTATTTTTCTGGGCACATATAGAACTTGTATGAGGGTTTGTTCTCTACAGGACAAATAGTTCTAGTGGCACAATTCAGGCAATTTGTTTTTGTTTCCCCAGTCATCATCAAAATCATATTGACTATTTAAATAATTACAAAAATAATAATAATTAGGGAATTTTTGATAGGGGGCAATGCCTATTTTTTTTTTTTTTTTAATAAACTTATACTTTTAACTTTCTTTTTAGCTGCACCCCTTCCCCTTTCTCCCGGCCAGGGAATGTGACCATGCAGTCATTCGTTTTCAATACAGTAGTATTGCAGTCTATGGTAAAATTGCTGTGTTACTATTAAGCCCTGCCACAAACGGAGCTTAGTAGTAGCATTGTCAAGAATCTGGCTGTTATACAAATGGACACTGAAAACTGCTAATTTGCTGTGTGGGGGTCATGCTTAAAGACCCACCATGTCAGGAAGGGGTTATTTGGGATTGTAATACTGATGGCCTGTCATATGACTAGTCCATTAATACCAGACTTCCAGCATTCTATACACTTTCTCTCTTTTTAGAAACTCCAAGCAGATGAGCGCCCCGTCTCCCGTGTCATATATGAGTCTTTGTCTTTAATCGAGAAGAAAGACATGAAGTTGAATATTGTCTTTGAGTATATATTCCAGGAGTGTTACCTGAAGCTTTACCCTGGTCTACAGGACATATTACAAGGTATATTGATCTCCATTTATTACATATATTGTACAGAGGGGAGGGAGTATGGAGGGTTAAAGGGAGTCATCTTCTTGACTTGTTGCACTCTAAGGGAGCCTTCACACGATGTAACGCTGCGCTCATTCTGATTGTAAAAACACGTTCAGAATGAGCGCATAAAAAGCAGCTCCCATTGACTTGAATGGGAGCCGGCATACATGCGCTCCCCATCGAAATCAATGGGAGGCTTTTTTCCCTATGCTTTAAATGTATTATGCGCGTATCACATTGAAAGCATAGGGAAAAAAGCCTCCCATTGATTTCAACGGGTAACGCACGTATGCCGGCTCCCATTCAAGTCAATGGGAGCTGCTTTTTATGCGCTCATTCTGAACGTGTTTTTACGATCAGAATGAGCGCAGCGTTACATCGTGTGAAGGCTCCCTAAGGCCTAGACTTTCTAAATACATACAGATCTGATTAGAAATAAAGGGGCACAGCAGTCAGCCGAGCACTTCTGCCCCTTTGTTTTAGAGATCAGTGGGGGGCTCAGTACTTATAGTCACATAGGTAGTGGGGTGAAAAAAGACCTAGATCTGTCAGGTTCAACCGTTGATCCAGAGGAAGAAAAAAAACACTTTGTTCATGGCCCAGACCCAATTCACCATAAAAAGGAAAAAAATTCCTTCCTGACCCCTGCTGGTGAACGGACAGACCCCTGGATCAACATTCTACTTTGATACCAATTGCCTTGTATATTCTGGTTTACAAGACAAAATATCCCTTTTCAAAGCTTGCCACATCTTCTTTCATTACATTATCCTTCGAGCCCCAACTGGCCAAACTTCTAACACGTCAAAAGTTTAAGTTTTCCGATATTTTTCTTCCAGACCAATATATGCGACTATTGTACAAAGAAGTGTTATGTAAAGGGCAGGATTTTTGGAATAAAAAAAAAATAGATATAAAAAATGTAAAAATAAAATCCCCAAAAATTCAGGTTTTGATAAATAAATGACAATAAGGCTTCTTTCTCTGCAGAACCTAGTGGGGAGTTTGTTGCACCATTTAATGGAGGACAATACCCAATGTTCAACATCACCTCAGATCTACTTGAATTTTTTGAGCACAGTAAAACCTACATATGTGAAGCTGTAAATGAGCGGTTTCCGTTCCTACATGGGTTACATGACTTTGGACTGCTTTCTTACATACAGCTCTTGGTAAGTTAAAACTCTTGAACATACAAATTACAGGAAATGGAGCATATTAAAACCATAACAGTCTTAGTTGCCTATAGCCAGCCAATCACATTGCAGCTCTTTTTTCAGGAGCAGAATACAAAATTAAAGCTGTTCTATGATTTGTTGTTCTTGGCAACTTAGACAGTTTTGCTTTTAGACAGTTTTAATAATTCTACCGCATTGACTTGTTTTAAAGTACTATTATTTAAGGGGAATTGTTTGGTGAACAGTTTTCTAATATTCTTTATTAACCTATCTAACTTCCTTTTAATAGAAAACAGGCTGTTATCAATCCTCTAACTGAGCTGTTACCAGGGTTCTTCTGTCCGCTTCAGAAGTCGGACATCTTCACTTGCGGACAGGGGAGGACGGGCACGGAGTGCAAAAGAACGCACCCGATGCCCATTGAAATAAATGACAGGTGTCACGGACACAGCTAGTGTCCGCTCCTAATGTCCGTGACAGATTTTGAGCGGACACTAGGAGCGGACACTACATGTCGGACACCGACGGTAGTGTGAACGCTCCCAAACAGATCCCAAAACGTAAAGAACCTGCCTTATCACTTGTTCACATTAGCATTGTTCAAAAGTGTGACTTAAAAGTCACAAGTGTGTTATGCCAAAAAATTACAACATTATATGCCTTGTACGCCAGAAAACTAGCACATGGTTTGCCTTTTTTTTTTTCTGCATATTCTGGAGCCCTGTAATTCTTACCATGGAACAATCTGTCTCTTTGCAGAAGCTGCAGGCAGACGAGAGGTCCACCAAGGAGGTGCTATACGAAGCTCTGTGCCACATCAAGACCCTCAATAGTATTGAAACGTTTTTTGCCTATGTGTTTCAAGAGTTCTACCTCAAGCTGTACCCTGCCCTCCATATAAGCTTTCAATGTAGGTCACATTTCAGAATTTAATGAGAAATAAGCAAAAGTGTCTTAGAGCCGGTTCACATCAGCATTCGAGTTTCTGTTGAAGAGTCCACTTGGGGACCCCCGAACAGAAACCTATATGCATTAAAAAGCAGTTACCTGGGAAACCTGCGGACCCAAGTGGAAACCACACGGACCTTATTATAATCTATGGGATCCGCTTCTTTCCTGCAGGTAACCGCTTTTTAATGCGTATAGGTTTCCATTTTGGGGGGTCCCCAAGCGGACTCCGCGAACTGAAACCCGAAAGCTGATGCAAACGGGCCTTAGCTATGTACAACCATTTTCAGGTTGCAATTACTTTTTACACTGTTCCATTGCATCTAACATACAAAAATGTAGCAGATCTGAGTGTACGGTAAAGCAGGAAGGAAACAGAAGCGTAGATACTATCTACTCTTCTATTTCTTCCCTGCTGTGCCGTATACTGGACTCTGTTACATCTCCATTACTGTACATTGTAGTAGTAGTAGTGGCTAACATTGTTAGCTTTTCCCACAATTTTTGGCCAGTAGCCAAGCATTGTGGGGAATAACCTCCGACCTCGATCCCGCCAGAAAAGATCGGGATCGGAATTCCGATCGCGATCCTGAAATTTACTTGATCGCCGATCGGAATCCCATCTTTTCAGATCCCGATCCCTCAAGCCTAATACTGATCCTAAAATTATCCAAACCGTTTCATCTTCAGGAGGTGAGTGAAAGGTAGTAACAGCCAATAGTAAGATCTGACTACACTCAGGGTATATTGTAGAAATTTTTCCTATAAAGATTATAGATTATTTGCTTATTTTTTTATTTTAGATGCATTGAAGCAAAAAATGACTAAAAAATTATACCTGCCCTTAAAGGTGCCTGTTCATAGCGAACATGTATGGATGTTGGGTAAGGGTTAAAGAGGTTCTCCAGGACTTAAATTATGATGACCTATCCATAGGCCATAGGATGTCTAGTTCATCTGTCACATGATACCAGTACCACGCCCAGTCGCTATACAAGGCTGTAAGCGGTCACAATTCTTGCCTGTACGCTGTACTAAAGGAGCTGTAATAATTCTATTTGAGTAAAATTATTTATTGAATTTTTCAGGTTTAAATACAGCATTGACATTGGATATCTGCCCACGAGGTATGTACCTATAGAACACAAGTATATAAGCACAAACTTTTACACTGACATATATATATATATATATATATATATATATATATATATATATACAATACCCGCGACTTCATCCGCGGCCCTGCTCCCGCCTTGTCCGACACACCTGCAGCGCGGCCCCGGCCGCTCCCTATTGCCCTGCGGCCGCCGCAACCCCGGCCTCACCTTCCTACTATGCACAAGCCCAAGCCCCCGTGCCACCCCGGCCCACCCCGAACGTGACCCTGGCCTTCCACCCTCCCAAACGTGATCCCAGCTTCCCCCCCGCGACCCCTGTATCGGCCGGTCCAATCTGAGCCCAGCGTGATGGCTCTGCGGCTGGCGTGAGTCTCTCCAGCTCCGCCCCCTCCATCACTTGCTCCAATCGGAGCTCAGCGTGAAGGCCTGCGATGACGTCATCTCAGGTCCTTCAGCCTCCGTCGACCATGCTTTCGGTGCTCACGGTGTTAAACACACAAACTATATATATATAGTAAGGATATATATATATATATATATATATATATATATATATATATATATATATATATATATATATACACTCACCGGCCACTTTATTAGGTACACCATGCTAGTAACGGGTTGGACCTCCTTTTGCCTTCAGAACTGCCTCAATTCTTCGTGGCATAGATTCAACAAGGTGCTGGAAGCATTCCTCAGAGATTTTGGTCCATATTGACATGATGGCATCACACAGTTGCCGCAGATTTGTCGGCTGCACATCCATGATGCGAATCTCCCGTTCCACCACATCCCAAAGATGCTCTATTGGATTGAGATCTGGTGACTGTGGAGGCCATTGGAGTACAGTGAACTCATTGTCATGTTCAAGAAACCAGTCTGAGATGATTCCAGCTTTATGACATGGCATTGCATTATCCTGCTGAAAGTAGCCATCAGATGTTGGGTACATTGTGGTCATAAAGGGATGGACATGGTCAGCAAGAATACTCAGGTAGGCTTTGGCGTTGCAACGATGCTCAATTGGTACCAAGGGGCCCAAAGAGTGCCAAGAAAATATTCCCCACACCATGACACCACCACCACCAGCCTGAACCGTTGATACAAGGCAGGATGGATCCATGCTTTCATGTTGTTGACGCCAAATTCTGACCCTACCATCCGAATGTCGCAGCAGAAATCGAGACTCATCAGACCAGGCAACGTTTTTCCAATCTTCAATTGTCCAATTTCGATGAGCTTGTGCAAATTGTAGCCTCAGTTTCCTGTTCTTAGCTGAAAGGAGTGGCACCCGGTGTGGTCTTCTGCTGCTGTAGCCCATCTGCCTCAATGTTCGACGTACTGTGCGTTCAGAGATGCTCTTCTGGCTACCTTGGTTGTAACGGGTGGCTATTTGAGTCACTGTTGCCTTTCTATCAGCTCGAACCAGTCTGGCCATTCTCCTCTGACCTCTGGCATCAACAACGCATTTCCGCCCACAGAACTGCCGCTCACTGGATGTTTTTTCTTTTTCGGACCATTCTCTGTAAACCCTAGAGATGGTTGTGCGTGAAAATCCCAGTAGATCAGCAGTTTCTGAAATACTCAGACCAGCCCTTCTGGCACCAACAACCATGCCACGTTCAAAGGCACTCAAATCACCTTTCTTCCCCATACTGATGCTCGGTTTGAACTGCAGGAGATTGTCTTGACCATGTCTACATGCCTAAATGCACTGAGTTGCCGCCATGTGATTGGCTGATTAGAAATTAAGTGTTAACGAGCAGTTGGACAGGTGTACCTAATAAAGTGGCCGGTGAGTGTATATATATATATATATATATATATATCGTATTTTTCGGACTATAAGACGCACTTTTTTTACCCCAAATTTGGGGGGAAAAGAAGGGTGCGTCCTATAGGCCGAATGTGGCGCCTGGCATCCGCTGTAATAGAGAGGCGGAAGCCGGCAAGTGATAGACGCCATTACAGGTGCCGGGGCCTGCGACATCGCTGCGCTCCTCTGCCCTGCATGAAGCCAGCAGTGGGAGGAGTGATGCTGCTATTCCGCTCCTCCGTCCCCCCGCCGCTGGCTTCATGCAGGGCAGGGCAGCGATGTCTCAGGCCCTGGCGTCTATCCCTCCCCGGCATCCGCCTCTCTAGTACAGCGGATGCCGGGTCAGTATCAGTGGCCCCTTCTCCCCCGGGGCCAGTCCCCACCGGCCCCATACCTCTAAAGTTGCAGGCAGGCTCCTGCGCGGCGATATCGCAGGAGCCGACCTGTTCGGGTGACAGCCGGGAGCCTAATGAGGCTCCCAGGCCTGTCACGGCTATATTAGTATTGCGGCTGGGTCTATGACCAGCCGTAATACTAATACACAGAATGTCCCATAGACGGAAATACAGTTGTATTGCCGTCTATGGGACTTGCAATCAAGTGACCGCAGGTTCAAGCCCCCGGGGGGAATAAAATAGTAAAAAAAAAAAAAAAAAGCTTTAAAAATATATAATAAAAATATGAAATAAATAAAAGTTCTAAATCACCTCCTGTCCCTAGAATATATATATAAAAGTAGAAAATCATATATCATAAACCACCGGGTTTTTTTTCAATAAAAGGTGATCTAAGCAATAGATATTCCCCAAAATGGTATAACTAAAAAGTACTTCTGGCCCCGCAAAAAAAAAACACTCTATGCATCCCCGTACAGCTGCAGGGTCAAATATATTAAATATTTTACCAGTTTTTGCTTCAAAATTTTTTTTCCCTATTTTCCTCCTCTAAAACCTGGGTGCGTCTTATAGTCCAGTGCGTCTTATAGTCCGAAAAATACGGTATATATATATATATATATATATATATATATATATATAATATATATATATATATATATATATATATTATATATATATATAACGTTGTAAAAACATTACCCACTGACCTTAGACTTAGCTTCCCTTTGGTTCTGGAATTACAAGATTTTAGCTACGTTTTCTCTAGGATGAGACATTTTATTCTGTTATGTGTTTTATACCTATTATGTTTTTCAGTAGCTATTACACTGTACTGTGACATGTACCATAATATTCTTAATCTCTTCTAGCATCCTGTACAGAGAAACTAACTGAAGCACAAGACCCCAATACACCTATCGCAGGTATTTATGTCACCACATATATCACTATAACATCTATACTTCCAGTATATAGCTTCATTCCGTAGGGTTGGTTTCATGTATCAGCTATTGTTTTACAATCGATCATCTTCTTCCGCATTTTCCTTCACCCCTTCTAGGTATTATTGTCTTTTCTACTTATCATAATTGATATTAATACGTGAATTTTCCGTTACTTGCAGTGATAGTGAAAGATGAAATGATGGACGTAGCGGAGCAGAGTTCCAGTACGCCTTACACAGGTATATTCTGTAAGCTGATGACTGGTCAGGTAATGGAGGGGGTGTACATGTCATCCAGACTACTCAGGTGGGTGAGATGAGAAAACTCCAGAAGGAATGTTTGTTCTTAGCAGACAACTTTCGTCTGCTGAGCATTTTGGTAAATGCTCAGTACTGGGCTGGATTTTTAGGAATGGCAGGTAGATTGGTAGTGGGACCTGTCATTCCACCCCCCCCCCCCCCTCCAGTTCACACTTTGGGGACTCGGCGACTCAGCTGCAGAGAGTCTCCTCGTCAAGGAGGTTTAAGAAGTCAGCTCCAGCAGCAACACTTTGGCAGAGCTTGGCTGGAGTGCCAAAGAGAGAGGTCATATTTTTGGAGCTGTGTCCTGAGTGATTCAACTGGCTTTTGGATTTCTGTTACTCTAGGTGAGGTAACCTATTCTATGTTTAGTTAGAGCCTAGCCGGGCAGGTATCTATTTTTGTATTGTTTCCTTTGGTTGCTGCGCTACTTTTTTGAGTGAAAATAAAACTCTACCTTTGTTTTGGACTAAAGAAACTGGACTTTTGCGTCTATGCCGCCCCACCTAGCAACCCCAGTCCCTGACAATTCACATCAATATCACATTAGTTATTGTCACATTAAGTCTTTGTCTTCTGTTTGGTCCTTCAAGCTTGTCAATGATGTATTTATGGTTTAGAGAATTGTTGGATTTGTCTCCAACTATCTTATTGCTCACTGTTGTCTTCTGTATTTCCCTTTAACACTTCCAGGCCTACAATAATTGTCCTTTTCGTTGAACTGGACCTTCTCATAATGAATATTTATTCTTGACTTTTTGATATAACTTTGCCGTTGAGCGTTTGGCTTGGACAAACTTCACTTATTTGTTGGATCGACATCAATCTTTTTAAGAGTTCAATTTCTTTCTTGCCATTTCTTCCATCACATCAATCAAGAGTCTGAGAATATACTAAATAGACTGGACAAGGTTGTTCATCCTTTCTCTTTATGGGTTCTGCTTTTGTAGATCCTATTTCTTGACAACGTTCTTGTTCACGGTCGATTCTTGAAGACGCAAATTTCGGGTACATTAATACTATGTTATATCTTCACCATCAGCTATAAAGTTGTTATATCCTCAGTTTCAGAATCCCTTTAAGTACAAACTGTATACTACCTTTTAAGAATTTTTCTTTTGAGGACCGTTAGTTCATTATCCTATTTGACCAATTTTACCTTATTGTGTTTGCAGTGTTGTATGAAAATGAAGCCAGACAGATCGAGGATCAGGATTCCAGCAAACTGTCCACAGGTAGTTACATTATTAAAGGGTTAAAGGGAATCCGGAAATAGACAATTATTAGACAGTGTAGGTGATAATTGTCTGACCATTGGAAGCTCCAGCCTCCCCCCATCTGACCACTCGAAAGGGACATCCAAGCCACCGCTCCATTCTATCTCTTCCTCACTGCAGTCATTCAGTTCATTCATTGAATTGGGGGGGGTGTTATGATTTTTTTTTTTTTTTAAAACTCGTTTTATTGAAGAAGATATATCAAAATAAACAATACAATCAGGAGAGTGCATACATAATACAAAATTAAGGAAAAGAAAAGGGGTTCCAAACAAACAAACAAACAAACAAAGATCTGCCAGAGCGCCACCCCAACCCAGACCCGACCCCATAGCTCCATTCAACAAGTCTCCCTCTCAGGACTCAAAGGTCCTCAATGCTGAGCGCATCAAGAGGGCAGAATACTGGGTAAGAGGAGAGTCGCACCACGCTCCCCAAACCTTGACGAATTTCTGAGGGCAACCTCGACCTTTATATATAATCCGGGTTGAACGGGAGGATCGAATTAACCAATTTCCTCCATTGGGAAACAGACGGGGATCGTGAGGCCATGCACTGCAGGGCGATGGCTTTCCTGGCGTAAAATAAACACTCCCGAAGGAAAATCCGAGTATGATGCAGCCATACCTCCTCATCCAGTACACCGAATAAACAAACTTCGGGAGAAAACGGGACAGGACAATTTAGGACAGCTGTCAGGAGATCTACCACCTCCCTCCAGAAGTCATGTATAACCGGGCAACTCCATATCATGTGCCAAAAATCCGCCCGGGGATGCGGGCACAGGAGACAATTCGTGCTCGACAGCCAACCCATTTTATGAAGACGGGCCGGGGTTAAGTAGCATTGATGCAGAATAAAGATTTGGATCAGCTTGTTATTGGCCAAGGGTGAAACATACAGGGAGGACTCCAAAATGTCCTGGAATGTCTCGTCCGTCAGCTCGGGAATATTGGTGCGCCAACTTGTCAGGGCCGGGGCCTCAGATATGGACACCTTTGCATGGATTAAATGATCATAGAGGACCGAAATGAGGCCCCTAGGGCCCTGAGAGCGCAGCACAACAATCAGCGGATATTCGGATATAGCACTCGGCTGGGTGGGAAATAGAGAGCGAGAGAGCATGGCGTATTTGGAGAAATCGGAAAAATTGGTGGCAGGGGATCTCACGGGAGGCAGTCAGAGAATCAAACATAACGAAGACTCCCTGTACATACAGGTCTGACAGGGAAGATACTCCATAATGGGACCAAGACCGGGCATGAGGCAATCTATAAAGGTCAGGTAGTCTAGAATTGTCCCATAGGGGGGTCTCCGCAGGGGTGTCAGAGTAGGAAGATACCTTCCGGGCTTGTTGCCAGACTCGTACTGCCAGAGTGTGGAGGGGTAAAAGTCTACCTCTAAACAAATGAGGGCTAGCCAGCACTGGCCACAGAATGCGCAAGTCCAGATGGTGAGCCAGATGTGCCTCAGGGCCCCGGAGAGGTTATGATTTGTTTTAGTGATAATGGGGATCCCAGCAGTGATCAGACCTTCATCACCTATCCAATGACAATTGTGGGAAACGCGAACTACAAAGCGTGCAGGACGTAATAGTACGCCCAAGGTCACTAAGGGGTTAAAGGAGTCATCCTAGGTGATAATTCTATTTCATAAAACAAGTTTTATAATATTTTTAATGCTCTTTTTTTCAGTGATCCTAAAGGGTGAAATTATAGAAATCCCAGATCAGGACTCCAGTGAAGATTCCCCAGGTACTCATATTAAAGTCAACGTTCCATCAGCGGCTTTTCTTCACAACCCATAAACTCATACATTCATGGCCGGCTTTCAACAATATCATACAAAGAACTATCATGTTGATTTTTGACTCTTGGTGACCATATATATAGTGTTTCTCCACGACACCATGTCCTCCATTTGGATCTTGTCCATAGTGCATTGGTTGGCATCCGATGGTGTCCATCAATCTTGTTTGTGATTGTTTTCTTCTTCGTTTCCTATGATTTTTCTCAGTATAATTGTTTTCCTGTTGAACTGGATATTCCCATAACGAATATTACTTGTTAAATTTTTGTTCTACCAGTTTGGATAAAGCCAACTCTTCTGTTCACTACTTTTAAGAACTTTTCCTGTAACAGTCCTTAGTTCTTCATTCCATTTGCCCATTCAGTTTATTATCCTTGTAGTGTCATACGAAGATGAAACCAAAAACATTCAGGAGCAGAATTTCAATGAACTTTCCGCAGGTAGTTATGCTATCATTCAGTGAAGGGGGATGTGATTGTACGGCCATGCTTTTGTAAAGGGTATGTAAAATAAGGAAAATGATGGAAAGCGTATTGGCAGAAGAAAGTGCAGAATAGAGGAGAGACACAAGCGAGAATAGGTGAGCGAACGTTATGCAGGAGATTGTCCTTAGTAGAGATTGCCCTTAATGGAGCTTATGTAGGTTATCAATGGTATTTTTGAGGATTTTAGATTGGATTCTTTGTCTGATAGATTGGGGTGGCATTCAAGGGTCTAAGATAGATTGCAGAAATGTTATATTGCTTGTGCTAGAACAGACCTGGGTAATGTACGGCCCGCGGGCCATATCCGGCCCCCTGACTGATTCAGTCCGGCCCGCATAGCTTAACTAGGGAAGCGTGTCTTAGTGCTGGCAGGACAGTGCAAGAAGATGGAGGCGTGTGGTGTGCGTCCTAAGGTACTGAGAGGGGAATGAGGGGGGTTGTGAGATACAGGGTGGAGAGTGTGTGTGTCTGTGTCTCAGTAACCTAGAGGCAGAGATGGAGGGAGAATGTTATACTGGGGGCAGATATGGAGGGGACTGTTATACTGGGGCAGAGATGGAAGGGGAATGTTATACTGGGGGCAGAGATGGAAGGGGAATGTTATACTGGGGGCAGAGATGGAAGGGGAATGTTATACTGGGGGCAGAGATGGAAGGGGGAATGTTATACTGGGGCAGAGATGGAGGGAGAATGTTATACTGGGGGCAGATATGGAGGGGACTGTTATACTGGGGCAGAGATGAAAGGGGAATGTTATACTGGGGGCAGAGATGGAAGGGGAATGTTATACTGGGGGCAGAGATGGAAGGGGAATGTTATACTGGGGGCCGATATGGAGGGGGAATGTTATACTGGGGCAGAGATGCAGGGGGAATGTTATACTGGGGGCAGATATGGAGGGGGACTGTTATACTGGGGCCGATATGGAGGGGGAATGTTATACTGGGGCAGAGATGGAGGGAGAATGTTATACTGGGGGCAGATATGAAGGGGGAATGTTATACCGGGGCCATATATGGAGGGGGAATGTTATACTGGGGGCAGAGATGGAAGGGGAATGTTATACTGGGGGCAGAGATGGAAGGGGGAATGTTATACTGGGGGCAGAGATGGAGGGAGAATGTTATACTGGGGGCAGATATGGAGGGGACTGTTATACTGGGGCAGAGATGGAAGGGGAATGTTATACTGGGGGCAGAGATGGAAGGGGAATGTTATACTGGGGGCAGAGATGGAAGGGGAATGTTATACTGGGGGCAGAGATGGAAGGGGGAATGTTATACTGGGGCAGAGATGGAGGGAGAATGTTATACTGGGGGCAGATATGGAGGGGACTGTTATACTGGGGCAGAGATGAAAGGGGAATGTTATACTGGGGGCAGAGATGGAAGGGGAATGTTATACTGGGGGCAGAGATGGAAGGGGAATGTTATACTGGGGGCCGATATGGAGGGGGAATGTTATACTGGGGCAGAGATGCAGGGGGAATGTTATACTGGGGGCAGATATGGAGGGGGACTGTTATACTGGGGCCGATATGGAGGGGGAATGTTATACTGGGGCAGAGATGGAGGGAGAATGTTATACTGGGGGCAGATATGAAGGGGGAATGTTATACCGGGGCCATATATGGAGGGGGAATGTTATACTGGGGGCAGAGATGGAAGGGGAATGTTATACTGGGGGCAGAGATGGAAGGGGGAATGTTATACTGGGGGCAGAGATGGAAGGGGGAATGTTATACTGGGGGCAGAGATGGAGGGAGAATGTTATACTGGGGGCAGATATGGAGGGGACTGTTATACTGGGGCAGAGATGGAAGGGGAATGTTATATTGGGGGCAGAGATGGAAGGGGAATGTTATACTGGGGCAGAGATGGAGGAAGAATGTTATACTGGGGGCAGATATGGAGGGGGAATGTTATACTGGGGGCAGATACGGAGGGGGGAATGTTATACTGGGGCAGAGGTGGAGGGGAGATGTTATACTGGGGGAAGATATGGAGGGGGAATGTTATACTGGAGCAGAGATGGAGGGAGAATGTTATACTGGGGGCAGATATGAAGGGGGAATATTATACCGGGGGCATATATGGAGGGGGAATGTTATACTGGGGCAGAGATGCAGGGGGAATGTTATACTGGGGGCAGATATGGAGGGGGACTGTTATACTGGGGCCGATATGGAGGGGGAATGTTATACTGGGGCAGAGATGGAGGGAGAATGTTATACTGGGGGCAGATATGAAGGGGGAATGTTATACTGGGGGCAGATATGAAGGGGGAATGTTATACTGGGGGCAGATATGAAGGGGGAATGTTATACCGGGGGCATATATGGAGGGGGAATGTTATACTGGGGCAGAGATGGAGGGGAGATGTTATACTGGGGGAAGATATGGAGGGGGAATGTTATACTGGGGGCCAATATGGAGGGGGAATGTTATACTGGGGCAGAGATGCAGGGGGAATGTTATACTGGGGGCAGATATGGAGGGGGACTGTTATACTGGGGCCGATATGGAGGGGGAATGTTATACTGGGGCAGAGATGGAGGGAGAATGTTATACTGGGGGCAGATATGAAGGGGGAATGTTATACCGGGGGCATATATGGAGGGGGAATGTTATACCGGGGGCATATATGGAGGGGAATGTTATACTGGGGCAGAGATGGAGGGGGAATGTTATACTGGGGCAGAGATGGAGGGAGAATGTTATACTGGGGGCATATATGGAGGGGGAATGTTATACTGGGGGCAGATATGGAGGGAGAATGTTATACTGGGGGCAGATATGGAGGGGGAACGTTATACTGGGGCAGAGATGGAGGGGGAATGTTATACTGGGGGCAGAGATGGAGGGGGACTGTTATACTGGGGCAGAGATGGAGGAAGAATGTTATACTGGGGGCAGATATGGAGGGGGAATGTTATACTGGGGGCAGATATGGAGGGAGAATGTTATACTGGGGCAGAGATGGAGGAAGAATGTTATACTGGGGGCAGATATGGAGGGGGAATGTTATACTGGGGGCAGATACGGAGGGGGAATGTTATACTGGAGCAGAGATGGAGGGAGAATGTTATACTGGGGGCAGATATGAAGGGGGAATATTATACCGGGGGCATATATGGAGGGGGAATGTTATACTGGGGCAGAGATGGAGGGGAGATGTTATACTGGGGGAAGATATGGAGGGGGAATGTTATACTGGGGGCAGATATGGAGGGGGAATGTTATACTGGGGCAGATATGGAGGGGGAATGTTATACTGGGGGCAGATATGGAGGGAGAATGTTATACTGGGGGCAGATATGGAGGGGGAATGTTATACTGGGGGCAGAGATGGAGGGGGACTGTTATACTGGGGCCGATATGGAGGGGGAATGTTATACTGGGGCAGAGATGGAGGAAGAATGTTATACTGGGGGCAGATATGGAGGGGGAATGTTATACTGGGGGCACATACGGAGGGGGGAATGTTATACTGGGGCAGAGATGGAGGGGAGATGTTATACTGGGGGAAGATATGGAGGGGGAATGTTATTGTTGGGGGAACACCCCTGGGAGCACATGCTGTCAGTTCCAAATTAAAAACAAAATGGTTGCACATATGGGGAGAATACAGTGACACATAGCTAGATGTATATCTAAGTGCTCTAACGTTTATTACATGATACTTAGCACTTATAGAGGTAAATGGCTGTATGCTAATTTAGGCATAACAAACTACATCACATAGAAATATGAATTATCATTGGTAAGAGTACAAAATGGGCGTTTACAAACTATGAATACGTGCATAAGCATACATGGTATGTCCTTGATACTTAGAACTAGTTTAGACTATTCTCATATCTGATGGACATTCTGTGTCTCGTTATGGGACATGAGAAACTAAGTGATATTATGAGAAACTCAGAAACATTCCAACCTTTTCCCTAAATATGATAAGAAAGCACAATTGTAAGTCTCTCATAGTAGCTGCATGACAGAGACAAGACGTTAGTGAAAGCAATATGGAATATACACAGACAAGATGGCGGTATGCTAATCTCTCTCTTTACGCAGATATATTTGTATCCTCACGTTATACTGGGGGCAGATATGTAGGGGGAATGTTATACTGTGGGAGGATATGGAGGGGGAATGTTATACTGGGGCAGAGATGGAGTGGGAATGTTATACGGGGGCAGAGATGGAGGGGGGGCATGAAACTGGTAGAGAAATGGAGGGGATACATGAAACTGGGGGTAGATAAAGGGGGCACTTAAACGGGGGGACATTAAACTGGGGACAACTGGAGGGGCATTAAACCGTGCAGGTAGCTGGAGGGGGACCTGTTTGCCTCTAGTTGCCCCCAGTTTAATGTCACCCTCCAGCTACCCCTAGAGTTTAATTGTTGCTTCCAGCTGCCCGAGTTTAATGTCCCCCTCTAGTTTCCACCAGTTAAAACTGGAGCACTAGGAGGACCACTGACAGGATAGAGATACCAAACTCTATCAGGGAATATCACACCTGTAACACACCTAATGTAGTGTATTTAATAATGTGCACCAAATGTCCCACTGAAAATCTGTATGTTGGAGAGACCGGACAACAGCTTAGAATGCGGATGAATTCACATCGCCATACAATTAGAGAACGAAGAATGGACCTTCCCGTATCAAAACATTTCTGCAATGAGGATCCTAATATCACCGATCGCATGAAAATTTTGGTTTTAAGAGGGAATTTTAAATCAAAGAAAGAGCGACGGATTTATGAGTATAAACTTATGACCCTGCTTCAAACACTGGAGAAGGGGTTAAATCTGTCACATGGTTTTATGGCATCTTACAGAAATCACTGACCTGAGACCCTGAGAACTGATAAAAACCTGGAATTGCTTACATTGTTTCCACCAATAACTAATAACCCTCTACCCCCCTTCCTCCTAGAATTCTATCCCTAGATGTCCTTTTGTACATAAATATGCATCCTTCAGAAATGGTTTTTAAATTTACTTGAGAAAGGAGCCGAGAGTTCCGAAACATTGTAATCTGTCATCATTATTAGTTAGCCATTGAAAAGGTATCAACTACTGAAGACTATCAAGTTTTTTGGTTTTTTTATATTAGAAGAGGGACTTAATACTGTGGGGCAGTTGGAAGGGAACATTATAATGTGGGGGCATATAATGTACGGTGACTGTAGGAGGATTATACTTTGTGGGGGCACATGAAAAGATGATTGAGAATGGGCGGAGTCAACACAGAAGTGGGTGGAGCTAAATTCGCCATGGCACGGCCCTCTAGAATAGTTTCAAATTCTTATGCGGTCCCATGGGAAATTTAATTGCCCACCCCTGTGCTAGAATCTTGGCAGCTAGAGATGGCTGTGATGAGACTGAAATGGATTTGTACAATCCCTAAGACAGGCCAACTTATCAGCCAATTGTTAGGAACAAATACTAATACAATCGCTCGTTCCTGAAAATTGACCAGTCTAAAAGTGCCAACGATGACCCAATGAACAAGACTATGATGCTTTGTTATATATTGTTTTACTCTAACTTTTCGGGTACTCTGTTTACAGTGATCCAAAGAGATACAAATATAGAGATACCCAAGCCGGACTGCAATGAACCCTCTGCAGGTATTTATATTGGCATGAACATGAACCCATGCAAGACCAGATATACTGTAGTTCCTTCCTATTAATCATTTAATATATATTATATTCAGCCACGTTCTATAAAATGAGTCCAACATATAATCATAAACATTAACCCTGACGGTCTATCCTCAGAATAGACCATCAATGCTTGATTGGTAGACGTACATCCTCCGGGACCCCTGGCTACTAGGAGGATAAAGCAGCCCCTAGGTATTAAAAGGGTCATGGACTTCTAGAAGAATCCTAATTCGTACCTTTTTGTATCGCAGTGTTGTATGAAAGTGAAGCCAGAGAATTTCACGAGCAGGATATAAAGGAAACTTTATCAGGTAGTTATATTATCATTCTTCTGCATCCTATTTGTCTAGAATATTCTCTTTTTGTCTCTCTCTGCCTCTCTCTAGGTTGCTATACACATTAGATGATTGTCGTCTGAACATTTCAACATCTAATTTCTATGGGGACTTTTGACTCTTGCCCAAAGACAAATGTTGATTGAGATCAGGATTCCATAGTTGGATTTCCAATGCCCGATCCCCTCTCTTCCTAGTTAGAATACATGCATGCTCGGTCACACTCGGTCGGATCAGTAGAGATAGCCTTTGGTGGGTCACTTGGCCAGTTATCTTATGTGTATGGCCTGCCTTAATCTAATGACTCAGATCCCTAGTATCCCTGATGTCGCCTCTATACCATGTTAAAGAGGACCTTTCATGGGTTTGGGCACAGGCAGTTCTATATACTGCTGGAAAGCCGACAGTGCGCTGAATTCAGTGCACTTTCAGCTTTCCCAATCTGTGCCCCGGGTGAAGAGTTATCGGTGCCGGTACCATAGCTCTTTACAGTCAGAAGGGCTTTCCTGACAGTTAGTCAGGTACGTCCTTCTCCACAGCAGCGCCAATAGTGCTGTACAGTGTGAGCGGGGAGGAACGCCCCCTCCCCTCCTGATAATACTCGTCTATGGATGAGGACTGCGAGCAGAGGGAGGGGGCATTCCTCACCGCTCACACTGTACAGCGCTATAGGCGCTGCTTTGAAGAAGGATGTTCCCGACAGACTGTCAGGAACACCCTTCTCACTGTAAAGAGCTATGGTACCGGCACCAATAGCTCTTCACCCGGAGCACAGATCGGGAATTTAGCGCACTGTCGGCTTTCCAGCAGTATATAGAACTGCCTGTGCCCAAACCTATGAGAGGTCCTCTTTAAGTCATAGTCGAACTTGTCTGAGTAAGATTGTGTAACTCAGAAACTGAGTTTGGTATTCCACAGATTCAGATACCGTTTTGCCACCGCTGATCAGAAGATGCAGAATGCAGCCTATTAGTTACTCTGAGCCACCAGATCTTGTTTTGGAAGCCAACAATGAAGAAGAGAAAGACAAAGGTTTGTATTCTGCTTAAAATGTTTTCTATTCTTGTACTCTAACTTTATAGGGGGGGATGCATCAGTTGATCCCTACTTGTTAGAAGTGTTCGGTGACAATCAGCAGATAACATGTCGGGACTGCAAGCTGTCATCTGTATTTTGTAAGGAATCCTGGAAGTAAGAATTCACTTTCCCTACAGCGCCTCCGCAGGGGAGGTTAAGCATTATACATTGTGCATTCAAATCACTGAGTTGTCTGTGTGTGTTGCTGACACAACAGGTCCTCCAAGGATAGACACTCTTCGCAACCACTTTTCATCATCAAAAGGCCCGCCATATTATCTCAGAATTCCCTAAGTGTCTCTTCTGTAGCCCTCACCTACCAGTATAGCTGGTCCTGGCACAGTAAGACCTCATATACTATGGCACCCCATGGTTATTGTTACCCCCTTCTTTCTACTAGATACTTTAGCATGAATAAACAGAGGAATATATCAAATATAATACTTGTAAGTCTTAGACACCCAATATGGATCCCATGGTTGATTCCCTACTAATATTAAAATACTTTGATTTTGTTCTAATCTGAAATCTCCAGAAAAATTACATCGGCGAAAATCTGGAAAAAGAGAAGCTCAAGAAACCCCCATCTGTGCCCGTAGAAATGGAAGATTGAATATAAGGGAGACAACTGACCCAGGACAAGGTTTGTATCTGATGTATATCTCTTCATAAGTACTCTCTGGCCAAAAGATTAGGATTATTCTGAACCAATAAATTGGGATTTTCCATATGGACCCTATGGATTTAAACAAGACCACATTGGAGAGATTAAAAAGTGGATGACCTACCAAAATACTGACAGAAAATGCTATATAGGAGGAAGTGTCATGGTTGACTCTTGGTTAATATTAAAATACTTCACTTTTCTTCCAATCTGAAAACCCCAGGAAAATTAAAATGCCGAAAATATAGAAAAAGAGAAGCTAAAGAAACCCTCATCTGTGCCCGTAGAAATGGAAGCTTGGGTGTAAAGGAGAAGATTGAGCCAGGACTAGGTTTGTATCTGATGAATTAGAGATACCTTGAGAGATGTGTTTTGCCAATATTCCATACATTTTCCTGCCAGTTTCCAAAGGTATTATTATATTCTGGAGTCTCTTTAGACCCCAAAGTTTTAAAAAAACTGAGACCAAGGGGAGGTGCGGAAGAATAATAAACACTGATAGAGATGAGCGAGTAGTATTCGATTGAATACCTCGCTCCCATAGGAATGCGTGTAAGCGGCCGAAACCAAGGGGTTAAGCTCAATGAATATTTGACGCGGTTAACCCCTTGGTGTTCGGCCGCTTACGCGCATTCCTATGGGAGCGAGGTATTCGATCAAATACTACTCGGTCATCTCTAAACACTGATATTCACCTCTCCTGGGATCCTGTATGGAGTTCAGGGCTCTTCATGTGCGTCTTATTATACTACGGGGTCTGATTTTTGGAAAATGCATAATGCACCTACCCCAATATGTCTTATCTATGACATTCATAGACCCTGATATGGGAGTATATCAAATGGACAATGATCTTTGGGACCTTATTATTGATGGCCTAGCCTTAGGATCAGTGGGGATGTGGCTCCCAGCACCCCAGTAAATCAGCTAAATGAAGGACAGCGGTGTTTCAAGTGAACAGGGCTAACCTGCAGTACCAAACACAGCCACAGCTGTATAGATGGTGCTGTTCAAGGAAAAAACAATGAATGGGATGCCATTTAAAAGGGGTTTTTTTATATTAATGATCAATCCTTAGGCATATTAGGCAAAAAAAAGTTTTAACTCTGGACTGTCATTGGAACTCATTGGTCGGAGCTAGAGAACTAATATAATGCACCCTGTATTACAGTATTTGGGGAGGTACTTGTGATGCTACTATTGGTTTGTAACCAATAACAAATCTTCTTCTTACACCCAGTGACTAAACCTGTGTCTGTAAAGCTGGAGTTCCCCAAACAAGTCTTTAATGATAAATTTAAAGTGCGATGTGGGGACAAGATAGGCATCTTTAAGAAGTCACGCTGGACAGGAGGTAAGCCAACTCCATTTTATCATCACGTATTGAAACCAATGATGACATGGCTATAGTTATTGACATGTAGGATTTAGAGCTGCAGTTTGTTCTTTCTTTGGGATTAGAGATGCAGGCCAATAATGGGGAAGGTGGAGCAAATATCTGATGCTGTATTTGGGTGAACAATAAAGAGGACATGGTGGTCACTGGAGAGTTGTGGCCACTTTATTATGCAGGTCAATTGGAGTGTTAGATATCAGACTCGCACAAATGGACAATTATAGCCTGTTCTTAAAAAGGATATCCACTTTCTGTTATTGATGGCTATCAATTTTAGATCTGCAGGGGTCCAACAGCCGGGATCTCTGCCGATCAGCTGTTCTTAAGCCTGTCACTACAAATTGTATGGTGATGTGAGCAGCTCCTGGAATATAAACAACTACACTGCTGATCTACAAGGGTCCTGCCTCTCCACCATGACACATCTAATATTAACCTATCCTAAGCATAAGCCACCAATAATAGATAGTGGATAACCTCTTTACATGACATCTCAGAAAGCTCCTTTAAGGTTCACATAATGTAACGCGCCGTTGATTCCAACACGTAAACTCATGTCCGAGTCAGCACTGCAAAACAGAATCCCATTGACTTCAATAGGTTCCGTTTAGCGCGCGTAACACATTGAAATCTATGGGTTGAAAAACCTCCCATTGATTTCAATGTGCTACATGCGCTAAACGGAACCCATTCAAGTCAATAGGATTCTGTTTTGCAGCGTTGGCTCTGACACGAGTTTACGTGTCAGAATCAATGGCGCGTTACATCGCGTGAACGGACCCTTAAAGTACCATCTGTGCCTCCCAAGCCTCCAAAAATAGGTGGTTGGAGATCCACATACTTATCAGACGGACTGTATAATGATGAGATCAGGGCTATATGTGTGGGGGCCATATCATCACACCCAGGACCCCTCCTCCATAGGACAAAGGTCACACCAAATATTGATGGGATTTACATTTCTCTTTATGTCATTCACCTCATTGAAACAAGTAAACTATTAACCCTTCTATTTTATGAAGCATTCTTCCAAACCAGTCCACTCCCGTCTAAAACTTTTGCAAAGTACTGTATACCTAGTTTAACTTTGGTATGTGGAAGTTCCGTGAAAATACGTTTCCATGCACACACATAGGCTCGGTACATATCTGCGTTCGGTATTCCGTTTGGGGAGTCCGCATGGGGACCCCCTAAATGGAAACCTATCCACATTAAATAGTGGTTAGCAGTGAAACCAAATGGACCCCTTAAATTATAATGGGGTCTGTGTCTTTTCCACGCGGTGTCCACACGAATCATGCAGGGACAAAAGTACGTCTTGCTTGCATCAGTACCGAATGGAATACTGAATGCAGATGTCAATCAGGCCTAACATTTTATTCATGTGCTGTCTTACTTTTGTAGACTCAAGCAAAGACCTGTGCATTCGATGTGAAGGCCGTAAGTTCTCAGTCACAAGATTTGAAATCTATGGAGGAAGAGGAGCCAGCAAAAACTGGAAGAAAACGATTCAATGTGAGGAGATCAAACTGGAATGTTTAATAAAGGTATAAGAGATTTTATAGGAAAAGCTGTAATATTGCCATATGTGGTGACATTTTAGTTCTTACTGTGACTACTGCGACTATAAAGGGGTTGTCTATGATTTAGGGTATATAGGATAGGGAACTGGCATAAGAACAGGCGGGGAGATGTGAGTGATTCACTAAGGAGGCCGGGGCGCGTAGGGCGCTCTGACGGCATCTGAATGAGAGAGGAGAGAAATGGACAGAGAACAACGGCCCGGAGCTCTGGGGAGTGGTGTACACACCCGGAGGGGAGGCGGCAGCGGTTCTGTGCAGGTAACCAGACAGCAGGGGGGACTAAGTAGTCGGCGGATTTTTTAATCACTACACAGCGTGGAGTCCAAAAATTGAAGCCTTCAATTTTTGGACTCCACGCTGTGTAGTGAACAGGATTGTTTTTATAATCCGATTTTCGATCATTAAAAAATCCCCTTGACTTGTATTAGGATCGGAATCTGGTTCAGATGAAAAATGATCGGAAATCAGTTTTTAAAAACGATCCTGAAATCTCAAGATCGGCTCAACCCTAGTGCTGGGACGTAACAGGGCTATACTTTATTGAGGGCTAATGGTCACTGGGAATAGAGAGAACTATAGAGCTGTGTACAGACCACCTTATTAGAAACACCAAGTGGCTGCTGCATTTATGGATACTATAAACTAGTAAATAGAATAAAATGGGTGTAAAACACCCATGAATTTTCCCTAAATCACGGACAACCCCTTTAAGGCCGGGGCCATGTCAGTAAATCTCTAAAAATCCCAGCTCTACAAGGTCTATACTTATAAGTCTTTGTTTTCTCCCTTTGTTCAACAGGCTGGAATCCTGAAACCTGCCATATGGCCCCCAAATCGTAAGTGGCTCTCAAAATTGATTGTTCCGGTATCTAACCCCATTCCCTAAACTGTATGAATTTTATTGGAGGTGTATAGAATAATATCCATGGCAGACGGTTTTATATTTTGGGGCTCATGAGATTGTACCTCTGTCACTCATCTCAATGTGATGGATTTGTGAACACTTTCCAAGTATCTGTCTGAAGATCCCCGCACATTTTGATGGTGATAGGCTAGATTTCTCATCCAGCGTCAGTCACTGTGATAAATCTGGCGTATGTTCAGTCTGCTTATCTAACTTGTCACTGTCTAGCTAAGAGTAAATGTGCGCCATAGCGCCAAGTGTGTGCCCGGCGCTCCAGTCACCTCTGTCTGATATTGATAATCGCGAATTACATATATGTATTGTATTTGTCCAGGAAGGAAGCGGAAATACAGATTTTCCAGTGAAAAGACGTTGCAGGTCTACAGTCTGACTTTAGCCACGTGACGATGATGCTGACTGTAAATAGAGACAAGATGGCAGGTGATCTTCCTGCCGGTCCCCACGAGGGATTCTCCACAGCCTTACAGTACAGATGTTGGAGTAAATCATATGGCTGGAGTAAAAGCCATCATAGACTTTCCATAAGGAACAAACCAAGCACTGTATATGTGCGGACTGTACGGCTAAACATGATATGGGCGGTCTGGATTTTACTAGTTGCTGTTATCTCTATGCACTGCTTGTTTTCCATTTTTGCCCCTGGGAGGATCAGGGGCATCAAACCTGCGGCTACTGTTACACAGCAGTATTAATAATGTGGAGTATTTCCTAATATACTTGACAAGACTCTGGTGCTCCATTTCTCTACAACACAGCACTACCTTATTGATGTAAAAATATGTAAAGATGTAAAAAATGTAAAAATATCAGCTTCCTGCTCCCACCACTAGGGGTGCTCTGTATAACGCTCTTATACAATTATACCGGTGCCCCCTTGTGGTGATAAAGGGGAGCTGATAAATTTACAATGATATTTTTTGCAGGATGGAGCTCATAACAAGCTCTTGTACTATGTATTATGTATTAGCAGATGGGAGACATTTCTATACATGCTGTGAGCACAATGACATGTTTGATGTCTAGTATGTAACACAATGATATATGGTCATTACATGATGTCAGACATCACTATCATGCTGAGCCTTGTAGTATTGTGCTGTAGATTATAATAGATCAATGTTCTTACATTTATATGTGTATTTTTAGTATTATATTGCTGCAAATATATCACATTTTATATTATACGATATCATTGTATGTTTTCTCATATACAGTCCTATGAAAAAGTTTGGGCACCCCTATTAATCTTAATCATTTTTTGTTCTAAATATTTTGGTGTTTGCAACAGCCATTTCAGTTTGATATATCTAATAACTGATGGACACAGTAATATTTCAGGATTGAAATGAGGTTTATTGTACTAACAGAAAATGTGCAATATGCATTAAACCAAAATTTGACCGGTGCAAAAGTATGGGCACCCTTATCATTTTATTGATTTGAATTCCCCTAACTACTTTTTACTGACTTACTGAAGCACAAAATTGGTTTTGTAACCTCAGTGAGCTTTGAACTTCATAGCCAGGTGTATCCAATCATAAGAAAAGGTATTTAAGGTGGCCAATTGCAAGTTGATCTCCTATTTGAATCTCCTCTGAAGAGTGGCATCATGGGCTACTCAAAACAACTCTCAAATGATCTGAAAACAAAGACTGTTCAACATAGTTGTTCAGGGGAAGGATACAAAAAGTTGTCTCAGAGATTTAACCTGTCAGTTTCCACTGTGAGGAACATAGTAAGGAAATGGAAGACCACAGGGACAGTTCTTGTTAAGCCCAGAAGTGGCAGGCCAAGAAAAATATCAGAAAGGCAGAGAAGAAGAATGGTGAGAACAGTCAAGGACAATCCACAGACCACCTCCAAAGAGCTGCAGCATCATCTTGCTGCAGATGGTGTCACTGTGCATCGGTCAACTATACAGCGCACTTTGCACAAATAGAAGCTGTATGGGAGAGTGATGAGAAAGAAGCCGTTTCTGCACGTACGCCACAAATAGAGTTGCCTGAGGTATGAAAAAGCACATTTGGACAAGGCAGCTTCATTTTGGAAACAAAAATTGAGTTGTTTGGTTATAAAAAAAAGGCGTTATGCATGGCGTCCAAAAAGAAACAGCATTCCAAGAAAAACACATGCTACCCACTGTAAAATTTGGTGGAGGTTCCATCATGCTTTGGGGCTGTGTGGCCAATGCCGGCATCGGGAATCTTGTTAAAGTTGAGGGTCGCATGGATTCCACTCAGTATCAGCAGATTCTTGAGAATAATGTTCAAGAATCAGTGACGAAGTTGAAGTTACGCCAGGGATGGATATTTCAGCAAGACAATGATCCAAAACACCGCTCCAAATCCTCAGGCATTCATGCAGAGGAACAATTACAATGTTCTGGAATGGCCATCCCAGTCCCCAGACCTGAATATCATTGAACATCTGTGGGATGATCTGAAGCGGGCTGTCCATGCTCGGCGACCATCTAACTTAACTGAACTTGAATTGTTTGTCCAAAATACCTTCATCCAGGATCCAGGAACTGATTAAAAGCTACAGGAAGCGACTAGAGGCTGTTATCTTTGCAAAAGGAGGATGTACTAAATATTAATGTCACTTTTCTGTTGAGGTGCCCATACTTTTGCACCGGTCAAATTTTGGTTTAATGCATATTGCACATTTTCTGTTAGTACAATAAACCTCATTTCAATCCTGAAATATTACTGTGTCCATCAGTTATTAGATATATCAAACTGAAATGGCTGTTGCAAATACCAAAATATTTAGAACTAAAAATGATTAAGATTAATAGGGGTGCCCAAACTTTTTCATAGGACTGTATGGAGGCCACTGAAATATTTGACATATCTGTTGATCATGTGTCCTGTATAAACTGCATTATTCAGTGAGGTTGGCACTTTGTATAGGGCACATGTACTAGTAGGGACAGGGCGCACTTATTGGACATGTGGATCACAATTATAGGACAAGGTATCTGGCACTTGTGGTCAGGGCCATCCATTGCAGCCATATGGCAGGACTTGTGGTAGCCGGGCGCCCCCTAGATGGTATCTTAGGGATCAGGCAGAGCGCTCATGAAACTTCCTGCCTGGTCAGGGTCGGACTAGGGTGCACCAGTGGAATTATTTTTAGGGGCCCAAACCACCCCTCTAGATGAGCTGTATCGAGACAGGGTAATAACATGTAGTGAGCAAGGGGGTGCACGATGGTGGTGGTAGTCCAGGGCTGATGGGGGTAGTAGTCACGGTTGTGTCACAGGCCTGAGTGCTATACAACCCTGTTCCCCTGTCACATACATGGACCTTTCCTATCACTTTAGCTGTTACTTTTCTACAGTGTACAGGCTGGAATGACTTCTGTGATAAAGAGTCCAGTAACAACAGTTTGGAAGAACTATACTTGAAAAATCTCTTGTGCATGCAATGTACAGATATCACAGTCTCTTTAGTAGCAAATAGCAGTATAGTTTTTACACTTATCACAAGTAATTGCAGCACTTCAGTCACAGTCCCATATCCTCTGCAATAGCAGGTATACAGATTCTGGGTAGGTAATAGTTAATTTATATACAGTCCAGTGCAGTTTTATGCCCAGTTCACATTAGCATTCGTCCTCCGTCCGCAAGGAGTCCGCATGAGGACCACTCCAAACGGAATACCAACGCTAATGCAAGCGCTGTGCAGTTAAGCACACGGAGCCCATAGACTATAATGGGCTCCGTGTGCTTGCCGCACACTGCCCGCACAATTCATTCGTGCGGGCACTGCACGGCAAGCACACGGAGCTTATTATAGTCTATGGGCTCCATGTGCTTTGCAAGCACATCGCTTGCTATTGCATTCCGTCCGGGGGGGGGGGGGGGTCTCCTTGCGGACGGAATACAAGCGCTAGTGTGAACCAACCCTTAGCTCTACCTCAGGAGATTCAACACATCTTGGCTATACTGTGCAATGTGGTGCAAGAGAGTACTTACAGAGTAGGTGCTAGAGCAATGCCCTATAGCAGGGTGCTAAAGCCGTGAATCAACGACGTGGAAGCCGCTTAGGTTGGATCCAGCTGGGGAACCCATGAGAAGCGTGGATCCAGGCAGAGGACTTCTTTATCCAACAGGTTATTCCCCTGATTTAAGATGATCTCCCAGGCGTGGACTGGCAGGAATTCGGTAGTTGGGATGGACTGGTAGCTGTATGTAGCCCATGTGAGGTTCTGACCACCCCAGAGCAATGCTGGCAGACATGTGGACTGGCTGGAAGACAGGCTTATACTCCATTCTGCAGTCACCTCTTACTGTGAACGCAGGGGCTGGACTGGGACAAGTCTCAGCTCGCCCTAGCAGCAGCTTGTGCTCCTATAGGCTGAGAGCAAAACATCTGACTGAAGTTGCAAGATGCTAAAACATGTGGGTTTGCAAAGTTAAAACAAGGTGCAAAGCTAGTTAACCTCTACACTGCTGCAGACAATGCTAACTGCATGCTAAGCAATGCAATACAATACAATATACAGCGCACTAATAGAATGGCTGACATTAGAGATTACCACAAGACAATATAAGAGACAATATGGTGACATAATGACCTTTTAAACACAACATTAACATCTTGTTCTGGGACACTGCGAACATATCAGGAGCCATGCTGCTCACCTGCCATACAATGTGTACTACTGCACTATCTAAACCCACTGCTACATCCTGTATGGCAAGAGAGCAGCGTGGCTCCTAGAATTGTCACCATTGGCACCCCATTGTCCTCCGCCACTGTCCATTCGGTCTCGTGCTGGCACCTATTTGCTGGGAGTCCTGCACCTTATGTGACTTCTAAGATGAGTTGGGTACAGGATTTCCAGAAATGAAGTGTCGCCATCAGACTGGACAAAGGCGGAGGACAACAGGGTGCTGGGGACAGGTGAGTATGTTTTTTTTAAAAAATTTTTTACACCTCCGTGGCAGTCACAGGGGTCACTGCAATTTATGAACAACCTCTTTAACCCCTTCCCGACATGCGCCGTAATAGTACGGCGCATGTCGGGTGTGTAACTATGGCGACTGCCCGCCATAGCCGCGGAGTGTCTACTGCTTTAAGCAGTAGACAACTGGCTCTAATGCCTCCGATCGGTCCCTGGACCGATCGGAGGCATTAACCCCTCCGGCGCCACGGTCAAAGCATACTCCGGAGCCAACGACACGTTGGCATGACAGCCGGGAGCCTTTACAAGGCTGCCAGGCTTGTCTGCAAGCTCTTTCTTTTGCAGGCTGGTCTATGCAGCCTGCAAAAGAAAGGGTGATTTTTTGTAATGCATTGCATTAGTGATCAGACCCCCTGGGGTTCAACACCCCAAGGGGGTCTAATAAATGAAAAAAAAAAAATATAAAAAGTATTAAAAATTCAAATCATTCCCCTTTCCCTAGAACACATCTAAAAGTAGTTAAATACTGTGAAACACATACATTTTAGGTATCCCCGCGTCCGAAATCGCCCGCTCTACAAATCTATAAAAATATTTTTCCTGTTTGGTAAACGCCGTAGCGGGAAAAATAGTCAAAAGTGCCAAACCGCCATTTTTTCACTGTTTTGATTCTGATAAAAATTTGAATAAAAAGTGATCAAAGCAATAACATTTCCCAAAAATGGTAGAACTAAAAAGTACACCCCGCCCCGCAAAAAAAGACGCCCTATGCATCCCCGCACACTGACGTATAAAAAAGTTACGGCTGGCGGAATATGGCGACTTTTAGAAAAAAAATGTAGTAAGTGCCATTTTTAGAGCACCCATACAATAATAGTGCCCCCACTCAGAACTAATGCCCATTTTAATGTCTTTGTTTATGCCACTACTCTGTAATAATGCCTTTTTATGTCCCCATTGATAGCTAATACCCCTATTGCGCTACCACTCAATAACATCCCCATTCAATAATAAAGCTCCTTTCTGCTCACATTTGGTAATAATGCCCCCTTTGTGCCCCACTCAATGATAATACCCCTGTCATTCCTCCACTTGGTAATAATACTCTTATGGCACTCCCACTCAGAAATAATGCTCCTTTCTGCCCCACTCAGCTGTAAGACCCTTTACAACCCCCTCAATAATGATGCCCTTATTGATTTCAACTCAATAATGCCCCCCACAGTAGCCCCAAATCTGTAATAATGCCTCCTTTGTGCCCCCTAACTCTGTAATAATGCCTCCTTTGTGCCCCCTACAGTAGCCCCCAACTCTGTAGCAATGCCTCCTTTACTGACTCCCACTCTTCAATAATTGCCCCTCTAGTCACCCCTCTGATAATGCCCTCTCTAATGGCTCCCACTCTGCAAAAAGATACCCTTTAGTGGTCCACAAACATGTAATAAATGCCGCTGGGTTAACACTAGCTGTCTGTTATTCTGGTCCGTAGGAGGACACATCTGGAACCTATGGAGCCCCATTGGGCGGACACTGGGACAGAGTCTCCGAAGCAGATGTAAACATATCCAGAGTGAAACACATGCATTTCAATGATAAAATAGGTCATTATCTTGTATTTTTTATTTTTTTAATAAATCTGCCTTCCTTTCTGATATCATACTCTGTACTATATTGTCGTTCTGCCCAATGTCCCCCCATACCTGCATGGAAGAACAACAGGAAGCCATGATCAATTTGCAATGTTCCTCATTATTTATTTCATACACTTCGAATTCTGTAATAGAATCACATCTAGAACGTCATACGCAACTGTTAAGTAAAAATGCAATGTGAAATACAAACTGAAAAAAAAAAACCTTTGTACAAAACTGTAAAAATTAGGCAGCTACATTGGACTAACAGTATCAAAATCCCATGCAAACAGAGTCATTGTGTTGCATGGCTTAAAGAAAGCTGTATGTGTGAATATTCCCAGTGGTTAAACATACAGAACTGTACAGTCAGTCAGTTTTTTACATGAATGATATCTCCTGCTGTGTTATAGATACAATAAAAAGACTAAAAAATAAGTTAAACATGATACATACATTGAGATATCTACCGCATACATAAAATTGTTCACATTTCTTAGTTATCGGTGGCAAAGTCGTTCTTGGCATTGTGTCTAGATGACGGTTGGCATGTAGTAAACTCACAGGCTACATCTCGGAAATAAAGAACGCAAAAACCATGCACTACCAACCCAACATACAACTCAATGGTGCAAAGTAACAACCAGATAGCTACAAGACAAAGCGGATGTCTCTAGTCTAATACAGCGATGGGTGTGTTCCATGCTTTACGGTGAGGCGGGTCATTCCAAGCACTTCACCACACTATGACCATCTTTTCCAATACAAAACAGACCATTTTTTTTATTCTTTTTCATTAGTAGCAAAAACATTGTGGGCTCAATAACACTGACATAGAATTGAACAATGTTCCGTGATGATCTTCCTCATCGGCTTCCTCCTTTCCGAATATTCAGCCAAGGCTTGTGATGTTTGAGCGGCCTCCTGGGGGAGCGACGATACGGTGTCCTGTGCGGCGAGGGTTAGTATCGTCAATCTGTGCACCTGAATAAGATATTACGATAAGACACATTAAGGATATGGCCCCATGTTGCGGAAAAGCAGCTTTTTTTTTTTGTTGTTGCAGATTTTGCTGTGTTTTTTTGAGCCAAAGCCAAGAATGGCTACAAAAGGAATGGAAGATATAAAGGAAACTCTTATATGTCTACCTTTTGCTCAATCCACTCCTGGCTTTAGCTCAGAAAACTGCAGCAAAATCTGCAACAAAAAAATCCAACCAAATTGAAATAGCGCTGTCCACAGCTGGGATTCTGTTCCTTTTGGAATAGATTTACTGGTTTGGCTAAACCTCACATCATAGCATTAGGCTTGTTGAAAAAGTCCTACATGATGTTTAAGGGGGTTACCCCTAGAGGGCAGCAAGCAGAGGGACTGTTTTCCTAATCACATCCTGGAAAACAGATTTGCATATCTCCCATAATCCCCCAGTGGAGCAAAAATGGTTTTGTAAGTCCCCACAAGCCTGCAAAGGTTCTCTCTCCTCAAGGAGTGAGATTATCCCCAGAATTCTCAGAGCTGTACAGAGAATATTTATCAATGGATTTATACCAGTTGTCTGTTGGAAATACATTGAAAAATACGGGCTGAGTCAAGGTTAAAGTCAAGGCACGTGGCCTTAAAATTTGCACTGTGCTTGACACTTTTCTTAAAGGTTGGCAGAAAAGAGACAAAGCTTTGCACCCCAACCAGTCCATATACTGAAATCTACACGGGCCCCTAACTGGAGTACATTTAATTTATGGTACATGGACCACTTCAGATGTGTCAAAATAAGATGCTGAGATACAGCTGTTGAAGGTGAAGCAGAGAGTGAAATATTTTTATAAAAGCACCATGGAGGGGCCTTATTACACTTTACTATGGGGCCCTATGATATCTGCGCCATTCACCCATCTCATATAGGAAAATACACAATTTCTGCCCATACTGCATAGTTATACCTGATAAACTGAAGTTCGACTGATGAAGGTTCCTGATTGGTGGAGGTTGTGGTTTGGAGGGTGACGATTTAGCTGAAGGGGCGGGGGTTGAATACTTTGGATTGGCTGGAACTTCATACACTGGTCCATCGTACATCCCGCGGGACACGGCTTGCAATCCGCTCACCTACAATATATGCATCAATTATAATACTCATAATAATGTTCATATGTTAAAGCCAAATAATGTAATAAATTGCAGTGCCCTTCTGGATGACCGACTGACACTATAAAGCAGCACATGAGAGCTAATATGGGTGACAATCATATCTGATACATACAATTAAAATAATACGGTTACTAATAATAATGCTAAATAATATAATAATTATACATACTAGCAATATTATTAATAATAATAATAATACAAATATTAATAAAATATAATAGCAACAGTAACATGAGGCACCCCTTCATCAGGGCAGACTTGGTCCCAAGGACTGAAGCCAAGCCTACTAAATAAATGTATATAGTCACTGTACAGCAAGGTTCAGAAGCACAACAAGACTCTATTATTGGCTAGAGGTACACATTAATAAGTATATGGTGAGAATACCATGTTTCTTGTCTTAACACGCTGATAAATATACTCTGGGAATGGTTTACGAGGAATAAACCGTCCCATTCCTTGGTTGACATGCAGGTTTCCATCTTCAAACACAATCTTTCCCTGGCTTATAACGATGAGAGGAGCTCCGTGGCACTCCATTCCTTCAAAGATGTTGTATTCCACCGCCTGTCAGTCAAAAAAAAGCGTAAATAAGCCAAAGTACCAAATATAGTAGTATGATCATTTCGGTATATTATAACATGAACACATGAAAAAGTTGTACTAGCCCTCTGCTAGCACTAAGAGCATTGCTGCAAATATCTACTGTATATAAGGATACATGAAAATGAGGTTCTTGGTTTTTACACTTTGATAAAAAAGTAATTGTAAGCCCATCTGCCACAACAAGACCTGACCTCTGTTAGAGGGGACATTACAACATGAAGTACAGCATTTAGGGAGGATCCTCCATAGGCACTAGTTCCTGGATATGACTTCATCCTCTGCACCTCTTACCTGTATATACACTGTACGTTTATTCTTTGTGAACTTACTGATTTGTGGCTTTTTGCAGAAATGGTCTTCATCTTGTCAGGATCCCAAATAACGACATCAGCATCGGAGCCGACGGCGATTCTCCCTTTTCTTGGATAGAGGTTGAATATTTTAGCAGCATTTGTACTAGTGACTGCAACAAACTGGTTCTCATCCATCTTACCAGAGGCCTGTGAGAAAAAGCAGGACAATGGTGACTGCAATGAAACAAGGGGGTCATTTACATCACATGATGCCAATGTAGATCTACAGTAAGGATATTGGGAATAAACTGGGATACACAATGAGATGCTATATTGGTGGTCCGAAGCAGTGGTGCTGCTATATTGGTGGTCCGAAGCAGTGGTGCACACAGACTGACAGAAGGACAGATAGTACGACTGACAACTGTAAGACAGAAGGGCACCTTAGGCCTAGAAGAGGCCTAAATAGATCCTACGGTGGGGACAGAGCTGAATGAGGGAAGGTATAAACTGCTAGAACTGTGATATAGGAGACCCACCATTGCTAGAGAAGAGTCCACCAAAGTTGGTACCTGGACCCAATGGGGGTCATATGCACTGTCTTTCAGATAGACAAACATCCTATATACATAATGTACTGTACATATCTATGTAAGGGTTAGTTCACACGTTGTGTTTTGGTCTGGATTTTGGCGCAGGAAGCCGTGTCAGAATCCGGACCAAAATGTGCCTGTTGCGGCTTACCGCAACTATCGCGGCTTCCTGATCCAGTTTAGGCCCAAATGAATGGGCCTAGTCTGGAGGGATTGTCTTGACGGAATCCGCGTCAAGATAGGGCAGGTCATTTCTGTTTTCCGCTCGCAGAAAAAGGAAATGACCGGCTCCCATTGAATTCAATGGGAGGCGTTTTTTTTGACTTGGGTTTTGACACGGATTCCACGTCAAAATCCGGACCAAAAGACTACGTGTGAACTAGCCCTAACACAACAGCCATCTTTTCGGCACTATCTCCCTTTCATCCTTACCACGGCCTTGTCCCAGACAATCGTCATCCTTTCTTCGATTCCATTCACCCCCTCAGGTATAAGAGTGAAGTTATCCTTTCCTATGGCTTTCTGGGCAGTGCTGTATGAGCAGTGTCCACTTCCCGTCACCTGCAGATCTCCACTGGAAAACAACTTTCAGGTTAGGTCAGAATATGTACATTAATACTTCCTGCACATTATAGAGAACGACCAGAATACATAGAAGAAAGTGACATTATAGTGTGAGCAGTACATTGCTAAGAGGCTGTGAAGGCCTACACTATACCACACGTCAGTTCAGACTCCGATACAGTAATGCAGTTTTGCACCGACGTCCCCTGAGCACTGTCTTTACTAGTCTTTTGCTGCTTATGGTGTTTTCTTCAACATCAGATTACCTAGGGGGCCACACGGTGGCTCAGTGGTTAGCACTGCAGCCTTGCAGCGCTGGAGTCCTGGTGTTCAAATCCCACCAAGGGCAAAAAAACATCTGCAAGGAGTTTGTATGTTCTCCCTGTGTTTGCATGGATTTCCATCCCATATTCCAAAAAAAAGACTGTGTGTTGACAATCTACATTTTAAAAAAAACCATTAGATTACCTACAGATGTGCCTTTCCTTACTCACTAGGCCTCTTCTATGGCATCATGGGCCCCAAGCAAGTACCGAAGCCCGTGACAGGACCTTGGCAGTCATATGGGCCGCACCAATGTCAGAACACTCTTATGCATGCAAGGAATCCAGGCGAGGAGATGAAGAGTGAATATCAGTGTATATTATTTTCCCCACACCTCCCCTAGGCCTCCACTTATTATAACTGAGGGTCGGGAGACCCCAGAGTATAAACAGGTATTTGTGAGTGGCAAACTCCAAAAATTTCTGGAAACATATAACGAACCCAGCTCATTACGAACTGGTTAGTTCTTATCCAACTCTTGATCCCCTCTGGTTATATGCCTTCAAATCATAAACATGTCCACAATGTCCACTCCATACTGGTGGAAGATATTCATCTACACAGTATTACATAGGGGTGTTAGGTTGTCTTTATTGATTTATTGGCAACTCTAACCTATATCGTTCAGCGGTTAGCACTGGAGACGAATAACGTTGCTTATTTCAGATGAATGGGAGGCCATGTAATATGTTGTTGCGTTGACTCCACTAGAGCAGGACATGCTTTGTGCAGCAGCTCTCTGCTCTGACTCCTATAGGAGGTTCTCTACTTACCATATTCACATGTCCTACAATGGCACATGATCAGGTAATCCATAACTTTCCTGTAACAATATAAGCCTACAGTTTGATGTTTACTGGGGAGCTTTAGTTCTTACCATGCTAGCATAGTATTCAGGTAATCAGGAGTAGTGGGATCTGGACTGAGCGGTGGGGAGGTGACAAAGGCTGCAGCTTTTGCCCAGTTTTTGCTCCAGTAATGGGTTCCATCTGTTCCTAAACTTGCTGTAATGGGCTCTCCAAACACCAACGCACCTTAAAGTGAGAAAGAAAGATTTTTAGAAGGTCTGTCTTACAAAATGAAGAGACGGAGTTTGGTTCTTTATTGCCATCTCAAATATCCATCATTGGGTAAAAAGTCATAAAACGGAGATGCTAAAGGCATATCATAAAGCAACCAAATGGCCAAATAATTGCACCCCATGGCCCGGCAGACGTAGAATTACACTAATAAAGGTGACTAGACTACGGTGCACCTAGTCCACACCACAGACTACATCCAGACAACCACCATATTGAGAAGACTACCTCTGATCTAGAGAAGAGGGACAACCACTATATTCATGTGCCTAGAGGCCTAGCACAACTGGTATAGCTTACCTTTCTTCCTGGCTTGTGCGATGACATCAGCAGAGCTCTTGCTCATGACTTTGGTAATATACACGGGGGCGTTGATTTGGCTTGCTATGGCAATGGCTCGGAATACTGCCTCAGCTTCAAGCTGGAAGAAGAAGAAAAATACTGCTTTAACTAAGTAGTCCTATATAAAAAAAATTCTGAAATGGGCTCTTATTGACTTATTCTGTCAGGTCATGGGGGCCAAAGGGTAAGTTCACACGTAGTTTTTTTGGACAGGATTTTGAGGTTGTATTCACCTTAAAACCCTGACCAAAAAGACGTCTCCCATTGAAATCAATGGGAGCCACTCAGGAATTTTTTCAGGGAGTCGATTCTTCCAGCTCCTGGAAAAAAGAAGCGAGGTGCTCATTCTTCAGGCCTCGCGATTCGGCCTGAAGACACTCCCTCCTCCGGACTAGGCCCATTCATTGGGCCTAATCCGGAGCGGAGTGTAGTGTACCCGCTTTCAGTCGTGGCTACCCGGCTTTTGGACTGGAACCTGAGGCGGCCTCCGCCTCAGGTTCCGGTTCACAAAACCCGGTGTGAACTTACCCTAAGTATAACTTGTGATAAAAGGGAGACTCACGTTAAGGCTACATACAGATGACGGTGTACTTTGTCGGTGTGCTGTCCGTGTTAATAGATAGCACACTGACCCATTCATTTCTATGGTCTCATACACTGACAATTACGGTATGTATCAGGGGTCTGTCTGGGAGACCGTGAACATGGAGGCAAAACTTAGGACAGGTCTTACTTTGTTCGTTGATTGAAATGTATGGGTCTTACGCACAGCACACTGATAACATCCATGTGCCATTGGTACCGTTTTTTCTCAAACCCATTCATGCATATTCACATGCATGTAGCCCAAGGCAGATTTTGGGGTATATTGTGCCTTTAATGCTCTCAAAATATTTTCCCTCCTAGCAAGCTGTAATGGAATAGTTGTATATTCATAACCGACATGAAATGGCAAAAAACGTTCCACACTGCAAAAAAAAAAAAAAAAGCACCAAAAAATTCTGCTGACAGGATGGCCAGAGGGAGGCCTTCTACTTGGAGCCTGATGAAAATTTTATCATCCACATCATAACTTTGAATTAAACACGGACTTTTGATCTTTCAAGGACGACCATGACAGCAGCAAGCGTGAAAGACTAAATAATTCAATGCTCAGAATTTAGCTGATTCACAGCAAATCTAGAAGATTCAGCAACCAGCAGGTGTGAATAATCCTCACTTATTCTTTATTTATATAGTCAAGCACCCGTGATAGATATCATCAAGCCCACTCTGTCAGCGTAAAGCCATGATAATATTAATTCTTAATAAATCAGTTTAGTTACTTCCATCCAAAAAAATTGTAAAGACATTACAAAAACGTTGCTCTTGTTCTCAGCAGTAATGATTCATTTCTTCATATATCTCTATAGTCATCTGAAATCTTTTTTTTTTCCTGACAGAGTTCCCCAAATGTGCCCATGCAAAGGCAAATATATGTTGGCTACCTACAGCCACCACCAGAGGGAGCTTAGGAGCCTACTGGTATACATTGAACTTAATATCACAGAATGTAGTAAGCTCCCTCTAGTGGCAGCGGAAGGCAGCCATCATGTAATATTTCCAATTTATATCTGAACAGGGCATTTGTAGCTTTCTATGTATAAAACACAGCCCAACTGCTATAAAAGTTACATAGGCTTGTTTTAGTCTTCTGCTTTACACTGGAGCGTAACTTGAGGGGGTGCAGAGGGTGCAGTCGCACCGGGTCCAGGAGCCTTGGAAGGCCCATAAGCACTGGCATCAGTATTGAGATTGCAGCTTCCATCTGGCCCATAAGCCAAGGAGACCCACAGATTACCCCTAACCACACTAAGGTGGAATAAACTCCTCAGCACTTGTAACCATCACTATCAAGAATTCCCTGTAGGGATGAGGTAGGGGGAACCGGACAAAAGATTGCACTGGGCCCACAAGACTTTAGTTACGCCAATGGCTCTAAGGTTTTTTAGCTTATCTAGTGTAAAACAATTGAAAAGCAGAATTGGAGATCAGCAGATAACATTGCAGCACTACATACGTACCTCCTCGGGTCGGCTCAGAGCATGTCCTTCAGGTCCAGTTATGCCCATTTCTAATATTCGTTTTTGTTCCTATTCAATAAAATGTAAATAAATCACTTATATGCTGTAACAATAAAAACTTGATAGTCATAAAATATATTTACATTTAATTTGGGAAAGTTTAAAGGGGTTGCCCATGATTTTCTTTTTTATTTTGGCCTATCAGGCTTCACCAGCCCCTGCACTGATCAGCTGTTCCGAGGTGCAATGTAGGGAGGCAGAAGTAGATAGTTCCATATATATTATATACTGTGAATAGGGATGTGTAGATTTAACGTAACATATGAGAGGAGACTTGTTAAAAGGTTATATATCCATCTGCCATCAGTCTGATCGCTAACACACAATAAAGCACTTAGTATGAACGACCGATATAAAATGAGAGTCCCGTCCTCAGGACTGCGGGTGAATACTAAATGGCAGCAATTCTCCTTCAGGAAACAGGATTACCCATATCCTATAAATCATGGAGCGGAGCACAGACAGGAAGTAATTACAAGGATTCCTGATTCTTGTCTGCAAGACGTGACCTGAATGGTAATGGCCTACAATAGCACAAAGTCCCTCATACAGAATTGGATCTCTGCAAACCTCGTATTGTACAGAGAATACATGAGAGAATAAGAATTTCATAATATTTATATCTCAAACTTGTTCTTAAAAGAACACAAAAATAAAAAATGGGCATTCTGTATGAGAAACATTTTTTTATATTTTTATATTATTATTTTCTATATAATAATATCATTATTAATATTATATTTATTTTACTATTATTTATAGTTTTCTAGTCATGTCTAACCATGTAACAAGTAATTATAAAATGCTGTAGTTTTCCTCTTTGCCACTAGATGTCAGCAACCCTCACTACAGGATAGTAAAGAAAGTAACTACTTTTACAGCCTACAGTAAAACTGATCTTTATCACCTCAATATTAACCTACACTAGAGTAAAAGTTACTGACGGAAAAGCGGGTCTACTGATCAAGAACTAAAGATTGTGAATGACAATCTGTTTTCCCTTAGCCCAAACAGCAGCACAACTGGGGTAATCCTGCCCCTATGAGCTGTTAGGACAGGTGGAATATTTAATTACCTAACAGCAATTAACCCCTATAAGAGGTCAGAGGACCAACTCCCCTTTGTGTTAGTAGCAAGTAAAGTTTTAGACATCTATTTAACAGAAGTAATATGACATCCAAACAAATAGTACAATTACAGCATAGGGAGGGAGCCTTGTGCTGCTGTTTGGGCTAAGGGAAAACAGATTGTCATTCACAATCTTTCGTTCCCCCTACGCCCAACAGCAGCACAACTGGGGATTTAGCAAGTATCGCTTTCCCTTAGGGCGGGTGATTCTGGCAAGCTGATGCCAATACCGAATGTCCAAATGCTGTGGACTCCCTTGTTCGCCACTCAAGTCTATAATGTTTGGCGAAAGTTAGCTGAGAACTCCAAGAAGCCGCTGCACATATCTGTTCCAAGGAAAGAAAACGTCTCTCGGCCCATGATGTCGCCACTGCTCGGGTGGCATGGGCACGGATAAGGTCTGGTACCGGGAGGTCCTGAGCACGTAGGGAGCAGATAATGGCTTCTCTAATCCATCTTGATAGAGTTGGTTTGGATGCTTTGGTCCCTTTGGTGTGGCCAAACACATTGATCAGCAAATTCTCTGACTTCCGAAAGGACGCAGTCCGCTCTAGATAAATCTGCAATGCTCTCACCAAGTCCAACTTGTGCATCCTTTCCTCCCACTCAGAGGTGGGAGAGGGGAAAAACGCTAGTAAGACGATTGCCTGGTTAACATTCTGAGGCGTGGGTACCTTTGGCAAGAATCCTGGGACAAACCTCAGTTGCACTCTGTCTGGAAAGAAGGTTATAAATGGCTCAGAGGCCGCTAGGGCTTGTAGCTCACCGACCCTCTTGGCGGAGGTTATTGCCAACAGGAAAGTTATCTTGTATGCTAGGTACTTCAAATCCACTTCAGATAGGGGCTCAAAGGGGGGCGCACAGAGCCCTTGCAAAACTGCGGCCAGGTCCCAGATCGGGACCGGTGGCTGCACCTGAGGACGGAGTCTAGTAGCCCCTCTTAAAAATTGCTTAATCAGAGGATCTAGTGCTAGCCGGGTCTCCAGGAGTGCGGACAGAGCTGAGACTTGGACTTTCAAGGTAGCAGGTGCTAGCCCCTTCTCCAGGCCATCTTGTAGGAACTCCAAGACTGCATTCCTATCAGGGTCGCGCTGGTTACTCGAACACCAGTTCTGAAAGATTCGGGCGACCCTCCGGTAGCTCTGGTTAGTTGACTCCGCTCTTGAGTGCGCCAAAGTTCTTAGCACTCCCTGGGATAATCCTCTTCTGCCAGCTAAAGGCTGGCTGACCTCCAGGCAGTGAGGTTGCATCTGTTCAGGCCTTGATAGGGCCGGCTGTTCCGGGTTACCAGAGTTTACACTGGTGGAAGCCTCCAGGTGTTCCTCCGTCTCATGAGAGTGAGGACGGTCAACCATGCCCTTTTTAACCAGAATGGCGATTTCCTTGCCAAGTTCCGGTTCTGCCTGCGTTTTGTCAATACCTTCCGAATCCTCAGTTGACGAGGGTAGACGCACTTCCGTCTGATCCTCCCTGGTATTGACAGGGCATACAGCGCTGGAGGATTGTCTTCCCGAACTGGGGAGCGACGTTCCTATATTGCAGCGCCGTTTGAGGTGGCCATCAGATCCACCTCGGGGAGACCTCATCCTTTGATAGGATAGTGGAGAGCATCCTGGTCTGGGGATGACCTGGCTAAGGTCCTCCGCATTTTGGTGAGTCAGTCCCACCGACTGTAACCTGGAATTTGAACCGCTGGCCGCTGGGGAATACATAGATCCAAATAGATGAGGATCCTGGCGTCTGGTGACGTGGAGAGGGTTCTCGTCCTCTGTCCGGGATGACCGTAAACGGCTGTGAACAGGCTGTCCGTCCTGGTTCTTTACTCCCGAATTTGTGGAGTCCACGTCAGAAGCTTCACCTGAGCTCTGGTAATTTCTTGCCAGCTGGGTAAGCGCGTTCTCTTCAGGTAACGCCAGGTGCTCTGTACCAGGGTCTCCCCCAGATGAGCTCCCCTGGACCGGGAGGCATCTGTGGTCAACAGGGTCTAGGTAAACCTGACCGAGGACCTGCCATCGTGAAGATGGGTCTGCCGGGCCAATCATGGCCGGGCACTGATGGTTCACTGGATAGGCTCTTTTAGTCCCTAGGGACAGCGATTCCGGACTCGCAGCTTCTTGACATAGAGAAGGTGCCTCCAGGTAGGAGAGTCCCTGGTGAATCCCCGGAACTGGATTCGATTTGATGGAATCGTGAAAAATCTTAACGGGTCTTCTTTGATCCTGGCTCTGAGAGGCCTTCTGTCCCCCTAAAGGGCTCCCCAGCCCTACTAGGGAGCTGGGGGAAGACCCGTGGATACTACTCCCCTGGAGATAGGGGGGGCTGAAATTCTGCCATCTGGGAGGGTGGAAACTTGAAGACAAGGTTTTCCATCTGGGTGTTCGTCCCATTGATCTAAGGTCCTGGGCCGAGCTATGAGAGATCCTGCGAGTGTACCTGGCCTGAAGGTTCCCTAAGGAAGCCGCATCCCGAGACGGAAGCGGTCTATGTCGAAGATGAACCTGAGTCCTTCGCCCAAGATTCTGGAAACCACGAAGCCTGGAGGGAGATCCTTCTGGACGGGTACTCAAAGATGAAGTTGTTTGGGGCCCTAAAAAGGGCAAGATGTTCTCTCGGCCGGTGGAGCCTAGATGTAGCCAAGGACCCTGGGACCTTTGCGTCGGGGCCCTAGATGGACGGGCCCGCTTTCTCCCAGGATGGCAGACCACTAATGGGTCAGGGATCCTTCTTACGGTCACGGAAAGTACCGCGTCCTCTACCTCGGCCCTGGGGAGCGGAGCGTCCACGCCCCCTGAAACCTCTGGTGGAGGACCCTCGGCCTTGAAAGGCAGTTCTTCTCCTTTCTGGCGGCTGCGGCAGATTTTTAGTTTTAGTGTCCAGCAGATCCTCCATGATTTTGTCCAGGGCTTTGCCAAAGAGCCTACCGGGCTCAAAGGGCAGGGTACAAAGCCCTAGTCTGGAGGAGTTGTCCACCCTCCATGGTTTAACCCACAACAGTCGCCTGGCCACAGTGGTGAGGGCCATAGATTTGGAGGCGAGTCTTAGTTGCGACCTGGAGGATTCAGCCAAGTGGTCCACCAATAAATTAATATCGGACATAGCCGATAGGAGGTCGTCCCGGTGGACCCCCGTGTCTATATCCCTAGCAAGGGAAGATAGTTCGGCCTGTAGGGCAGAGACCACCTCATTAGCCGATATGGCCACGGAGGCCTGCGACGAGGCGACAGAGTATGCCCGCCTCAGGGACCCCTCTACGCGGCGGTCCAACGGGTCCTGCAGACTTGAGCCGTCCTCGGCTGGCAGGACTGTGCGGCGGGATAGTTTGGCAACTGCCACGTCTACTTTTGGCGGTGGTCCCCAGGCCCCCTGCTGGGACTCAGATATAGGAAAAAGTGCCCTGAACCTAGCGGAAGGTGTAAATGCTTTCTCGGGACGCCTCCACTCGCCTTCCATTACCTGGACCAGGTCCGCACTAGCTTTAAAGGACTTTGCCCTCCTGCTTGGCCCTTCCCCTGCCTCCCGATCACATGATCTGAGGACTCTGAAAAGTCTACCCATCTTTTCGAGGGGAAACACCTCCTTCTCCACCACCACCGGGTCTTCCTCTGAAGACTCAACCTCCCCGATGTGAAGGCGTTCTAGGGGCGGGAGGGAGGGCTCAGAAGGCTCCAACCGAGGCCTCTTGGCGAGGTGGGAAATGGTCTCATCCACTTTCCTCATGGACTGGGACACGAAGTCCTTAACCCAGGAGACCATCTCTCTGATTGGGGTAGCTTCGGAGGGAGGCGCTCTACATCCCTGGCAGTACCTGTATTCACAGGCGTCAGGGAGGGGGATATTACATCGGGCACAAGACAGATGTCTCCTCTTCGCAGTGGTTTTCCTCCGAGGGAGGGTCGAAGAGGATGAGGAGGACATACTAGGAGGAAAGAAGCAGCATAAAACAGAAAATCCGGACCTCAGCAACAACAGTAGCCACAACAGCAGCAGCCCCTCCCCCCAGCACCACCACCACCAACCTTGATAACACGCAGTTGAACTTCCAGCTCTTGAGCTTCTCCTGAGGCAGCAATGCTTCAGAAGTACCTGCAACCGGAGCGACAGGTACCATACTGTGGTGGAGGGGGGGTTTAAATAGGTCGGCTGGGGGAGGGACAGGGGAGGAGCCACGCCCCCTTCACCTGGGTCCGAGCTCCACCTAATTTCATAACAACTCGCCCCCCCCTTCGAGCAAGCGGGGGGGGGGGGGAGGGAAGACACACTAACAGCAGTTGCTTACCTGCTGTTCATTGTTTCCTATGATCCTGCGCAGCCTGCCGCGGCACATACCTTAGTCGCGCGGCCTGCGCATGCGTGGTTTCCCCGGAAGCAGTCCCCGGCTCGGACGGAACCTGGGAGCTGAGAAGTAGTTCCCAGCCCCCGCCGGCAGACAAAAGGTTCCTACCTGCCGGAACCTGCAGCGCCCGGACGTCCGCGATGCCGCCTGCAGAGCGGAGGATTAGATACAATGGTCATCACCCAGGATACTGGAAGCAGAAGATCCCGGGGACCATCAGGTGACACCCACTTGCTCCAGCAGGGAACCCGGACCGGCGCAGGGAGAGAGCCACGCAGCAAGGTACAATCTTTAGGGGGGGAGAGGGGACCCCTATAGGAGGCCAAAGCACCTCTCCCCCGTCCACCTGTCCTGTCCCACAGGACAGAAAAAAACACAAAGGGGAGTTGGTCCTCTGACCTCTTATAGGGGTTAATTGCTGTTAGGTAATTAAATATTCCACCTGTCCTAACAGCTCATAGGGGCAGGATTACCCCAGTTGTGCTGCTGTTGGGCGTAGGGGGAACATTAGCTTTCGCACAGATAATAGCAAAGGGAAGACTGTGATATTTAACCCTCTTTGAAATGACCACCCAAAATTTGCATGGGAGGATTGCAATACTGGCAAAGTATATGATAGAATGTGATCTGTTACAGCAAAAGGATCTACCTATCTATATGTATATCAATCCCTCATATCTATCTATCTATCTATCTATCTATCTATCTATCTATCTATTGTCTATCTATCATCTATCTATCTATCTATCTATCTATCATATATCTATCTATCTATTGTATCTATATCCTATCTATCTATCTATCTATCTATTGTCTATCTATCATCTATCTATCTATCTATCTATCATATATCTATCTATCTATTGTATCTATATCCTATCTATCTATCTATCTATCTATCTATCTATCTATCTATTGTATCTATATCCTATCTATCTATCTATCTATCTATCGATCGATCGGTCTATTTACATGCTATAGGCATCCTATTGTGGCAGGGTTACACATACTTATGATATTTTTGTGACTATATAGGCTATCAGTACTGTTATTGATATCATAGTTGCTGTTTTCACAGTGACCGGTGTTTGTAAGTCTTTCCTACTTTGTATAATTCTATATTCCTTTGTATATGTATTTTATATTAATACAATAGATTTTTGCTATTTTTACTATATATTGGTTGTCTCCATATATTGTTGTTGAGGTGTGATATCTCTAGGTGTAGTTTAAGAAAACTTAATAAATCCCACTTACCTGAGCTATTAAATCTCCATTTTCGGCATGCACCATTATTACAGCACCATGTCCCTTGAGAAAGGTAAAGATTTCATATAGCTGTAAAGAACAAAAAAATAAATTTAGGCTAATGGATAATTGGAAGGATTAGCCTAGTCATGGCACAAATCCACTGAAAATGTGTAGTCTGGAGTTAGAAAGAGGACGAAATAGCGCCATTGTTGCTAGTGTGCTATGTTAGATTTTGCAGCTCAGCACAGACTCCAGTAAATATTCCCCTGACTATAAATCTTCCCCGGGATATTTTGAGCTGAAGGACATAGATACTGTACCTGGCTATCTGTCATTTGGTATAGATCTTTGTAGGCCATGTACACCTGAAATGAATTGACACCTATAAAGAGGAAAAGATGAAGCTCTGTTAGGTCTCTTAAAGGGGTTTTTCAGGATTTAAAGTGGATGACCTATCCTTAGGCTAGGTCACCAAGTAAAGATCAGTGGGGGTACAACACATGGTTACCTAGCCCATCAGCTGATTTCACTACTTAGCAAGCAGAGTGACGTACATTGTATAGTGGCTGTGCTTGGTAAGACAGCTCAGTCCCATTCACTTGAATGGGACTGAGTTGCAATCAGCCTATATGACCAATGAATGTGACGTCATATGATCTGTGCAGCGAATGTAGCACTCAGGGAGTACTGCTGCTGCTTTGAACAGCTACTACGTGGGAGTCCTAGATGTTTCCTAAGGTCATCAATTAAAGAGTCCCAAAAAAACCCTACGTGAAATCCCACAACAAAAAAAAACACTGTGGGAAAAACCATGGCAGCAACGCATCACAGTTCTTCCCGCAGCACTTTTGACAGAATGTTCACAGAGTTATCCTCTGCAGATTTTCTGCTTCAATGATACGTACAGGGTGTCCAGAAAGTAAGTACACAAAATGAAAGAGTTAACTTTAGCCGGTATATGAAGCGTTTTTTATTAATGAACATGTGATCGGAAATGCTGCAGGTAGACCGAGATGTAAGCCTGTAATTGTGAATGTAACAGTAATTCTTGTGGGGACATGTGAAGTCCATTGTGTACGCAACCCCTGTGCCAACCTGCGAAGAGCTGGTGAACCGTATCCAGGCTGTGTTCGTCGCAATGAGAGCCATGCCAGGAGTCTGTGAGTGGGTGCGTCAATCCATCTCCCGGCGTTGCACTGTTTGCATTGAGGCAGGTGGCCAGCACTTCCAGCAATTCTTGTAAATAAGTAACAGTGATTAAACTGATTCCCATTAAAGCGCTTTCTCTTCTTCGTTTCTCCTTCCACATGGCGCAGCGAGGGATAGGAAACTGACCACTCGGTCTACCTGCAGCGCCACAACCGTGCATTTTCGGTCACATGTTCATTAATATAAAACGCTTCATATACCGGCTAAAGTCCACCCTTACATTGTGTGTACTTACTTTCCGGACACCCTCTATAGAGAAAATGCTGGTATTTCTGTAGGTATAATTGACATGCTGTGATTTCCAAAACCACATGGGGCCCCTGACCTTAAACGACTTGAAAGGGAAACACTGGTGACAATAGGAGTTTTCCAATGTAATTGCTTAGTTTAATCCTTTCAATTCCAAAAGGAATACTCTTTTGTTTTATGGAGCACGTGGATGAGCTGCAGTCCTCATCACTATTGGTGAACACACTGGATCCACTTTGGCATTGTAGGACAGGATAACTGCAGTTCCCCAGGACTCAAATGGAGTTTGGTAACAGATCTCAAATTCTAAGTGACTTGTCCAACGTACATTTCATTGTAAGCCATGTGTGACTCCAATTCACCATCCTGGGTCAGGCAATCTGTTAGGGGGCATTCACACGGCGCTGACTCTGGCACGATAACTCGTGTAAGAATCAGCGCTGCAAAACAGAATCTCATTGACTTCAATGGGTTCCGTTTAACACGCATAACGCATTGAAATCAATGGGTTAAAAAGCGTCCCATTTGCAGCGCTGATTATTACGCGAGTTATCGTGCCAGAGTCAGCGCCGCGTTACTCCGTGTGAATGCCCCCTTAGGTGTTGGAGGACGGTAATGGCAGCAAAAGACAATACAGAGACCCCTCTAGCATACAGAGTTAAATTTCTAGCATGTAACACCTCAAAGCATGACGGGAGGGATAATTGTTAAGATCGCAGGATGTCTCACAATGCCTTATTCTTTGTGTCTATCTAAACAAGTTAGGCATTCGTCATTCTGATGTGAACTTGACTTTCCTGATTTTAAGTCACAGCATACTAAATACTGTAGTGATCGGCCACTGTATACCCTCAGTATATACCTTTGTCTTGCATCAGAATGTCCAGCTCCTCTCGGATCCCATCGTACCAGCTGGTGATGTCCACGTGGAGGGAGTAGTCACAGCAAGATTTGGTATCGGCCACTTCGTGCCATTTCTCAAATGAGGCCAAAATATTTGATCCAGGATCGGGAACCACATGGTCGACTAAAAGAAGAAATACATTACAGTAAGTCGTGCAAAGGACATGTGCACATAGTGCTGTAGTATGTTGCACAGTGTGTATACCGACAGTGTCACAGATACACTGAAAAGTATATTTTAAAGTATACAGAAGTGTATGTATAAGTCTGAGTGCCAGTAATAAAAATGGAGGTGCAACTCAACATCTGGTCAGTACTATAAAGTGCACATAATGCCTATATAGAAGCAGAGATAACCCAATTCCTATAAAGATTTTCCAGTTTCTGCCAATAAAGCGCAATATTTGATCTGGGTCCTTATGCGTCGCGACACAGGCCCGGGTCATGTGACATCCTTTACGTCATTGAAGATGGCCGACATCAGCGGTGAGTTCAGCGGAGCCAGGGATAGGTAAGTAACAGTGTTTTTTATGCTTGTATCCCCCTCAGTCTCCGATTATTAGTGCTAGTTCACACATGGGCAAAGGGGCGGATTTTGACAGCGGATTTCGCTTCAAAATCTGCCCCTTTACAATGGTGGTCTAGAGGCAGCACCCTCCTATGTCGGCTCATTCATTTGATGGTCGCGGCAGGCGGGTTTTGACCAGAGAGAGACGCGGCTCGCCGCGGCTCTCTCTGTGTCAAAACCCGCGCGGACGGTTCACATGTGAACTGACCCTTATACTCTGGGGTCTGAAAACACCCCAGAGTATAATAATTGTTCATGGGTGTCCACAATGGGACATAATACTGTGTGCAGGGGCCACTATGGGGCATAATACTGTGTGCAGGGGCCACTATGGGGCATAATACTGTGTGCAGGGGCCACTATGGGGCATAATACTGTGTGCAGGGGCCACTATGGGACATAATACTGTGTGCAGGGGCCACTATGGGGCATAATACTGTGTGCAGGGGCATCTATGGGGCATAATACTGTGTGCAGGGGCCACTATGGGGCTTAATAGCGCGTCCAGGGGGGCAGGGTGTCGGTCGGTCAGGCTCCTCATCATCGGTCTGGGGGGGGGCCCATGTCAAAAGTTCGCCACAGGGCCCCGCCATTACTAGTTATGCCACTGACTGTAAAATTTCAAGTTTCCAGACCTCAGTCATGTACTTGGAACTTTCATTGCCTCCTTCAGGACTACTGAGTATGCAGACCATGCTTGCGAACAGTTGGGCAGTGACATGTTGGAGAATGGCACAATGTCTACATCATATACAGGAGCATTGTTACCACAGGAATTCATGTAGTCACCATGTCCCCTCACGTATCTGCTCCGGCCTACCTCACACATTGTACACATGGCTGATATACCATAGACTACTGCTATATAATGCAGGTTCATGAGTCCTGGTGATTGATGGAGAGATAGGTATCTATGGTGGAGCTAGTAGGTGACATGTAATAGAGACGCTGGTGAGAGAGGAGAAGCCTGGACTGGTTGTTAATGGTGATTCAATATGGAGGCTGCACTGGCGCTGGTAATCCCTGCATATGACCTCCGTGCTATTTACTGGTCATGCTGAGTATAGGTTATTGGTCTCCACATCATGTGTATGGAGTTTAGTAATCTGTATGTGACCCCTCCATCTCAGGGCTGTATACTAGTCATACTGTATATATACACACAGTCCAGTCATATTAATGTGACCACTGCCTAATTTTGACGTCAACGTTAAATAACCAATCGCAGAAGGCACGTGTCATCAGCCATCTGGATGCACTCATCATTGTGGAAGGCACGATGGATCTACACAAGTATGCATCTATCCTTGCGGACCATGTTCACCCCTACATGTGAATTGTTTTTCCTCAGGATGATGGCATCTACCAGCAGGACAATGCAACGTGTCATAAAGCTCGCAGTGTGCATGCGTGGCTCGAGGAGCACCAGGATGAGTTTACCGTACTCCCTTAGCCAGCAAATTCCCCGGACTTGAACCGGATTGAGAATCTGTGGGACCACCTCGATTGGGTTGTTCGCCCCACAGATGCTCAACCGTGTAACCTAGCACAGCTGGCCACAGCACTGGAGTTGGCATGGCTCAACATCACAACATCCCCTCTCTTCCTGCACATCTCGCAGCGGTCCGCTCTGCCAAAGGTGGTTATTCTGGATTTTGAAAGGTGGTCAAATTAATGTGACTGGACTGTGTAGATGATCTGTATATGGCCCACATATTACTACCATATACTGGACATAAGGTCAGTACTGAACCCTGCTGTGTATTGGTTATTATCCCTCCCTACATATGGCGTCTGATAAACAATATACGACCTCTATATCAGCGCTGTATACTAAATCCTGTTTAGAGATATGGCAGTCTTCAGTTGGATGATGGTGTTCCTATAAAATCTCCACCCTTACGCTGGGTTCACACCTGCGTTTGGGGTCTCCGTTCTATGGTTTCCGTCTTCTGCATGCCAGAAGACGGAAACCATAGACCGGGTCCGGCCGTGAGCGGCGGTGAGCGTTTTAGGCTCTCCGCCGCGAAACCGGATTTTTTTATCCGGACACAGAGTACTGCATGTCCGACTCTGTGTCCGGATTATAAAACCCGGTTTCGCGGCGGAGAGCCTAAAACGCTCACTGCCGCGCACGGCCGGACAGCTTTCTCACCCATTCAAATGAATGGGTGAGAAAGTCTCCTGCAGGTTTCCGTCTCCTGCCTGTGTTTTAGGCAGGAAACGGAAACCTAAGTACGGAGTGCCGGGCCGCAGATGTGAACGAGCCCTTACCACATGGATACAGTTATAATGTGGCCAGTTTATACTCCATACTCATACATGAACTAGAGGGAAATTGGGTTTGTCATGTATGGGCCTCACTACACATCACTGCCCCCACATAAATACACAGGATTTGAAGGGTCCAACAATCTAGAAGGACTTCCAAATACCTAAAAACTCTGCACCTAAAGGTGGCCTTACATATTAGAGTAGGATCAACAGAACTCCCAGATTTTGGCAGGATGGGGCAACTAATTAAAGGGGTTTTCCCATCTCCTTGTTTCAGCAGTTTACATTATGTCTCTTCTTCTCACTTCTTGTATTTCTTCCCTTCACCCTCTCTCTGAACAGAACACTGCAGTATCACAACACTTATGCAGATCAGATAATATGCAGATGCTTGTACAGCAAGGACTGTGTTATCTGTGTGTTTACATAGAGAAATAACAAACTCGACTTTATCAGTAAAATGCAATTAACTGAACTGATTGTCCTGCCCAGCACTGAGGAAGTGATGTCACTTGTCCTATCTTACAGGTCCATGGTTATAGCAACGCTGTGTAAACAATGGGAGGAATAAGTTCACATAGCAGGCAAAAAAAGCAGCATTTCTAAAGCAATATATTTAGGAAAAGTCTTCAGTTTACATAAGCTACCAGTATAGATAGGATCCTTCAGATGGGACAACCCCTTTATTTTATATCTCATGTCCGGTCAACACTTATTTGGCCTGTGTCAGGAGGAAAAAGGATTTTTTGTTCTCAAAGTAGATAAGCCAGCATCAAAGGATACTGGACGCTAACAAAAGGAAGCGTAAAAAGACCCCAATATATGATAATACACAATGTATACACCACACATACATGTACTCAATGTACTCACTGATCATGGTGGTCCCTCCGGCTACGGCAGCTTTAGTTCCTTGGTAGAAATCATCAAGTGTGGTCATACCCAAGTAGGGCTTCTGAAGATATGTGTTCACATCGATTCCACCAGGAATGACCATACGTCCATTGGTTTCAATGGTCTTCACCCCACCAGGAACTATCAAATTCTCTCCAATTTGTCTAAATATTAACAAAACAAACAATCATAAATTGTCCTAATAACAACAAACACAGATCATGGAATGATGAACACTTAGCATAATGTTGTCTTCTCATTATACAAGTCCCCATGCCTCTTTTCTGTGGAGATGGATAGAATTTGGGCAGCATACAAGATGCTAACTTGACTTATATAGCAGCCCAATATTAGGAAGCATTAAAACTTAAAAAAACACCCTAAATAGTTTGGCACGCGTTAAATTTCCTCCTATAGGTTAGAAGAAATTGACCCCTAACTTGTTGTATAACTACAATACCAAGCACTTGTTAAAGGGGTTGTACAGGATAAAAATACTGATGGCCTGGAAAACCCCTTTAAATTTTACAACAGCTGGAAAGAAATGTGTTAAGAGAGTGATTCACATACACAGATGGATATGTGGCTAGATGGGAAGGCCTTTTTCTTTCTGTCCTCCAGGCTCATACATTTATATAGGACTACTGCAATACCAGACATGACCCACACACAGTTGTGGAGCTGTTTCTGGAAGAAAGCAGCCACACTACCTATTCCTGGACAACCCCTTTAATTGTTTCTCTTTTCTCTTGTTCTTGACAATGCCAGACCACTCATGTCCAGCTTGTACATTGTGCCATTGCTGAACTTCTCTAACATTTCTAACAAAGGATTACATAAGGACTCGATATGACAGTCAATACATACTTGATAAGGCCATCTTCGAGGTAAATATCGGCATAGAACGACTGGTCATCATTGACGATTCGCCCTCCTTTGATGAGGAGACGGTCACTCTGGAATCAAAGAGAATAACATTGAATGGAGGCTGAATCTGATATCTCATGAAAAATATAACCTATGATAATAAGTACTTGATATTACTTAAAGGGATCCTATCATTAAAACACAATTTTTTTTGACTAACATGTAGGAATTAGTCTTCTCCTACCTTTAGATGTCTTCTATACGCCGCCGTTCGGTAGAAATCCCGGTTTTCGTCGGTATGCAAATGAGTTCTCTCGCAGAACTGGGGACGGGCCCCAGCGCTCAAACAGCACAGGGGGCGTCCCCAATGCTGCGAGAGAACTCTCCAGTGCCGCCTCCATCTTCTTCAGGAACGGCCTCTTCATGCGTCTTTTTCCAGCGCTGGGGGTCAAACTTATAGGCCTTGGGCATAGCCGACTGCGCATACCCACGGCCACAAGAAAGATGGCCACTTACACAGTAAGTAAACGGCCAGTTTCTTGTGGACTGTGGGCATGTGCAGTCGGCTCTGCCCTAGGCCCGAAGTCTAGAAGTTTGACCACCCGTGCTGGAAAAAGACGCGTGGAGAGGCCGATCCTGAAGGTGGAGGTGGCACTGGAGAGTTATCTTGCAGTATTGAGGACGCCCCCAGTGCTGTTTGAGCACTGAGGACCGCCCCCAGTACTGCGAGACAACTCATTTGCATACTGACAAAAACTGGGATTTCTACCGAACGGCGGCGCGGAGAAGACATCTAAAGGTAGGAGAACAATAGCCTTTCTTAAGGCTATTCCTACGTGTTAGTCACAAAAAATTGTGTTTTGATGATAAAATTTAATGTATGTTATGGACAAAGCCACAAGTGTTAGGCAGCATTCACACTGAGTAACGCTGGCGTTTTTTGTGCTTATTTTGGCACGTAGCGCCACGTAAATGCCGCGTAAGCGCTATTTTGCGGTCGCGTTGTACGGCGCAAACGTGGCGTTTACGCGGCGCTACGTGCCAAAATAAGCACAAAAAACGCCAGCGTTACTCAGTGTGAATGCTGCCTAAGGCTACATTCAGATGACCAAGGTGCAAACGGTCATGGAAAACGTCTGTTTTGCACGTATACATTACAGTGTATGCAAAGTTCAGTAAGAAAATAGGACAAAAATAAGACATGACCTTTATTTTAATGGTCAGTTACAATGCTCATGTGAATAGCTCCATTCACTAACATCTGCCATGTGACATCCGTGGATATGTTAAGATTTGACCCTCATCTTCTCCCAATTTCCACTGTCATTCGACCTTTAACACTGACCCGGCTACTAATTTTCTTTTATCTACTGTTTTCTTTAGGGCACAGACTATATATGGGAGTACCTTGCAGAAAGATCTGTACATTGGCAAGGGGACTAAGGTAAATACAAGGTCTCCTTTAATACCCTGAGGACCGATGACTAGAAAGCATCCTCATCATGCCAGTCACATAGGCACAGCAGGTATACCTCTGTGATCACAGTGGGGCTAACAAGTGTAATAAACAGTTACAATACCACTCTGGCGGGACGATCAGAACAAGCTATCATCTCTGCCCTAACCCTTTGGGTGCATTCACACTGAGTAAACGCTAGCTTATTCTGAACGTAAAACACGTTCAGAATAAGCGGCGTCTAAAGCAGCTCCATTCATTTCTATGGGAGCGGGGATACGAGCGCTCCCCATAGAAATGAATGGGCTGCTTCTTTCACTCCGTGCAGTCCCATTGAAGTGAATGGGGAGTGCCGGCGTATACGGCAAGCTCTGCTCATGCCGGAGCGTACACGCCGGCACTCCCCATTCACTTCAATGGGACTGCATGGAGTGAAAGAAGCAGCCCATTCATTTCTATGGGGAGCGCTCGTATCCCCGCTCCCATAGAAATGAATGGAGCTGCTTTAGACGCCGCTTATTCTGAACGTGTTTTACGTTCAGAATAAGCTAGCGTTTACTCAGTGTGAATGCACCCTTTGGGTGCATTCAGACTACGTAACGCCGGGCGTGTATGAGAGCCGTACACGCCGGCATTACGGCAGACTGCCGAACACTTCCCATTCACTTCAATGGGAGCGCTCGTAAACTGAAGTCTGTCTGCACCCTTTGACTGCAATGATCAATGCTGAAGTCACCATAAATACAGCCCACGAATCAATGAAAGACTTAGAGCAGTTTGACTTTTTGTCATAGTATACTGTAGATCTATGCCAGTACATTTTAGGTAAAAAAATAAAATGCTAAATTTAAAAAAAAGAAAAGAAAAAAGACGTTAAAAAATGTCAAGTTAATTCAGCATAAAAGTCCAAATAAACTTGCATTTATTACAAAAAATAAACATCAAATAATAAAAAACTAGGGGCCACACGGTGGCTCAGTGGTTAGCACTACAGCCTTGCAGCGCTGGAGTCCTTGGTTTGAATCCCGCCAAGGGCAAAAAAAAAACCATCTGCAAGGAGTTTGTATGTTCTCCCCGTGTTTGCATGGATTTCCATCCCATATTCCAAAGACATACTGATAAGGAAAAATGTACATTGTGAGCTCTATGTGGGGCTCACAATCTACATAAAAGAAAAAATAATAAAAAACTATTGCATATTTGCTTTTTGCTTATTTTTTCAGATAAAAAATTTAATATACATGTTACAAAACTCAATATCTACATAAAGCACAACACATCCTGAAAAAAACACCCGACAAATACATCTACGTAAAACAAAACAAAAAAAAACTGCACAAATCCACAGAGAAAAACAAAAAACAAAAATTGACTTGGCCCTCAAGGGGTATAAATCCACATGCCATCCCCAATGCTTCTGTTAATAATAGATTTTTTTGTTTATGGCACATTTTAGAACGTTCTATGATCTAAGGTATGGAACTATTACATTTTCACAAACATTTATCCAATTTACGCAAATTTGTAGTAACATAAATGTAAGTAACATCTACTGTGCATAAGTAACATTCAGAGCTTGCAGGAAACAATACCATCAGAGAACAAGGCTGCTCCAGGGACATGATCTACTTTTTCATCATAGGTAATGTCACATGAGGTCTTATAGGATAAATTAGATCTCTACAATTTCAGGTGGCAAACTTGAAACTTTTTTCTGTAAATTGTTCTGAAAATGTCAAATCTTCCTCTAAATTAATGTGATAAAATACACAGAAATCATACAGCAGAAGGCACAGCTCCCAAATTTTTGGTGTACAGCTGAAACTAAAACGAAGCAAATTTGCAAATAGTGTTGGCCTAAATCTCTCTAAGGGTGCATTCAGACTACGTAACGCCGGGCGTGTATAAGAGCCGTACACGCCGGCATTACGGCAGACTGCCGAACACTTCCCATTCACTTCAATGGGAGCGCTCGTAACAGCGGCGTTTACGAGCGCTCCCATTGAAGTGAATGGGAAGTGTTCGGCAGTCTGCCGTAATGCCGGCGTGTACGGCTCTCATACACGCCCGGCGTTACGTAGTCTGAATGCACCCTAAGGGAGCCTTCACTCGAAGTTTACGCTCCGCTCATTCTGAACGTAAACTAGTTCAGAGTGAGTGGCGTAAAAAACAGATCCCATTGACTTGAATGGGTGCCGGCAGTCACACGTATCACATTGAAAGCAATAGGTAAAAAAGCCTCCCATTGATTTCAATGGGGAGCACGCCCATGCATGCCGACACCCATTCAAGTCAATGGGATCTGTTTTTTACGCTGCTCACTCTGAACGAGTTTACGTTCAGAATGACCGGAGCGTAAGCTCTGTGTGCAGGCTCCCTAAGACTGAACTACTGCTGTTTCCACCATCTAATAGATCTGTCCCTGATATATCCATTGCAGTCTCAGGCCTTACTATAACTCCTAGGCAGCATGCCCGCTGCCTTGGGGTCATGTTTGACTCAGACCTTTCCTTCATCCCTCAAATTGAATCACTTGCACGTTCATGTCACCTCCACCTCAAAAACATCTCCAGAATACCCCTTTTCCTTACCAGAGATACACTAAAGACACTTATTGTCTCTCTGATTCATTCTCGCCTTGACTACTGTAACTCCTTACTAATCGGTCTTCCCCTCACTAATCTCTCCCCTCTACAATATATTCTGAATGCAGCGGCCAGGCTCATCTATCAGGCTAGATGCTACAGCGAAGCCTCGGGTCTGTGCCGGTCACTACACTGGCTGCCTATTCATTATAGAATAAAATATAAAGTTATCACCCTCATCCACAAGGCTCTCCATAATGCCGCACCTCCATACATTTCCTCCCTCATCTCTGTCTATCGCCCAACCGTGTTCTCCGTTCACTGAATGACCTAACACTTACATCCTCTATTATCAGAACGTCACACGCTCATATACAAGACTTCTCCCGAGCTGCACCACTTCTCTGGAATGCTCTACCCCGGACAATCAGATTAACTCCCAATTTCTACAGTTTCAAACACAAACTAAAGATACATCTTTTCAGACAGGCCTATCCCAATTCCTAATGTAAACCCTTCCGTACCGTCATTAGAATCCCCAAAATCTGACCCTCTGTACTTAATCCTACAAATTGTACAGCACTGCGGAATATGTTGGTGCTACATAAAAATTATTATTATTATTAGCCTACCATCACCAAAATTACATAATGTTTTAGGGGAGGTTAGTGATTGAGAATGAGCATATCTTATTTGGGTCAAAGTACTGCTGCCAAGAAAATCAACTTTTCATCTGAATGCAAATGAGTTCTTTGGTGCACTCAGGGTGTGGCCACACCTCCTTGACAAATTTATATGTCTCCGTGGTATCAGACTACAAATAAACCCTGCGTAGTCTGACCTTGCAGTCTTACTCTCTTCCATCTGTTCCCTACTTCTTACTAACCTTCTGAATAGATGTTAACAAAAAGTAGATGGAGGGGAGCATGACTGTGGCATGGAAACACATTGGTTAAAAAAAAAAATGTCTCTTTTTAGCAACAGTACTAATTCAATAACACAGCTGCTTCAGAGCAGTAATTTTCACAGAGTATTTGCTTTATTATCTAACAACTGCCATGGATCAATGAAGGGATTCTTAGAACACCAACAAATTATGTAATGGTTATAATACAATCCCTTATATACCCTGTTTTCCCGAAAATAAGACGGTGTCTTATATTAATTTTTGCTCCCAAAGATGTGCCATGTCTTATTTTTAGGGGGTGTCTTATTTTTTTCAAAGAAGAATTCACATATATTGCTAAATATAAAAATTAACATTTATTAAATACTGTACAGTATAAAAATATTCTTATACATTTGCAGAGCAGGCGATTTTGGACACAGGGATACCTAACATGTACGGTATGTGTTTCACAGTATTTACATACTTTTATATGTGTTCTAGGGAAATGGGTTGATTTGAATTTTTAATAATAATAATAATATATATATATATATATATATATATTTATTTATTTATTTATTTATTTATTTTTCTTTTTTTGCATTTATTAACCCCCTGCAATAAATTACAGACAGGCAACCTGCCTTCAAAAGAAATGACGATTTTTTGCAATGCAATTGCAAAGGTCTTATCACTATTGCAATGCATTGCATTAGTGATCAGACCTTTGCAATTGCATTGCATTGCAAAAAAATCGTCATAGAGCAGCATAGAGCAGCCTGCAAAAGAAAAGCACTGCAGACAGGCCGGGGAGCCTTTACAGGGCTCCCAGCTATCATGCCAACGTGACGTCGGCCCTGGAGCATGCTCCAGGTGCCGGCGATCACTGGCGCCAGATGGGTTAATGCCCACGGTCGGTGTGGGCACCGACCGGAGGCATTAGCGCTGGATGTCTGCTGACACCAGCAGACACCAGGCGGCTATGGCGGCCGCCCGACTCCCGGGTGGCCGGCATAGTTAAACACCCAGCAGGATATGCCGGGTGTTTAACTATGCCGGCCATCCGGGAGTCGGGCGGCCGCCATAGCCGCCTGGTGTCTGCTGGTGTCAACAGACATCCAGCGCTAATGCCTCCGGTCGGTGCCCACACACGTCGGTGCCGACATGCCGATTAACCCCCCACTTGCCGGCTACTTCCATTCATTTCTATTCACTACGTCTTACTTTCGGGGGAGCGCCTTATATTAGGCAAGGCAGCAAAATGTCTGCCATGCCTTACTTTCAGGGTACGTCCTATTTTCGGGGAAACACGGTAGTCTTGCAGCTTTGCCTTAAGCCTAACTCTCCTCAGTATAGCAAATATTCCATGCCTCACCATGTTACATTATATTGTAGTAGGAAAGCATTGGATGGTTTGTCGTAAAGAGCTTAATAATAATAATAATGTTATTTATATAGCGCCAACATATTCCGCAGCGCTGTACAATTTGTAGGGTTCGAGTACAGACAAAAAAGATACATTACAAAGAAAGTAATTTCATACAATGGGACTGAGGGCCCTGCTCACAAGAGCTTACAATCTATGAGGTAGAGGGGGTGAAACAAGAGGTAGCAGGGGCGGCATTGCTTATGCAGAGGTCAGACAATGTTGTAAAAGAGGTTACTGTCATTACATAAACATAAAACTGTATGAGCGGTCACCAGTCGCGTCCTTTAACATGTGGATGGAGCTTGGACCTATAAAGTTAGCCTGAAATTGCATCATATCATGTGGGGAAATGTGGGAGGTGGAATGGAGAAGGGTTCATTTTAGGGATTCTAATGACGGTACGGAAGGGTTTACATTAGGAATTGTGATAGACCTGTCTGAAAAGATGTGTCTTTAGTTTGCGCTTGAAGTTCTAGAAATTGGGAGTTAATCTGATTGTCTGGGGTAGAGCATTCCAGAGAAGTGGTGCAGCTCGGGAGAAGTCTTGTATACGAGTGTGGGAGGTTCTGATAAACATATAGCTGGGATGATTTAGGAAAACCTGCACTCGCAGGGGGTTGGACCCGATGGCCCTTGAGGTCCCTTCCAACTCTACCATAAGAAATAAGAAATAAGAAAGGATGTAAGTGTTAGGTCATTGAGTGAACGGAGAGCACGGGTTGGGCGATAGACAGAGATGAGGGAGGAAATGTAGGGAGGTGCAGCATTATGGTCATTTAGGAGATAAGTGGGATAGGTATGGAAAATGACCAAGGATAAGAAAAAGAAGTCATGTGAAGAGTAGATTAAGGAAGTTGGAAAGGAAAGACATGGGAGAAGACCAGGGGAGAGAATGTGAAGAGTTAATTAGGAATTAGTAGAGGAGAGGAATAAGGACAACATGAAGTGAGAACCTCAAGAGGTGATTTACAGAAGGTTCACACCAGTGTTTCATCTCCGATATCCAGGTCAGTCGGGGGACCCAAACAATGGAGAAGCAGACCACTAAAATAAGGTTTACACACAGACAATGATGGAATTCATTGACTTTAATGGAATTTGTTGGGTGTACATAATTTTTAGACTGAAACTGGCAGAGGAAAAATTCCACCGTCCACCATATGGCTATACGGCGGTATACATCACAGCTGTTTTGTCCAAGTAACAGTATACATCAGGCTCTTTTTCTCTGACAGAAGGCTTAAACCCAATGTGCACAGAGCCTTAGGGTGATTTACTATTATTTGATGCCCATTAGCAGACCACAGAGGAGAGAACTACAATATCTTTTATCTGGAATCCACATGGCTTATCCGCTTTTTATTCCATATTTTAATTCAGGAATAATAAATCTGATTATATTTATACGATATTCTGATTGCCACAAACTAAGCAGATTACTATTAAAATGTATGAATGGAAATGAGACGACTAAAGGACAGAATATCAAATCTGAATCCAATTTTCATTTCCACATATAAATTACAGATTTCAGCCTGTACATCATTAGATATTCCCATTATATCCTCCAACTAGCAGATTCTTAAAGGAGATGCATCATCTACTACAAAGTTTTATAGATTTTCTCTATAACCATCTTAGTGGTAACATCTGTTGTCTTAGGCAGATGCCAATGGATACGACCAGGAATGAAGGAACTTTCTATGGTCCGGGACTTGTTAGAAATCCAGCCATGAGGGGCAACATGGTGGCTCAGTGGTTAGCACTGCAGCCTTGCAGTGCTGGAGTCCTGGGTTCGAATCCTGCCAGGAACAACATCTGCAAGGAGTTTGTATGTTCTCCTCTATGACATACATCTGTATGTCATAGACAGAGCTCAGTCACAGCTTGCTCATGGACATGGGCATTTGTGGATGTGCAGTGCCAGGAATGTGTCTGACTCCATGGCATTACACACAGCATTGGCACTGCAGTGACAGTCTATACGCCGCCTCTCAATCTGACACCCTACTGCTCAGCATGTTACACCAGATCCTCCTGCTTGTGTTTTCTCAGTTGTAACTGCAGATGACATGTAATAATGAAGGTGATAATTTATTATAATATGTGCAGGCACTCCGCCTCAGCGCCTTGGGCTTCAGCAAACCCTGAACACGGCGCCGTTCGCACACTGGCAATGCTCTGTAGGTCAATGAATTATAGTGAGAAGGATCAATAGGGAATTATTGGTCTGTCCAGATTTCTAACCCACAAGGATGGAAAGCACAGCATGAAACGGGTCAGATGGCAATGTATTATCAATACACATCTGAGATATACTGCTGACAACCCAGACTGGAGGACTATAAAAATGTACAGAGTAAAATATCAATGTCCTTTATGGGGTCTGAATAGATTGTTTTTACGAGGTCAGAAGGGATTTTTATTTTTATAGTCCCTTAGGGAACCATTCAGGCTCTAGTGTGAATACATATGATGTCCATTATAGTAAAAAATAACAATAATTTATTGATAGGAATATTTTTGTGCATTTACAGGCTCCTGATTAAGCTTATTCATAATGTCTATGTGGACTGTGTATTAGTGACCACATAAGTAACACATGGGTAATGCTTGTTCACACTCGTACGATAGATGACAGGTAAGTCAAGCAAGTGCACTTAGCGTTCTGTCACTGCCATTCACATGAGTTGGAAGAGATGGAAAAAGCTGAGTGCGCCGCTTTGTAGCACGCCATGAAAGCGGCTATCTAGACAAGAAGCCCCTAGTGTATGTATGGGGGAACAAGAGGTCAGCCCCTCACCAATCTAGCTGACAGGTCATAAAAGCTCTAATGTACAATCCATTGACAACCTATATAAAGGAGTATTGCCATGTAAGACCCATGCGGTATACCGCCAGTCTATGTTATACAAAAATCAGTCAATAAAATAGAGGTAAAATCTGTAATGTAGACAGAATATAAGGTCCAAGACTCAGTAAGTTACACCCAGTGCTGAAGATCACAAATAATACAGTATATACCGCTAAATGGTATATATATACAAATACCCAAACTGATAAAGCTATAAAGTGGAAAAAGTTAAACAAAGTGAAAATATAATCTAAAGAACTGTTCTATAACTATAATGCAAACTAATATGCATGGTGTCACCAAAATAGGGTCAATGATAGTAAATATCATAGAAGTATAACCTTAAGCAAAGTATCACCTGTACAAGAGTGACCCTAATGTCCCTATGTATGCCTGGCATCTGGTACTTCAGGGAATATTCTATTTAAATAATAGTTGAGATAGATAGAGTAATGATAGACATAGATAGATAGATAGATAGATAGATAGATAGATAGATAGATAGATAGGAGATAGACAGATACAGTATAACAGATAGATAGAAAGATAGATGATAGATAGATAGATACTGTATAAAAGATAGATAGATAGATAGATAGATAGATAGATAGATAGATAGATAGATACTGTATAACAGATAGATAGATAGATAGATAGATAGATAGATAGATAGATAGATAGGAGATAGATAGATAGATAGATAGATAGATAGATAGATACTGTATAACAGATAGATAGATAGATAGATAGATAGATAGATAGATAGATAGATAGATAGATACTGTATAACAGATAGATAGATAGATAGATAGATAGATAGATAGATAGATAGATACTGTATAACAGATAGATAGATAGATAATAGATAGATAGGAGATAGATGATAGATATGAGATATGGATGGATGGATAGATCTGAATCAAGTCACTTATTGACTGTAATGACTTACTCATGCCTACAATTTAGAGTACATAATGGAAAACTATTGGGAGTGTCAGACTATATAAGGTACGTGTATAACAAGTATATCTACACTAATAAAAAAAAACAATATGTGATTACATTGAATGAACTCATAAAAAATAATCCAAACTGGCACATTTAATTGCAATAACATATCATATTTGTATACACACACACTTATCTGTCTATCTACATATAACATAGAGAAAGAAAGGTAGAGATGAACTACATAGAATTAACAAAGAAAGAAAGATCTGAATCTGTTCACATATTAACTGTATCTGATTCTGGACACATGCCTACAATTAGGGGGGTGGGGGAATTATTGGGAGTGTCAGGCTGTATAGGGCACAGGTTTAACAAGTATATCTACACTAATAAAAAAAAACAATATGTGATTATATCCGATTGTTGAAACAGAAACTAAATTTCAATGAAATATCATTTAGGATAGCTTCTCTAAAACAAAATATAGACAGACAGATAGATAGATACTGTAGACAGATACATAGAAGATAGATAGATAGATAGATAGATAGATAGATAGATAGATAGATAGATAGATAGATAGATATGAGATAGATAGATAGATAGACAGATAGATATTGATAGATAGACGATAGATATTGTTTCTATGTACATGTAACACCGACTTGACCTCCAAATGAACAATACAATCCCTCACACGCGAATCATCCCCCTATCTGACAAGCCTATTCTGTGCTGTGTCTGCAGCCAGTCCTATTACTGCCCGTACAGTGAGCATGGCTGCTCTGCTATGTATTCATAGTGACATGTATTAAAGGGACAGCCAGTCTATTCATCAGGAGGAGCCATTGTCCACACCGCCATTGATCCCCCCACTTCAATAGCTCTGCATGAGGTGGTGCCAGGATATATGTGGGGGTGTAGTCTGTGTCATGGCTATTCTGTCTGTATAATAAGAGGTGCTATTTATATTACACTCCAATTATAAGTATAAGTCTAGGCGAGACTGATCGCTGAATACACTGTGCCAGATCTATAGGCAGACCAGACAAAAGAATAGTGTACATAGAATCCTGTCTGCCTATATACTCTTAGTATACCCAGCCCTGGATGTTATTGTACATTGCTGTATGTTCTATATACAGACATTATTGATGGGTCTAGGGGTGTATATAATAGATGCACAGCTTAGTGAGCGTGCAATGTATATTATAGCACATTGTAAATGCAGAGGGCATGGACCCCCCCCCCCCCCCTGTCACATTTATTGCCCCCCCAGGAGGCCCCCACAATGACCTGACCAGTGTCCCCCATTCATCTTGTGCAATGCATGCATGCAGCCAGCATCTCTAACAAAGGGACAGCGCCTGGTGCTGAAATCTCCCAGCTCCCCCACCCCCAGCCCCATCTTCTTACCGTGATGTGAGGGATGCTCTTCTTCCCCTGGTAAGACATGATTTATCTGGCAATGCAAGCAGAAGCTAAAAAAAATGCAGGAAGTTCCTTGTACAGAAAAATAGGTTATTTAAAAATAAATCTATATGTGCCAGCTTATCAGCTGCAGTGATGCAAGGCAGAGCCTGCCCTGGAGATTGCACACAGCTCCTCCTAGAGGCGGCTGGACGTCACTACATCTTCCTCTACTAAGCTCAGCCCAGGAAGCTCTCACTAAGCAGCTCCATGATCACACAAGCTGCTGCTGCCAATAACAAGGCCTCTGCTCCCTGCATGCATGTAGATGGAAAGAACCGACACTGCAAGCTGGATAATATGCAGTGCATCATACATTGCCTGTCTATAGTGTATAGATCATTGAGCATGACATGTGTACATACATTATACATCAGTCAATAAGGGCGGACAAACAAACATGCCAATATCTGACTATTATAGGAGATGTATGTATAGAATAATTCCTCACATTGATATCTGTAACTCACTAACAGGATTCCATGCTTCAATCCGTCTCCTATGCATCAGGCAGATTGATACTTCAGTCCAGACACTAGTCTATGTCGCTCTTTGCACTGGTTATCCACTCTTGTAGAATAAATCTAAAGCTATTCTTTTAGTTTACAGTTTATTGCACCATACTTTACTATACTTTGTTTTTTATATCCCTCCACCAAACCACGACCAAGACAAAGACTTCTCCCATGCTGCACCCATTCTGTGGATTTCGCTACCTGGGTCCATTACACGATTTTCATAACTTCTCAGACAACCATTTACCAGAGCATGCAATTGTAGAGGTAGGGGGCACTGTCTTTTAGTATGAGGCACCTCCTGCCAGGATAGGGTTACATATAGGAGAGGCAATGTTGGCCTCTAGTTCAACAATGCAACACCTGAAAATACCGAGGCTCTGGGTATGTTAGCCGTGATGGGTTGGTAGACAGAGCCTGCAAGTCCACACAGATAAAACTGCTGGAGCTGAGGCAGCGCCACCTACTGGATCCTCAACACACCTGATTTATACCACTCCAGTCTTGACTCAACTATGTTTGCACACAGCTTTTCCTACTTATATACTGCTCAGAGAGAAGTCTGCAGCTTGTCACAGCTCATAGTAAGGGTAAGTAGTGAGTGTACTAGATGCTTCTGTTTTTTGCTGATGGGACGTTAGGCTAGGGTCACATCTGCACAGAGGACTTTTCTCTCTGCCAGTTTCAGTATAACGGCAGGCACCCAACAGACACCTGGTGGACCACATTATAGCCTATTGGGTCCATGCGTTTCTACAGGTGACTGCTGTTATATCAGTCCAGCTCTTCACATTCAGGTCCCCCAGTGGATTCGAACAATGGTGACCCGTGTGCAGATGTGAACCTAGCCTTAGTAATAGACAGTAAGCTGCTTCTCTTTTTCTGTGTCAGGGATATTTTTAGCTAAATCATACCTTGGATTTGGAGTCCATTATTCCGGGATCTCTTATATTATGGTCTCTTGGTTATTTGTTTGCTATTTTACAATTACATCTGGCAGAATTACATGTAAAGAAACCAGTAGTAGTAATAATGGATAGAAGGGGCAGACTGCTGTTTATTGTACACACACCCCTGCCTCAGACAGAAATACAAAATGTGCTTCAGCCATTAGTAGCAGAAAAACTGATAGGACACCATGTATGATGGCTTATACAGCCACAGAACTGACTTCCCATCAAGAACCTGTAACTTTTATCTCTCACTCTTGCATTGTCCATGTCAACACATGGGACTAGTTCCCTGGACAAAACTAGCACCATGTACCTACTGTGTTACTGCTACTATTCCAGTCACCTTACTTGTAGGGTTGAGCGACTGGGATTGGAAAATATCAGATCCCGATCGGCGATCGAGTAAATTTCACGATCGCGTTCCAATACCGCTTAAAAAATATCGGGAACGGAATTCCCGCTCAACTTACCTGCACAGAAGTGCTGCCGCTGCCGCTCCCTGTTCTTCTCGCTCCTCTTCTTTCTCCTTCACATGCCTTCAGAGCGCCATGCACGCCCCTGCCTCCCTAGGCTAGTGTTAGAAATGCTGGGAGAAGGTGGGGCTTGTGGATTAGGAGAGTGTGGTTGGATACTGGGAGGGGAGACCTGAGTGATACACTCACGTCTCCCCGCCCACACTCTCCTAAGCCCTGCCTACTCCCATCATCTCTAACAGTAGCCTAGGGAGGTGGTGGCGCACGGCACTCTGAAGGCATGTCAATGAGAGAGGACCGGACCGAGAAGAATGGGGAGCAGCAGTGGCAGCCGATCTGTGCAGGTAAGCGAACACCAGGGGGGCTAAGTAGCCGGGGGATTTTTTTATGCTTAAACGGGTTTTATTAAAGATTTTTCAATAAAATACAGAACGAACAAAAGAAATACAGTCGAGCAATAATGCAAGAGCATACAAATCAGCGGACAGGGAAGCCAAAAAGACCCCCCTCCGCACAAACCAAATACAGCCCAACAAGAGAAAGAAAAGGAAAACAAGAGAGGGACACAGAACAAACAAACAAACACAAGACAAATACGGAGAAACAACAAGTAAGACAAGAAAAGCCAGGAAAAGAAGGAGAAAGAAAACAGACGGCCAAGCGACACTCAAGCGAAAGCAGAAGAGAAGGCAGATGATTCCTGGAACATAACCCAGGGACGCCATCGAAGTTCAAACTTGGGATAAGCGGGAGAGTCTTCCGCCACCAAAGTCTCCATCCGCTGAATAAGAAGGAACTCCTGGAGGAAGTCAAGCATGGAGGGGGGAGTAGGGCTGCACCAGCGTCTAGGAATAACAGCCCTGGCGGCCGTGAGAAAGTGCCCCAGAAGGTCCTTCTTAATCTCCGACAGACGGCCAGGAATGACCGACAGAAGTGCCAGCTGAGGAGAGACAGCCACCGAGCGCCCACTGACCCTGGAATACAAAGAAAACACCGCATCCCAGAAGGGGCGCAGAACGTCACAATCCCACCAAATGTGCAGCATAGTACCCCAGCGGAACCACAGCGCCAACATGAGTTCGAAACAGCAGGAAAGATCCTATGAAGAAGCACTGGACACCTATACCACCGGGACAGAATCTTATAATTCCTCTCCTGAGCGCTACACGGGAGGGCCATCTTGTGAGAGAGCAGGAAGGACCTGTCCCAATCCGCAGATGACAGACTCACAGGAAGATCGGCATTCCAGGCGGCAACGTATGAGGGGAGTTCCGCTGTGACATCCGAGAGGAGCACGTCGTACAACAGTGAAAGGGCACGAGGAGGGGAGGACCGTCGCCCGACATAGGACTCCAAAGCCAAGGCAGGAGAAGAGAGGCGAGAAGTGAGCGAGAACCGCTGCAGAAAAGATCGAAGCTGGGCATACTCCAACCAGGAGAGGCGCAAGTCGGGGTGAGAGCTACATAGCTGGGCAAAAGGAAGGAGCGGGGAATCGCCTGCCACCTCCTGAAGACAGGTACAATCCAATCTGTCCCAACAAAGGAACCGATCAACCAAACAGCCAGGAGGGAACATAGGGTTGTCAAAGAGGGGAGTCAACGGGCCAAACGGCCAGAGGAACAAACCAAATCCCACACTTTCAGGAAATGCGAAGGGAGGATGTAAAGGCCAGGGGATTTGGGACGAAAGTGCGGTGGAATCCAGGGCCAAGAGGACAGCGAGGACAAAATCAGATCGAATTCGATGGAGACCCACTGCTTATCACGGCGACGGAACTGCCAATCAAACAAACGAAGCAAGACCGAGGCCCGATAGTAAAGGCGCACATCCGGGAGGCCAACGCCTCCCCTGCACTTGCGCCGGACAAGGGTACTAAACCCAAGTCTGCTCCGGGAGGAACCCCACACAAACTTCCCAAACAGAGACTGTACCCGAGCTAAAAAAGCGCGTGGGAGAGGGATGGGAAGGGCCTGGAATAAGTACAAGAACCGAGGGAGGACATCCATCTTAAGGGCATGAATTCGGCTAAACCAGGAGGGGAGACGGGCGCCATAAGAACGTAGATCCGCAGTAATGGTGTCCAAAAGCGGAATATAATTAAGTTGGAACAGGGAAGAAGGATCAGGGGAAATGTGAATCCCCAAGTATGTGAAGGAGGAAGGTTGCCACCTGAAAGGGAAAGACTGCGCCAGGAATTCAGCCTCGGGAGAGGGAAGCGAAACATTAAGGGCCTCACTCTTGGATAAGTTGACCTTAAAGTTACTAAGGGCACCGAATCGGGAAAATTCACGCAAGACCGCCAGAAACGATACCCGCGGTTCCGAGACGTACAGCAAAAGGTCGTCCGCATATAGAGCCGCTTTAACCATACGGGATCCTAACTGTATACCATGAACATCGGGGCAACAGCGCAGAGCAACCGCCAGATGTTCCATCACCAAAGCAAAAAGCAACAGCGAGAGGGGGCAACCTTGGCGGGTACTGTTACGGACCGGAAAGGGATCTGAAATTACGCCATTCACCCGAACACGCGCCGACGCAGTCCCATAGAGAGCCAAGATCTTGCCCAAAAATCCTGAGCCAACCCCGATCTGTGCGACGGGGGATTTTTTTAAATCACTACACAGCGTGGAGTCCAAAAATTTAAACAATTGAAACAATTGAAAATTTAAACAATTTTTGGACTCCATTCAGTGTAGTGAATAGGACCGTTTTTAACATTGGATCTTCGATAATTTTAAAAAAATCCCATTGACTTGCATTGGGATCAGAATTGGGATCGGGTTCGAATGGAAAATGATCGGAAATCGGATTTTAAAAACAATCCTGAAATCTCAAGATCGGCTCAACCCTACTTACTTGCCATTTTAGTTGTGAGAAACAAATTACATGAGTACTTATGGGTTAAAGCAATACTATCACGTTTGCTGTATACAGTACTACTTTAGTAAGATTTAAATGTAGAGAGCAGCTCTGGTCTCTGTGTTCAAACAGATGCATACTTACCAACTTTTTGGAATGTCAAAAAGGGATACTTAAGATGGGTTTACCTGGTGCATTTTGCTCAAATCCCCTAAAAAAAAAAATGAATTGTTTCTATGGTCCCATAAACGTGGCTGTGTGTTATCACGGGCCCCTTTATGTAGCAGTGAGCCTGGAGCAAAACTGAGAACATGTCTTATATCTATCCATTTGTGACCTGGGCTAACGTATAAAAATGACTGGGGAAGTGAAGGTGCAGTTGGGACACAGATTACATGCATGTGTCGACCGTACCATTCTACAGTGGACCTGGGAAGTTTGTGTATATGTAGCCTAAATATTAGACCATCAGTAAATCTGCCCAAGTTGGTCCTTCATTGGGGTATTCTCATCTTTATCGGCGTGTCCACAGGATATAACGTGTATAACTGATCTGCTCAGCAGACTGGCCAGGACAAGACCAAGTGACCATACATGAGAATGGATCTCTACAGTATATTATAATTTATGATAGTTGTGATATACTCAATTGTTCCTGTAACTCTATACACACCCCAATATCCAACATACATGACATAAACTTCAAACTAAAATGTTTAATTATATTATAGAATTATTGATATAATTAATTAGATATATTACTTGTTACTTTGGAGTGGTACAAAGTGACAACCAAAGTTTGAAAAGGATTTTGATCAGAGCCATAGAGTCAGAGTCATGGAGTCCTAGAATCAGAGTCGGGACCAGATTTGGGTGATGTTGGAATCAGAAAGAAGTTACTGACTCCGGCCTCATAATAAAATGATTCATTATTTCTAATTATAGTAAAGAAATATTGATATTGTATAAACATACATATGGCGTGTTACTTAATTTCACAGGAATTCAATCACTGGTTTGTTTCATGAATTTCATGAGTTACGCTAGGTTCACAGTAGAGAATACCTCGCCGCCATAGGAATGCATGTAAGCGGCCGAACACCAAGGGATTGGTGTTGGGAATTGGTGTTCAGCCGCTTACACGCATTCCTATGGCGGCGAGGTATTCGATCGAATACTACTCGCTCATCTCTAGTTCACACCTGTGTTTGGGTCTCTGTTCTTTGGGTCCGCTTGGAGACCCAAAACAAAAATCCACTTAAAAAGTGGTTATGGAGTATAATGGAGCCTGCCATGTTTCTGCCTGGAAAAAATTTTCAAGTGCATTCGGGGACGGAATCCTTAAACGGAATCTAGGAGCAGGTGTGAACGTAGCCTTAGTTACATAGCCTTAGGAGCCTTGTTACAGGTTAGGGTTGAGTCGATCTTGAGATTTCAGGATCGTTTTTAAAAACTGATTTCCGATCATTTTCCATCCAAACCCGATCCCAATTCCGATCCTAATGAAAGTCAATGGGATTTTTTAATGATCGAAAATCGGATTTTAAAAACAATCCTGTTCACTACACAGTGTGGAGTCCAAAAATTGAAGGCTTAAATTTTTGGACTCCACGCTGTGTAGTGATTAAAAAACCCCCCGGCTACTTAGTCCCCGCCCACTTACCTGCACAGAACTGCTGCCACTGCCGCTCCCCGTTGTTCTCGCTTCTCTTCTACTTCACATGCCTGCAGAGCGCCGCGCTCGCCCCCCACCTCCCAGGCTAGTGTTACTGATGCTGGGACTACCCGGATCTGATCTTTTCCGGTCCCTCAACCCTAGCAGCTGCCTGACCATGACTTTCAGAGTCAGACCAGGAATAAGAGTTGGTCTGTGAGAAAATGGAGTCTGGCCTACCGACAGTGGTGGGGTCCAAGATTTGGATAGGTCATCACTTATTGAAACTTAGAGAATCCATTTAAGAAAGGGCTGGCTGTGTTTTTGCTTACGGCGCATCCTAGGAGGGACTCTACTACTATGTTGGCCTGCCTAGACTACCTATAAGAAAGTAGTGCTGTGTAAGACACCACAACAGAGGAATTATTGCTGTGTAAGCCTGCCAGGAGAAGAATTCCTGTCTACAGAAAGGGAAAACTGCAGTTCCGCATGCACATTAGACAATACTGCTGTGTTAGCCTGCTTAGGGAAGTGCTGTGCCTAATAGAGGCGACATGGCTTGATACATCTTCCTTTGATAACACAATGCTGAGTAGCAAGCCTAGGGGATACTGTAATGAACCGTGAGATGCTGAACAACTGAACTACTTTTATACCCGGTCTAGATGAGACTAATACTATGCAGCCTAAGAAAGACTGTATTCACCCTCCACATATCTACTGCTATCCTGAGCCCAGGTCCGCCATGAGAAATATCTGTGCTCCAATGTAGGCAAGTGATTGGGGTCCCAGAATTTTCTAGTATGTCCATAAACCTCCATCCTGCACCCAATTAATTACAAGAAGGAGAAGGAGGTTTTACCTAGTTGTTTTTTTTTTAATGAAGGGGATGAATATGATTTTTATGTAGCTAAGGTACGGCTTGAAGCTCTATTCCCCTTGGATGCCAACCATGGTGTGACATGCTAGCCGCAAAGGGCAATATGGTGCAGCTTGGATGTAGTGGTATGATCTGGACACCAGGAGGCAATACTACACCGCCAGAGAACTGATGGGAGATAAACTGTGATATGCCTGTTCTGGCAGGTGCAGAAAAGAAAGTGGTAGCATCTATGGGTGATGAGAGGTAACACAGTGAGCACTTCAACCCCTCATGATGGACCGGCCATATAAATGAGACAGACAGTACCATGAGGAGTAATGTAGAGGTCTTGCTACAACAGAAGAGATGGCACGCTGTCAAAGTAGGCTAGTTAGGAACCAAGTTATAAGGAGCAGCCCAAAAAGAGTCGGAGTGGGAGGAGAGGGAGTCTCCCTCCCAGCATGAGTAATGACTAGGCTGAGCAGACTAAGCAAGAGCCACTTGGGGCCAGCCCATTGCAGATGACAAAGATGATGGCGGTGAGGTGACATGTGGAAGGAGAGGGAGTCTCCTTATCTGCAAACCTTTGATGGTTGTCAAATAATGTGTATAAGAAGAGATGGAATATTCTTCTTGCAAGTGAGTGGCCTACAAATGTGATGACCGTAGGAGAGACAGAATGTAAATGAGACAGCTGTAATGCAGACCAGGCCAATCGGATAATGACAATGAGAGGGAGTCTCCCTTCCCACTTGGTGACAAAGTGGCAGGCAAGAGAATGTGGTCCAGGGCATAGGGAGACCAGTGCCAACAGGTCATATGGGATGGTACAACCTAGTCTGAGTATTGGGGGGGATGCCCCAGGAGACCCTTTACTTAGGCACCAACAGCACCCTGGATCATGGAGATCACCCTTAGGACTTATTGAGTCCAAGGAGAGGCTGCTTCATATAGGTTATATTGTAAAGCTGGTCACAATTGCAGATGGCTATTTTCTGAATTGACTACAATAAGGTCCATCGCTGTCCTTTGTTTTAAAATGAAACCACTGGATGGAAAAGTCAGACCTGCAGCACTTTTTCGTCCTGACAATTTTTAGCAGTCACTGTCAAATGGAGACTGCGGTGCAAATGTGAACCCAGCCTAAGAGAAATAAGGCCTGCTGAAACATAGAAGCGTTCCGGTTCATATGGGGATCATTGAACACTTAGTTCACATGGATCCTTCTACTCAAAGCGCCACAATTTGCCCTGATGGCTTTCGGTGAGGGTCCCGGGATATGTTGGCCTGACACATAGACTACCATTGACTCTCTACACTGAACAAACTCCTGGAGTGGACTCCTGAAAGTGAGGGAGACTTCCTATTTTATGGAGTTTATCCCGACCCAGTGTGAAGGAAAATTTCAAGGTGCAATGTATGTAGGTTGTACTTTAGGAGGAGCAAAAGACAAAGCCAACAACACAGCATATAGGTGCAGTAGAGTTCCACCTGTGTGGAATGGGTATGAAAGAGTCCTCCAGCTTTCCGTCTCCTGCTCTGTTTTGTGCAGAAAACGGAAACCTGTATGAATGGAGACCGGGCGCAGATGTGAACGAGCCCTGACACAGCCCATACACGGAAATATAAAAAGAAATTATGGGTGGTAAAATGTGGCGCCTACACTTAAAAATTTAATTAGTTTTTTTTTTTTTTTAGGTTAAAACGAAAAACAAACTATAATTATGGTATTTCCATAATCCTACTGACCATATGGATGAAGCATGTAAGAAAGTTGCGCAAACGCAGTTTTCCTCTAATTCCACCCGATTGTGAACTCTTTTTCCAGCTTCCCAGTACATCATACGGAATATTACCAATATGAAGTACAGTTTGTCTCACAAAAATTAAGCCCTCATATGGCTTACCAGGCAGATATCAAATTACGGTGCTGTAAACCATGATGAATTGATACAGAAAGCATATATATGAAGCTGCAGTTTACATCTCCCAGGTATAAGGTATTCCCTGAAATGCTCTAGGAACAGCTGAGGTCAGCATTCTGCTAGTAAACTGCTACCATTTGCCCAACACTATTGTGGAATATAGAATCTAAGGCTAAGTTCACATGGCGGATTTTGGTCTGGAAATTGGCGCAGATTCCGCGTCAAATTCCGGATTAAAATACCACCTCCCATTGAATTAAAAGGGAGCTGGGCATTTCGTTTTTCCACAAGCGGGTTTGTTCCGCTCGCTCAAAAAGGCTCCTCTGAGGTTTTCCCCATTGCCCACTGCATGGTCAGTTGGATGTGGCTGCTCGGGACCCAGGTCATGAAACCAAAGAGTATCAGAGAGCAGGTGCACTAGCAAAATAAGGAACAATATTAGAGGACCAAGGGAGTAACAATCTAGCTTGTATCAGGAGAGTAGATAGAAGCCAAAAACAAGTATCAGAGCAGAGGCGTAGTCCAAGAAGTCAATGCCAATTCCAAGTCAGAAGCCAAGGGGGTAAATCAGGAGAAATACTCAGCAGACAGAACCAGGAGATCAGTATTGAAAAGTCCTTCTCACAGCAAAGGAAGAGTCCACTTGTACTAGATAATCTCATGCAAAGACTGAACTTCTTCATGGTGTAAATACCCCACCTTTACTTAACTGAATGACAAGGCAACCCCTTTAGTATCTTCTGGTCTGAGAAGATGGTCTGAAGCTCACAAAAGTATTCACTTAGGGCTCATAGTAGAAGATGGAGGAGGAATCCAGTGAGAGAGAAGGAGAAATACTGAAACAAGCACAGAGGTTGATGCAGCTAAATAATAAGTTTCTATCTCACTCCAAGTACTTTATTCACATTAGTACTGGTCATTGCTTCTGTATAGTATCCTCAATGATGCTACTGGATAAGGGAAGGTTAGGGAGAAAAATCCCTGGTTCATAGTTCTGGGAGGGATATCATAGCAGTTATCCAACACCCATTAGGTCTCAGACAACTAAGAACAAAAAACTGAGCATGTCAAGGATAAAACTGCTAAAGGATGCTGTCTACAAGTAGATAAAGGTCAGAAATTATGTTATTTCTTTTGTACACACATATGGCAGACTATCCTGAAAAGTTATCTAAAAGGTCAAGTACAGATGTAGCAAAAATTTATTTGACACTTTTGCAAATGGGTATTTGACCTGAGTTAATAAAGATACCGGCCTCACTATACCAAGTGTTCAGAGTTTGCTTCATTTGAACCCTACTGTCTCAATTTATCATTCAAATAGTATACTGTATATACAGATATCCACGGACTTGTATATGGCAGTCTGTCATAGAAGTGAATGGATTTCTCAATAGACTGCAATACCATATTTCATCTCCTTAAAACAACAGACAATCCCAAAATACTATAAATAAAAAGTACAACCTGCCCCACAAAGAAGAAGCCTTACACAGCCGCATACACGGAAATAGTAAAAAGCTATAAGTGTCAGTCCACATGCACAAAACAGTGTACAGACCACGGGTCAGTAAAAATGTCACGGAAGACTCACAGATTGGTATTTCTCTGGTGGTTTACACTGACCCCAAACATCAGGCCTGGTGCAATGAAGAGAGGCCTGAGGATTAAAAGATGGCGTGGCACCTCCCTGCACCTGATGGTGGTTGGAGTGCCCTGAATGGTGACTACAGGACAGATGGTTATAAAAGAAAGTTCCTGCATTCATGGTCATATCCAACTGGCAACTGAGCAAGACAACAGATGTCACCACTAAGATGGTTAGAGAAAATCTTTAAAATTCTTTAACTATTTATATTTTCAATTCATGCGAATCCCATGCCCACTTTGCAGAAAAAAAACGCAGTGCATAAACACTGCGATTTGCAAAGCCGTTGTGGCTTTGCAAATCGCAGCATGTCAGTTATATCTACGGAAACGCCGGCGGCTTTCCCGTAGATATAATTGTAACAGAAAGTCCGTGGAACAAAATTCAGCAAACTTTCTATTGAAAGCGCTGCGGAAAGAAAGCAGTGCGTTCACGTCGTGGTTCTTTCCGCAGCGCTTTAGCGCTGCAGTTATGGCCCGTCCGGCCTTAGCCTAAAGCACCCTAAATGTCATTATTCCACCTATTAAATACCAGGAGGACACTACATGTATGAGAAGATAACCCGGACACAATAAGGACATCATGGCTGGTTATCAGGAGGACACTACATGTATGAGAAGATAACTCGGACACAATAATGACATCATAGCTGGTTATCAGGAGGACACTACATGTATGAGAAGATAACTCGGACACAATAATGACATCATAGCTGGTTATCAGGAGGAGACGCTACATGTATGAGAAGATAACCCGGACACAATAAGGACATCATGGCTGGTTATCAGGAGGACACTACATGTATGAGAAGATAACCCGGACACAATAAGGACATCATGGCTGGTTATCAGGAGGACGCTACATGTATGAGAAGATAACCCGGACACAATAATGACATCATAGCTGGTTATCAGGAGGACACTACATGTATGAGAAGATAACCCGGACACAATAAGGACATCATGGCTGGTTATCAGGAGGACACTACATGTATGAGAAGATAACTCGGACACAATAATGACATCATAGCTGGTTATCAGGAGGACACTACATGTATGAGAAGATAACTCGGACACAATAATGACATCATAGCTGGTTATCAGGAGGACACTACATGTATGAGAAGATAACCCGGACACAATAAGGACATCATGGCTGGTTATCAGGAGGACGCTACATGTATGAGAAGATAACCCGGACACAATAATGACATCATAGCTGGTTATCAGGAGGACACTACATGTATGAGAAGATAACCCGGACACAATAAGGACATCATGGCTGGTTATCAGGAGGACACTACATGTATGAGAAGATAACTCGGACACAATAATGACATCATAGCTGGTTATCAGGAGGACACTACATGTATGAGAAGATAACCCGGACACAATAATGACATCATAGCTGGTTATCAGGAGGACACTACATGTATGAGAAGATAACCTGGACACAATAAGGACATCATAGCTGGGATTCTGACAAGTTCCAGACCTCAGAAAGCTCCTGCAGACAGGGTCCTATCCAAGACAACAGATGTCACCACTAAGATGGTTAGAGAAAATTTTTGAAAGTTTGCAAGCTTTTAATTACTTAAAGTTGCATAAATGATCAACTTTTCATTATCTACACATTTAAATATGGTTATGTTTGTGGGAAGCCCGTTTAAGTGTATGCTGTTAGCAAAGCCACCTACTCATGTACCATCTCTACAGTCCTGATACAGGGAACACATTGCTGTCAAGGAAAACAAATGCCAAGTTTGGAGGATAAGTGGAGGTTTCCCTTAACTACATAGCTTGGACCCTATAGTACACAGGTAAACAGGGTACCATTGGGACTCATTGTGGGAGATATTGGAGTGGAGATTAAAGGCACTGAAGTTGACATGTATTCTGGGGCTTCTCTCTTACCATGTCAAGTACCAGTACCCACAGTGGAATGCCGAACTACTACTGTCATTGGGAAGCAGCATTGGTTCCTTGTTACCGCAGTAAAGTTACCTAATTGGTTCAACAGCACTGATGCCTCCTGTATTGTAGAGTATCCCTCTCCATCTGGAAGCACCCTGGGGGAACTACAACACCATCAGGTATACCACCTCAACCTTGCCCCAACTAAGGAAATGGACTGGAGGAGTTGGATGAATGTCCTTGACCTATCAATGACAACACAACCACTAATAGTCCCACCCTCTGGTTCTCTCTTGGCAGTTGTAGGCAGCACCTGCACCTACTTACAATCTATCCTTAGGAGAGGTCATTTTTATGCTATCACAAATATGAACCCCTTGACTATTAGCTGTTTGAATAACAATGGTGTCAATAGTTTCTTTATAGATGGTCCTCTCTGGGAGCTTCCTACATTCACAGCTGTGCTCTCCATCATTCAGCAATAATCCACTCAACAAAACCCTTCATGAGACAACAAATGTGTCTGGTTCTCTGAATGGGTGCTTTGAGAGTCACAAAATGTCATGACTGGTTCCAGCCCTGGAACTACAAAATGTCTCAGTGTGGTCCTCAAGCCAAGATCTCAGTAACCACAATAGATGGAGGGAGCCGGACAACAGAATATCTGCATGAACATGTGTGAGCCTTCAAAACCATTCAGTGCTGTCCTTCAAACCTCAGCTTCTGGATTACATTGGAGATTCAGATCTAAAACAGATGATGGCAATTTATAGAGATTTATAGCAAGCACTGACTGCAATAGATACCAGCAAGTAGAAACATCAAAGGGTCATTCCAGTTTCCAAGAATTTCTGAAGTTTTCATCGATAAGTATCCATCATGCTTGTCAATGTCCTGTTTAGGCATAGCCAAAATATTATACAGTAAAATCGCTCATTGATAAATCGGAGAACCAAAAATTAATCAAAAATATTATAAGAAATCACAATAAGATACTCATAAGGGGTGGGTGAGGGGAGGGGGGGGGTCAAAGCTCCAGCAACCAAGGCAGACCCCTGGACCGATCAGGTCCTGGTGCGGCTGGGGACCCTGAGAGGGAAGCCAGCGCAACAAGGCGTCTACATAGGCTGCATAAGCGATTCTAAAGATAAAGAGAGGCAGTGAGGTCCCCAAAGCCCTGAAGTCCCCCACTTTACTGAGCCATTGACTAAGGGAGGGGGTATTGGTAGAGTTCCCCAAAGCAGGAATACAGGCCCCGGCCGTAGTAACCAAATGTCGCAAAGAGGGTATAAGGTAGGTGCGGCGAGGGAAGTCCAACTGGGACTGCAAGTAACAACTACAGTACGTGCTAGGGGACCCCAGAGTAGGCGGAACAAGGGGATCTCTATTCAGGAGTGTTGGGACCGGTAACATAGGCAGAGGAAAAGACACAGGAGTCCATGGCGAGCGACAGGAGCCCTGGGGAGAAGGAAGGGATGTGGAAATGAAAGGAGGAAAAGTAAATTTAAAAAAAAAAGGGGGGGGATGAGAGAGGAAGGGGACAGCGGGCCGCGGGGTGCCCCAACCCAGCACAGGAGAGGGGGAGGGAGGCAAGAAACACCATTGGCGAGCAGCGCAGAGCGAGGTCCGCGACGAACACCTGTGGGGCACAAAACTTAGCAGAGACATGGTCCAAGAAGGAAAAACAGGGAACAAAAGGGAGACTACAGGGGCAATAAGGCACAGCAAAAGTCAACAGTCCACATGGGTCTCAACAGTGGGAACCTATATAGTAAGGATACAGTCTCTCAGGAAGAAATCGGAAGAGAGTTCACTTTTCTACGCCTCTGACATGGCATGGAGGAGGACCGGTCCACAGGCAGCGCGGCCGGGAGCGGATAGTCCAGCCAATCTGGCAGAGACAGGTCAGGCACATCTAAAAACTGCACCAGGGAAGCTGCCTGATCTGGAGAGTGGAGAGTGAACACCGTCCCATTGCGACGGACTTGGAGGTGAAAAGGGTGGCCCCATCTGTATGTGACTCCCGAGTCCATGATCAGTTGAAGGGCAGGCTTCAGGAGACGCCGCATAGCCAGATTGCGGCGGGAAACGTCAAGAAGGAGAGCTATTGAGCCATCCAGGAAGGGAACCGGATTATGTCGCCAGACAGCCTGAAGGATGTCCTCCTTTTCCTTGTAAAAATGCACTCTGCAAAGGACATCACGGGGCTCTGTGGAGGCAGCCCGCCTGGGGCCCAGGACTCGGTGAATTCTATCAATGTTAATCTCCGTGTCCATTGGTCTAGAGAGAACAGTGTTGAAGACGGAAGTATCAATGGAGCGGAGTTCCACAGTTGGAACAGCATCAGGAATTCCACGCAATTTAATATTATTCTGGCGGCCTCTATTCTCCTGATCATCAACTTGCAACAACAGATGGTGGTTAAACGTGCGTTGGGTAGACAAGGTTTGTTCAATAGCCACCAAACGATCCATGGAGTCGGATCGTTGCTGTTGAGTATAGACTTGAGTCGACAGGGATTGGAGATCATATTTGAAGCCTGAGAGGATCTTGTCCTGCCTCTCCTCCACTCTGCGGACCATGGCCTCCAGGTCCGATTTAGTAGGCATAGAACGGAGTAGTTCCCATATATCCGATAGTTTAGGACACAGAGCGGTGGAAGGAAGGAGAGGCGTGGCAGAATCAGAGGAATCTGAGCAAGTGGTTTCCGCAGGGCTGCAGGGGTATCAGAGAAGTCCACATCTCAATCAGCGTGACGAGCAACCAGGGGGACATCACCTCTTGGAAGGAGAGGCTGAGGTGCCACGGGGGAGGGTAGAGAGTCCAGAGGCACAGGGGACTTAATTGGAGCCCCCATGGGGGAGCAGGTAGTGTCCAGCAGGGGAGACCTGAGGTCAGAGACAGGCACATGAGGATGGGTCAGGGCTCCCCACAACACAGGGCCAGGAGAATGGAGTGGAGAGGGCAGGGTAGCCACAAAGGGAGAGGTCTCAGGAGGTCCCAGGGAGACTGGACAGCTGCAGGTGGGGCACCAGCATGTACTGAGACCATGTGGGGAGGGAGAGAAGCTCCAGTGTCCAGACTGCAGGCAGAGGGGTGGTAGAGGGGGGCAGCCACAAAGGCTACCACCGCAATCTGTAATCCCAGGGGGAGGCTGGAGTACCTGGTCAGTAGCCGGCCACGGGGTCCCCAATCCAGGGGAGAGCTGAGCAGCATCCGAGGGCTTGACAGGGGCCGTAGGAGGAGAGAGCAGCGCCGGGGAATCTGTCCTTTGCGGAGGTGGGACCTCCAACTCTCCAGAGGCGCAGGCGCCATCTTGAAGCCGCCGGGTAGCGGTGCAGACAGAGCCGCATCCAGGAAAAACTTGGTAAGCTGCGGCTCTATCCGGGCAGAGGAGGAGGGCTTCCGTCCCAGGCGTCAGAGCATAGTGGAGCCGGGAGATGGTAGGCTGTGGGACCCGAAATACAGGGCTTAAGTGCTGCTGGGGTCCAGGAGCTCTGAAGGGATATGTCTGCATGCCATCGTTGCCTAGGCCACGCCCCCCGGTCTTATTAAATTTTAGGTGTCTGGTTTAGGACCTGACCAATTGTCGGGGTCTAATCCTGTACTTGATTAAATTTAGGAGCCTGCTGTAAGGTATGATATAATTTAGGGGTCTGTCCTTAGACCTGGTAAATTTAGGGGTCTGCCCTACAGTCTGAATTATTGTATGGGTCTGGACTGGGGTCTGAATTGATTTAGAAGTCTTGTGAGGTGTATGAAATTATTTAAGGGCCTCATGTGGGGTCTGAATTACTTTCAGGGATCTGGTCTGTGGTCTTATTAAATTTTAGGGGTCTTTTCTGAGATCTGATTAATTTGACGTCCAAAGTCTGAATTAACTCTGGTGTTAGGTCTGATAATTTTATTACTTTGGTCCGGTGTCTGACTCAATTTAGGGGTCTGGTCTGAGATCTGATTCATTTTAGGTGTCTGGTCTGTGGACAGATTAATTTTAAAGGGTCTAATATTGGTTCTGGTTAAATTTAGGGGTCTGATCTGGATTCTGAGTTCATGTGGGGTTCTGGCCTGAGACATAATTAAATTAACGATCTGACCTGATGGCTGACGAATTTAGGGGTCTAATATGGGGTGTGAATTAATTTAGAAGTTTGGTGTGCTGTGTGAATTACTTTAGGAGCCTCATGTCTAGTTGGGATTGAGGGTCCAGTCTGAGACCTGAGTATACGTGTCTGGTCTGAGGTATGATGAATTGTATGAGTCTATTCTGGTGTCTGAATGTGGGGTCTGGTCTGGGGTCTAATTAAATGTATGAGTCTAGTCTAAAATGTGACTTAATTTAGAGGTCTAATCCCATAGGTCTGATCACATTTATTGGTCTGACCTGGAGTTTGAATAATTTAGGAACTTGTCTAGGGACTGAATTAAGTTAAGGCTTGGTACAGGTTCTGAACTATCCTAGAAGTCTAGTGCACTATGTGAATTAATTTAGGCGCGCGATGTCGGTACTTATTGAGTTCACGAGTCTGGTCTGAGGTCTCAATGTAAATCGCTTGTGAAGCATCAAGAAGACAAGACGTCCACTGATGGTGTTATTCACCTTGGACCTTCACAGATCCAGGTACGCTGACCTTTACTAAAACTAGATATATACCATTAAGAGAAGGCCTCTGGTGCTTGTCAATCTGGTGCTGTAGTCTTCTCTCTCTTTAGGATAGCCTATAGTCTGTAATTTATTTCTTTTAGCTAGTCTTCTCTTTCCCAAGAATATCCAAAAGAGACCACAATGGCCAACACTAGTCATAAGGCAAATTCCTCAGCACCTTCATTCTGGGCAGTGAAGTTTGAAGACATTGATTTCCACCAAGGACAACATCTAACATGTCATTATGAAATTGAAGAAGTTCATAAAAAAAAATACACATTGAGAGATTCTTATTTGAATACAAAACCTAACTCTAAAGTTTCCAACCAAAAATAATACGTGGCAAGTGACTTTCATCCTAGCAGCTTTGACCTCTTTAAAACATGACTAAGGAGTTTCTGCGGAGTTATAGGATAGGACTTACTAATAGTATTTTCCATTGAAATCAATGGGAGTCGCTCAGGTCTGTTTTCCGGGAGACGTTTCGAGATGTTTATTCTTCAGGCCGAGTCAACTCGCGATTCGGCCTGAAGATGCTCCCTCCTCCGGACTAGGCTCATTCATTGGGCCTAATCCGGAGCAGAGTGCGCGGCTGGATGCCGGTGTAGTGCACCGGCTTTCAGTCGTGACTACCCGGTTTTTGGATCGGAACCTGGATCCAAGATTGGATCAGAACCAAAAAACCCCATGTGAACTTACCCTAATAAAGACAACAAGGTCTAAGTCTAAAAAATACTTGTAAGAAGTGTAGCCCATGGAACAACCTGGTGTAGTCAATATCCAGTAATCCTGATCTACTAAATCTACCTAAATCTCCTTGGCATAGGGCACCACTTTCCCTGAATTTTCTTTAACCCTCCATTGTGCTGAGGAGGGGACAAACCTCTACAGAATGGGGGTGTCCAGTTTGGCTAGCGTGAGATCATTTCCATAGTTTTTCTCTTAAATAAGAAACAGTACGCCTCCCCTCCACTACCGAATTTCCTATTAGATAAAGCCAAGGACCCAGAGTGACTTTCAATGCACGATTTATACCTACAAGCATCAATGATGCGTCAATAGCGGCTGCCGCAGTACTGGAAGAGCCGACTATAACTTATTACTAACCAAAAAAAAAACTCCCCTATGGCCCCAAGTGGACACATTGACAAAATAAGAGCTACGAAATAATAAAATGCCAAAATTTGTAGAAGGTAGGAAGTGGTTAAGCTAACCCCCATCGCACCCCTCCCAGTCCAGACTGGTTTCCCTATGAATGTCGGCCTGTTACAATCTGAAATACCGTCAGCCAGTCTTACATTGGCAAGCTGAAGGACATTAAAATGCAAAGTGAATGTGGTGGGACAGAAGGCAGGCAAAGGGAGCGGAGGTCTGGAGGCCTCCCAGATTCAGCACCACTTCTCTTTGTTAAGCAAACTCCCAGAACACCCTTACTTTTCCAGACTGCAATGACTTACTCACGGTATAGGCCGCTCGCTATAGGTAGGGGTTAAATAACTTAACCTTCTTTAAATATTGACCGGCACGCTCCATATTATCAATTAGCATCATGTCATTGCCGTAACATGCATCGCAGTAAATTCAATATTCCACTCCCACGCTAGACGACTGTAAACCAGGCCACGTTTCCAATAGGCAACGGCAGTCTGCTACGATACAGGTCCAATATTGAAATATGAAGATTGAATAGTTAATCGCATAACTGTGTCCATTCCTAATACGACATGCTGCGCAGTTCATTGGTCATAGAAGAGGCTGTAGACAAATGTATAACTATATATCAAATATCTATATTGGATATTACATAGGATAATAAAATAATTGCTGCTCAGAATGACAGGACAGCTCAATAGCAATTCATTATGACCTTGAAAAAAAGCAATACATACATCAATCCTGCACCGATACATGATTGCTAGCTCTTGGGTACACAAACCTACTGGTTTCGATGCGTCTGATCTAGCGTATCTGGATGGAAAGTCGGAATATCAGAAATATAAAAGCAAATATTGAACAAATAAATATATCTGGATATTGCTTATAGAGGTGTTGTGTATTATAGTACGTCTAAGCCAAATATTGTCCCTGCAAGCAAAGAGGTTAACCATTTAATAACACAAGACAATTAACCTTAGCAAATGTATAGCACCCTGAGGCCAATGTGCTGGTCCCCATCCCAGCCCCCACTGCTGCTGGTGCAGACCCCCCCAGCCTCTCCCTCTCAGCAGACTGTACCTTGCCATTGTCCTGCCCCTGCAGCAGCTCCTTCCCACCGGAATACTTGATCTCAATGCCTGGGGTCCTGTCTTCCCTTTCTCCAGGAGAGCTGATGACAGAGCCAGAGATCTCACTCACATCACTGGCTGTCTCACTGAAATTATCCCCATCCAAATCCGCCCTGCTGCTGCTTCTTGGGGTGCGGGTCCCCTTCTTGCCCACACTGTAGGCATCAAAATCTATAGTCTTGTTCTCATAAGCCCCTTCTACAGAAGCAAACATGCCCCCATACTTCACCCTGGGGGTCTGGGCAGTGGTCCCTGGTCTGGCCAGATAGACAGGGAGATCATCTTCTTTATTCCAGTTTCTTTTCCTCTCTGATGCCATGCTGCACCCCTAATGCCCTCCTCTCACTGGCAGATGAATGGATGGAGGAGGATGATGATGATGAGCCCTTGCTGCTGCTGCTGATGCTCCTGCTGCTGATCATATAAAATGCAGCAGTGCGGTGTCTGGATAGAAAGACACAAGGACCCTATTGTTACCAACAGCAGCAGCAGCAGATGAGGGGAGGAAATGTGCAATCAATGGAGGCAACAATCCTGGAGGTAGAGGAAGGATCA